>NC_056732.1:1737387023-1737687023 GCF_019279795.1 Protopterus annectens | reverse complement strand
CCTTGGAGGCCTTAAATTTCTGGCTCCTCTGAGGTACTACTTTAATAAAGAATGAGAAAAGATTGGTGCTTCTGTATTGTAATGAGCCAAAATGGCAGAGGCATGAATTTTAATTGATGAAAAAGATAGGCCTTTGTCCAGCATCTCAGTTAAGTATTGCAAAATCTGAGGACCATTTGGTACAGCTGTATCAGTTCCTTGTGTCTGGTTCCAAGCACAGAATCTCTTCCATTTTCCAGCATAAGATTTTCTAGTAATAGGCCTTCTGGCTTCCAAAATGACATCCATCACAGCTTTACTGAGAGGTGTGTTTTGTATGATTACATTATCCGCCATGCTGCCAGGTTTAAACTCCTGAGTTGGCTGTGCAGGATCTGACTGTTTTGCTGGGACAGTAGATGGGGTATTTGAGGGAAGGTCCAAGCTGGGCATTGAGACGAATTCCTTAGGATTGGATACCAATACTGGTGGTGCCAGTCTGGGGCAATCAGTATCATCTTTGGCTTCTCCTGTTTGACCTTTAGGAGTACCTTGGGAAGGAGTGGCAGTGGAGGAAGGGCATATACTGATAGGTTTTTCCAGCTTAAAGATAGGGCGTCCATTTTCCATGCTTGTCTGTGACAAATCCTTGTGCAGAATCTTTTTAGTTGGTAGTTGTGAGGGGAGGCATATAGATCTATGTCCGGGCATCCCCATTTCCTTGTTATCAAGCTGAAGACTTGTGGATCCAGCTGCCACTCATGGGGATCCATGAGGTTTCTGCTTAGTTTGTCTGCCAGAGTATTTTCCTTTCCTGGCAGGAATTGTGCCTGCAGATGTACTTGGTAAGTCAATGCTGTGTCCCACAAAGTCATGGCTAGTCTGCAAAGGGGGTAAAGAATGTGTGCCCCCCTGCTTGTTTATATATCACTTGACCGTGGTATTGTCTGTCTTTATCAGTAGTTGTCCGGGATGAAGTAGGTCCTTGAAGGCTGTCAGGGCATTTTGAACAGCTAGCATCTCTTTTTGATTGATATGTAGATGCAGTTGGTTTGAGGACCATGTGTCCTGAATGCATCTTCCTGCCATGTGGGCCCCCCAGGCATAATCTGATGCATCCGTTGTTAGTGTCTGCCTTACTGGGGGTAATGTGAATGGCTGTCCCTTGTCCTGGTGACAAGCCTTCGCCCACCATCGAAACTCCTGTTGCAGGCAGGGAATGAGAGTAATCATTGTCTCCAGGCTGTGGCAATGTTGAGTCCAAACACTTTTTTAGGTACCATTGAAGTTTCCTCATATGTAGTCTTGCATATGGAATTAGTAGGATGCAGGATGCCATGAAGCCCACAGCCTGCAGAATTTTTCTTGCAGATAACTGGGCCTTTGTTGCCAACATCTTGAAACAGGTAGTCAGTTGCCTTTGTTTGTCTGGTGTGAAATAAGCCATCTGGGCAGTCGTATTTAAGCTTGCACCCAGGAATATTATCTCTTGAGAGGGTACTAGATTTGATTTCTTTTCGTTGACTGTGTACCCTAGGCATGTTATAAGTCTTTTCACAAATGCCAGATGCTGTAGAAGAATGTCCTTGTTCTCTGTTTGAATTAGACAGTCATCCAATTAAGGATACATTTGTATTCCTCTTTGTCTGCAAAATGCAATTACTGGTGCCAGGCACTTTGGCTTATCTACTGTGCCCAGGGTCTTTACAAAGGGCAGTGCAGAGAACTGGTAATGCATTGAGCCAGCCTTGAATCCGAGGTATCTTCTGCATGATTGTCTGATTGGGACATGCAGGTATGCCTCTTTTAGGTCTAAAGTCACAAGCCAAGCATTCTTGCCCAGCATGGGCAGAAGCTGCTGCAAAGTTAACATTTTGCATTTTGGTACATCCAGGTATGTGTTCAGAGTAGATAGGTCCAGTATTGGTCTTCAGGCCTTGTCCTTTCTGGGTACCAAGAACAGTCTTGAGTAAAATCCTTGTCCCTGCTCTTGCTCTGGTACTTGTTGAATGGCCCCCATGTCCATGAGGGATGAGACTTGTTTTTGTGCCTCTGCCCATTGATTTTTTGGCAGATCTGACCAGCTGTTTGCCTTTGGCAGGGTATGGAAATGGCACTTGTAGCCTTGTGACACTATGTTTAGAACCCACTTGTCCTGGGTTATAATGTGCCAATTTTGAGAAAAAAGTGCTAATTTTCCCCCTAAGGGTGCTGCCAGGAGATAAGTGCTTGGTGCAGGCAGGGGGAAGTCATTGGGACAGTTTCCTGTAAGGTTGTGATTTGACTTCTCCAACTTTGGAGGTAGAAGCACCCCATTGCTCTGACCTGTATGAACCTTGTGCCTAGGGACTGCCTCTAGGGTGTCTGGATCTGCCCCTTTGAGGTTTGTCTGACACAGGAAAGGACCAATTCTTTGTAGGCCAGTGTCTACTAAACCTAGGTGGCTGTACTTGTAAAAAATCTTTGACAGTTTGCATAGATTTAGCTTTGTCCTCCATTTTCTAACACCTCTTCTGCCTTAACACCAAACAAAGTATCATGCTGTAAAGTGCATCTAATAATTTAACTTTCACATGATCAGGCAGATTTTGTTCCTTTAACCAAGCATGACTCCTAATTACAGAACCCATAACTGCGGCCCTGCAGGAGGCCTCCAAAGAATCAAAACCACATTGCAAAGTATGCTTTCCAACTTGTTCAGCTGCATGCAATAAATCCTGCATTTCCTTGTTTTCTGCACATTCAGAGTTTACCATTTTCTGTTTAAGCAATGCCATGACATGTTGCTGATATTTGAATATATGAAACAGTTTAAGGCCCTTGTAGCCAAGGTAGCAGATGTGTAAACCTTTTTCCCCCCATCTATCCAGTTCCCTAAAATCTCTGTCAGAGGGGGTAGGGTTTTTTGCAGCTGAAGCCTTTACTCCTTTGGGACCCTGTGAAATAGTCTCTAGGTCTGCAGCAGGGTTTTTAAAAAGGAATTTATGAGAGTCCGGAACCCTGTAATATCTATCAGGTTTAACAGGAGCTGGAGGGTAAGGAATCAGGGGTAAGACTACACTCCGAAAACACATCTACAATGTCTAACACAGGTGGAATGGCTAGAGGCCTGTGTTGAGTTAGTAAAAGGAAATCTCTAAGCCTCTTTTTAGATTCTGAAAAATCTTGGCTCTCCCAGTGGAAATGCTCCCTCATGGTATGCAAGGTTTCCCCAAAAGAATAGTCCTCTGGAGGAGAAGCTGAAGGTATAGATTCTTCATCATCAGAATCCTCATAGGGGGGGAAGAGAATATTCCTGGTCAGAAGAGGAATCAGAAGAAATAGAAACCTGATCTGAAGATTCATAGTCAGTCTCTTGCCTATGCCTCTCATCAGGAGGGGGATGGGAACCCCTGATCAAGGTAATAAAGTCTTTGGCCATTTTGAGCATCTGTTTTTTGGGCATAGAGGCCTGTCCACGTGGCTCTTGAGTTTGTTTCTTTGCTTTAGTCTTTGCCTTTGAAGCTGAAGTCGGTTTAATGTAAAGATGCTTAGGTCTGAATACACCCTCAGAAGCCGGTGCCTGCTCAGCGGCTCCGGACCCATCTGAGGGAATAGTATCCGAGGCTCCAATACCTTGAATGTCCAGCGGCATGGCTGACTTCACATGGGAGTCAGTAGCGGGCATCAGGGGCTGCGAAAGCGCCTCACTGAGAACCGGCGACTGGCTTAGGAGAAGCTTTGTCATAGGTTTTGGGCCTCGGTTGTTTATCTCTCTCCTTTTCTTTGTGTTTTTTGTGAACTCCGGTAGTCGGATGGCTATCCGACGACATTTCTGGATAATTAAACCGGCGTCCAAAATAGTTTAAAGCAAAATCATACTGACGCTTAATAGTGTGTTGGTTAAATCTAGCACAAAACCGACAACTAGAAACGTTGTGATCAGGGCCTAGGCAAAGAATACAGTAAGAATGAAAGTCCTTATGAGGTATTTGCTTTCCACAAGAAATACAATTATTTACTTTTTCTGACATCAGTCTGGAGCAAGAAAAAGGTTTCCCCAACGGGGTACTTAGCTTTATTGAAGACTTTAGATCTGAAATTCGAACACGAAAATCTCAGTAGTCGGCCGACCGGCACTTGCGAACTGCTGCTGCTTTGGGCACCGCACGGCAAGGAAGACTCGAAGAAAATGGCATCGGCTGCTTCTTTTATACCCCTGACGACCTGACGTCAGGGAAGGGGCGACATCAGCCGACGCAGGACCCAAGACTTTGGAATTCAGGCCGACTGAGGGCAACCTGCCAGCAGGACTACCCAAATGTAATGACTGCAACAGTGAAACACGAAGAACATCATGAGGGAGGGAATTGTTCTACAGCTTTAAAAGCTGTACAGCACTTACTGCTGCCTCACAGGCACTGGCCAGATGCAAGGAATATCATATTTTATAAACAGCTTTAACACACAAAGTGTGGCAGTCCAATATATATTATAGCTTTTAATACTCTTTCAGTTTCCAGCTGCTATGTAGTGACCACAGTTTATATGTTCTAGCACCATACTGCAGCTCAAAACTGCTGAAAGGTGCTTAAACATTTTTAGCATGTTTCTCACATCATAAAGGTGCAAAAGTAGTCTATGTCCCCAGTGTTGGGAGTATAATAGTCAAAGTAAACTTTACTGCGATTCAGACACTACAAGTCCAACTGAACGAAATTACACTACTCCAGGCTCTATGTGTAAACATCATATACAATTCACTTTACTACATTTACACATTCCTACGACTCAACATTTACTGTTTTTATATAATCAACAGATTTACTAAGCTAACGAGACATGGTATTTATTGCACAGAATTTCACAGCTACTTCTTATTGCACAGGATTCTGTTGTCACTAGTCTAAGGAAACACTATTTATTGCACAAAAATTTCACAGCTGTTACTTATTGCACAAGATGCTGTTTTAGCATCAGCAAATATTGCACAGAAATACGATTATACTCTTGTTAAATTAATTCCACAGTGTATTTAAGACCTTTTAAGGTTAGTGCACACAAATATGTTTCTCACTTGTCATATTACCTACTGTTCCTGATGTCAAGCAAGATGTAAGTTGCTATTGGAGTTCAGTAGCCTGATGGCCAGATAGAAGCTTCTGCTGAATCTGGCCGATTTGCAACGTATGCTACGATAACACCTCCAGATGTTAGGTGCAGGAACAGTCCCATACGTAGGGGTGTGCAGTCCATGATTACTCTCCTGGCTCTTTTGAGACGAGACTGGTACAAGTCTCGAATAGATGGTGGAGTGGACCTGGCAATCTTTTCTGCTGGCTTCACCACTCTTTGAAGGGACTTGCGGTCTGTGGTAGAACCGTTGCCATACCAAGATGTAAAACTGTTTGTCAGGATGCTCTCAATTCTGCCCCTGTAGAAGGCTGAGAGAACTGGGGCTGGCAGACTTGCTCTTTTCAACCTTTGCAGAAAGTGTAGGCACTGCTGTGTTTTCTTGACAATGGCATTTGATTTTACAGACCAAGACAAATTTTCCCAGGATGTGCACCTTAAGAAACTTGGTGCTTTTTAACCCTCTCCGATGTTTCCCCATTGACTGAGTGGGGAATGTTTTTTATGGTTTCTTCTGAAATCCACAATTACCTCCCTGGTCTTGATTATCACACCAAGTTATCAGTTGTCTCACCTCCTCTCTATAGGCTGTTTCCTCCTCACTGCTGATGAGGCACAGAACTGTGGTATCATCTGCGAACTTGAATACATGATTAGAGCTATACTTGGCAGCGCAGTTGTATGTTAGCAGAGTGAATAGAAGAGGGCTCAGAACACAGCCTTGGGGTACCCCCGTGCTCAAGATGATACTATTTGAGGTGCTCTTTCCTGCATATACTGTTTGTGGCCTTTCAATAAGGAAGTCCAGAATCCAGATGCACATTGGAGTGCTGACACCTAGTTGACAGGAGCTCTATGTACAACGAACACTATTCTCCTTTCAAGAAAGGAATGGGTATGGATTACCAATGCAACGATGCACGAAGATTAACATCAAAGACGGACTCAAACATGGAAAAGGAACCATAAAAAGGAAGGCAAAAGACTACAAAAATAATGCTGAAATAACAAGAAAGGCAGGTTATTTGGTCAAAACAGCAGCACAACATTTTGAGGGAATAATCAGAGTATTATTAGCATAGTTAAACAACATACAGATTTAACATAAATAACAGCAGCTCCATGTGATGTGGTGACCTCAGACATTATAGGGTAATGGTAGGTATACCCTACACACAAACTGCGCTTGATGAATTTTGATTTAATAGCTTCAATCACATCATAACACTTTCACTGAAAACACAGTGCAAGACACGAGGCAAGTTACCCTACCTTACACAAAATTTCAACAGGGGTAGACATTTTCTTCTCACTGATCTTTTCATACTTTTGTTTTTTTGTAGCAGCCTGTGGAACATGTAAAATGAAAAGAAACATTGTTCAATACAGGTTAAATTGCACAATTCAAAGCAATTGGGCATCAACAAACTTCATCTAATGAGGCCTAGTTTTCAATGCACCACTCGTCCAGTTCGTGCACATGAAAGACTGGCATGTTCAAAACTAAAATAAAAATCTGTTTAAAAAATGATTTCTTGCATAGAAACACAATACCAAAACCTAAGGAAAAAGCATACAAATACTTACCCATGTCAAAGAGATCGCTCTGCAATAGATGAAGCACCTCTGGTGCCCTTTTCGGCTTTATAGAAGCCTCACTTACTCACACATGCACAGCACACACACTCTGGTATTCAGAAAGCAACCCTGTGCAAGGATTTAAGTGCACTGTGTATCCCACCCCATCAGTCTATCCTATTAACCATGGTCCACCTACAACAAACACACCAATTAAAAACTGTTTGCGGACAAAAAAATCCTGCTATTTCAAGAAACAGATGGGATGGCCCAACATCTTAATCGGTTACTAAAAGCAGAATAAGGCATCCAGGAGGAGGGTCAGAAGTGGCTGCCCTGTATTTTAGCTACAGAGGCCTCTTTAGTGGAGCTGCTACCTTGGATGCCAGCATTCCTGGACCTCCACACACTGACTTGAAATACTCCTTAACTGTAATAGTGTGTATGCAAACCCTTCCAAACACAGAGAATTTACAGCTGTGTTTATATCTCTCCACAAGCTAAATGCTCGGCTGCACTGGGAATGTTGTATGAAGCTGTAAGTGCACAAGAAAATAAGCATCTCAATGCAGTGTTTATAGTGGTCTGTGATGCCAGCATCCCAGCAATACATTACCTTCCCTACATGGAAGAAAGCTGTACTGGAACATGTTTACAGTAATGTGAAGGGAGCATACAAGGCTGTACTATGTGTACAGTAACGTGACGGGGGCATACAAGGCTGTACCATGTGTACACTAATGTGAAGGGGGCATACAAGGCGGCACCTCACCCTCATTTTGGTCAACCTGCTCACCATTTCTGTATTTCTCTACCAGCATATAGACAGTTCCTCAAACAAGCTCCCACTGTAAGAAAAAGTGTTAAGGTGTGGACAGAGGAATCTGAACAAAAGCTTCAGGATTGTTTTCAATCTACTCAGTATGACATTTTTAAGACTGCTGCTATGAAGGAGGATGGTACTGCTGATCTGGAGGAATACAGTTCAGTAGTTTTCAGCTACAAAGGCACATGCATTGACCTCACTGTGCCCCATAAAGACATCATGACATATCCAAATAGTAAACCATGGATTACCTCAGAGGTTCACTCTGCATTTCATGCCCATTCCAAGGCATACGCATCAGGCAATATCAGCAAGTATAAAAAATCTAGATAGGATTTGCGCAGAGCTATCTGAGCAGCAAAGGAAAATTAGTCGCAAGCTGCTGATACAAGGTGCATGTGACAAGGCCTGGAAAACATCATAGGCTACAGAGACGAAGGCAGAGTGATGACTACTGACAGCCAGTTTTCACCGCACGATTTCAATGAATTTTATGCCCAGTTCGAGGTCCAAAACACTGAGTCAAAGGGTATCAACCATAAGAGAGAGCAGCAGAGAGGAGGTACCACCACCTTTCACAATATCACCAGCAAGTGTGGCAAAGTCCTTGAGGAGGATAAATACCCAGAAGGGAGACTGATCAGATAACATTGCTGCCACCTATGAACACATTATGTGAAATATGCAATTACATTAAGAACCTAGAATCTTTGCTGCCTCAATCACAAGCTAGTACATCTGGCACCGAGAAGGTTGTCTTAACAGGTTTACTATCAAAAAGTTGAAATTTACTTACATGACAGTCATATAATCGAAAAATAGATGTTCGAACACAATTTTTTGAAGTTAACAATGTTGACCGTTTAGAAATGCGTAAAAACAGTGCTGTCGCATTTAAGAACATTGATAATGTGACACTGCTCATTTAACATAGCCCAGAAACAGCACTGTGCACACCACAACATAACAAAACAATGTTCTTTCAGGGAGAGAGGACAGTTCTGGTCAAAAATTCTTCCAGCCAAGTAGCAAACAGCTGCATGAGTAGAGGGCTATTGAAGTAGGTTTGGGAGTTGTGTCATGGTTAGTGGGACACATTGGTAAGCAGAAGTCAGAAGGGGAGCTATAAACAGAGAACAATACATAGAGCAATGAATTTCAAACACTGAGTATTGTATGAACAAAAATAGCAGATCTAAGCAAGATTAAGCAGCACACGCTGCTTTTATCTGTTATATTACTCTTCTTATACAGACACAGTGAGAGAGATGGACAAAGCTATATCATAAGGAAATAACAATAAAACTGAGTTCAAGTGTCACTTGTGATGTAGGTCCAGTTTAGTCGCATGCTCAGAGTTGTGTAAAATAAAAGAAAATAGCAAGACTGTATTTAAAATGTGTTAATATGGTTTCCACTTCTCGTTCAAGTCTCCAAGGGCTTACAGGATCACTATGATGTCGAAATTAGACATCAACATCAAATTCATGCATTTGACATTTCCTTGTCGATCATATGACCTAATTAATATGCATGGAGTTGATTACACAAGGACATATGAATGGTCGCTCATTTCAATGTCGTTTAGTAAACCGTCTGCACAAACACCACACCTCTGCCACCACCCACACCTGTACAACACGCTCCTAAATATGCGGAGGTTCTCAACAAAAACACACCTAAACAAGAGACCCCTCTGAAGCACAACCAAACACACACACACACACACATATATCACAACCCACAGCACCAAGCACCACACATAGTACACAGGCCTGTCTCTCTCAGCCTCTAAGGCCCAGCCACAAACCCAATATACTAGTCATAGGAGAGTATCGTGAGACACACAGATGTGCCCCTCACCAGCCTAGACAAGGAGAAAGTCACAGTAAGTTGCTTGTCAGGTGCTAAGAATCCTCCATATCAAGCATGCACTCAAGTTTCTTAATAAAAGGTACTGTTATGACTCTGTCATAGCCCATATTGGTGTGAATGACTTGAGACATGCCTCACTGGACTATATGAACAGAGACATGAATGACACTGAATAAGCGTCACAGGCAGACTTTCCCTAGCCTTGAGTGGCAATCCTACCATCAACAAGAATGATGCGCCTCAATACAAACAGAAAATGACTGACCTTTTTAACAAGTGGCTTAGTTTCTGGTGTCATTCCAAGGGGATCAAGTACCTGGCAGCCAGGGAGGACATGACTGACAGACCAAGATGCTTTGTCAGAGATGGCCTTCATCTGTCTCCTCTGGGCTTCAGGCAAAGGCTCTTGCCTCTCCCACAGTATCTTTTTTAGGCAAAGTCAAAGGAAAAAATTACCAATGTGAAAAGTTCTTCTAAACAAAATTTAAAGGTCATGCTGCTAAACACTAGGAGTTTTAGCATGAAACTGGATTCACTGCAAGCATTCCACGCCCTGGAGGATGCTGACAATTGTGCAGTCACTGAAACCTGGCTCAAAGCTGCAGAGAGCACCCCAACCTTACCAGGTTACTCATTCTACCATACTTTCAGACCCCAAACAGAAGGCTACAAAGCCAAAGGAGGTGGAGTTTCAATAAAGACATACAAATCTCCAGGCTGGTCAAACAGTATGATGCATAGGAGACAATCCAAGTGCGTTAACTGTTGACAAAGCACCTATTCAAATCATAGCTAGCTACAGACAAAGTACAGTTTTGTACCTACCATAAATGTAGATGTTAGAGTGCTAATACAGCTTGCAGTCATAACAGATGGGTTTTCCTGCCGTCAGGCGGGTCCTCGGTCGGCCGAATTCCAAAGTCTAGGTCCGGTGTCGGATGTCGTCGCTTCTTCCCTGACGTCAGTGCGACAGGGGTATAAAAGAACCAGCCAACGCCATTTTCTTCAGTTTTTCTTGCCCCAGATGTCAGGTGCCCCCAGAAGGAAGGCAAAACCTAAATTTATGTAATAATGCAATGCAATATAATCCAAAAAACAGTAGTTGCAAGCAAATGCACCATAAAAGAATACCCCAATGAGGTTGTATGAGGAGGTGTTAGCCTTTAGGCCTGTCCCAAAAGGGGAAGAAGGGAGGGAAACCTGGACTGCAGCTGTATTAGTACTCGAACATCTACATTTATGGTAAGTACAAAACTGTACTATGTTCATCGTGCATACAGCTGCAGTCATAACAGATGGGTAGAATCCCAAAGCTAATAAAGGGGTGGTAGGCACTAAGTGGAACTAGGAGGGGCCAGGATGCCCTGCAAGACTGCAGTGGCAAAGCCCGCTCTAGATTTGGAGTATAATGGTAGGTGATAGTGCTTGGAGAAAGTATGTACAGAACTCCAAGTGGCTGCTTCCAAAATATCTTTGGTAGGAACCCCCCTGAGGAAAGCTGCAGAGGTAGCTGTGGCCCTTGTGGAGTGAGATCTGATGCCTGTAGGTACAGTTTTACCATGAAAAGAGTAACAAAAGCGTATGCAGTGGGCTATCCATTTTGAGATTGTCTGTTTGGAAATAGGCTTCCCTTGAGCACCTGTAGCATAGGACACAAAGAGTTGCTCTGATTTTCTGAAAGGCTTTGTTCTGTCCAAATAATAACGGAGCTGTCTGTGAATGTCCAAGGAATGTAGCAGTCTCTCCCCTTTGTTTTGTGGATTAGGGTAAAAGTTAGGTAAGTGGACAGCCTGATTCAAGGCTACCCTGGATACTACCTTTGGCATAAAGGAAGGATTGGTTCGTAAGGAAACTCTGTCCTGATGGAAAATGATGAAAGGCTGCACAGCCATGAGGGCTTGTAGTTCCGAAACCCTGCGTGCTGAGGTGATAGCCAGAAGGAAGGCTGTTTTCCATGACAAATATTGCAGTTCTGTTGAAGCAGCTGGCTCAAAAGGAGGCAGGGTCAGTTTTTCTAGAATGAAATTGAGGTCCCAAGCAGGTACTGGCTGCTTCCTTGGGGGTTTTATATTCTTAGCCCCTCTGAGGAACTGTCTTAAGAGAGGGTGAGAGAATAAAGGAGGATCAGTGTTGTACTCTGCAGAAATGGCTGAGGCATGGATTTTGATGGAGGAGAATGAAAGTCCACTGCTCAGCATCTCAGCTAGGTACTGTAATATTTGAAGTAAATTCAGTACTCCAGGATTCTGACCCTTTTTCTGATTCCAGGCACAAAACCGTTTCCATTTTGCGGAGTAGGCTTTTCTAGTAGAAGGCCTTCTGGCCTCCAAAATGACATCCTGCACTTCCTTGGAGAGTAGGGTCTGTTGTGAATTTAAGGAATCCTCCATGCGGCTAGATTGAGTGTTTTCAGCTGACTGTGAAGAGATTTGAAGTTGTGCTGAGTCAGTAGAAGAGGCATTAGAGGCAGGATCCATGGTGGGGAATGCGTCAGGCTCCTCAGGAGGGTACCAGTGTTGTCTTGGCCAGTCTGGAGCAATGAGAATCTTTGGTTCGTCTGCTCTGGCTTTTAATAGAACTTTGGGCAGCAGAGGAAGAGGTGGAAAGGCATAAACTGTCAATGTTGTCCAACTGAAAGAGAGTGCGTCCACTTTCCAGGCCTGTGGATGAAAGGTCCTTGAGCAGAATTTTGTCAATTGGTAATTTCTGTGGGTGGCAAAGAGATCTATGTCTGGCCTTCCCCATGCTTGAATTATCTTTGTAAAAACTTGAGGATGCAACTTCCATTCGTGTGGATCTGTCATATTTCTGCTCAGGTTGTCTGCCAGCGTGTTTCCTTGCCTGGCAGGAACTGTGCTTGAAGTTGGATTTGTAATTCCAGAGCCATGTTCCAAAGAGACATGGCTAGCCTGCATAGGGGATATGAATGGGTTCCTCCCTGTTTGTTTATGTACCACATCACTGTGGTGTTGTCTGTCCTTATCAATAGCTGGCCTGGATGCAGTAGGTCTTTGAAAGCCATAATAGCATTTATTACTGCTAGCATTTCCTTTTGACTTGACGTGTAGGTGCTTTTCTTTTTGTGACCATTTGCCCTGAATGCACCGATCTGTCATGTGCGCCCCCCAGGCGTAGTCCGAGGCGTCTGTTGTGATGACTTGATTTGCTTGAGGCTTGCAGAATGGGAGACCTATGTTTCTTTGGCATGCTTGAGCCCACCACAGAAATTCCTTTTGAAGACATGGAATCAGTGGTATAATTGTTTCCAAACTGTGGCTGTGTTGAGACCACAAGTTTTTTAGGTACCATTGAAGTTTCCTCATATGCAGCTTTGCACATGGGATTAGCAGGATGCAAGATGCCATGAATCCCAGAGCCTGCAGGATTTTCCTTGCAGTCAGCCTGGTGAAGGTTGCCAGTTTTCCGAAGTATTGAGTTAGTTGCCCTTGTTTCTCTGGCGTGAGGTAAGCCATCTGGGTGTTTGTATCCAAGCTGGCACCCAGGAAAATTATTGTTTGGGAGGGTATTAGTCTTGATTTCTTTTTGTTGACTGTGTATCCCAGAGAATTCAACAACATTATTACAAACGCCAGGTGTTTCAGAAGAATGTGTTTGCTGTCCGCTTGGATCAGGCAGTCGTCCAAATATGGGTATATTTGTATCCCTTGAAGTCTGCAGAAGGCAATTACTGATGCCAGGCATTTCGTGAGCACTCTGGGTGCAGTAGATAAGCCAAAGGGCAATGCAGAGAATTGATAATGGGTTGAACCTGCAAGAAATCTGAGGTATCTTCTGCAATCTTGTCTGATTGGGACATGCATGCCTCCTTGAGGTCCAATGTTACCAGCCAAGACTCCTTGCCCAGCATGGGAAGAAGCTGCTGTAATGTGAGCATCTTGAATTTTGGTATGAGTAAATATGTGTTTAGGATGGATAGGTCCAAAATAGGTCTCCAATCTTTGCCCTTCCTTGGTACCAGGAATAGTCTGGAATAAAAACCTTGACCCTGTTCTTGTGCAGGTACCTCTTGAATAGCTTTCATGTCCATGAGATCTGAAATTTGTTTTTGTGCCTCTGCCCTTTGATTGTGTGGCAGGTTTGGCATGCCTCTCATTTTTGGAAGGGTGTGAAAGTGGAATCTGTAGCCTCTGTCTATAATGTCCAGGATCCATTTGTCTTTTGTGACAATATGCCAATTTTTCGAAAATAATGCCAGTTTTCTGCCTAAAGGTGCTGCCATTTGAGCCTTGCTTGGCATGCAAAGGGGAAAGTCATTGGTTCTGCTTTCTGAATGGCTGTGAACTATCCTCACCACCTCTTGGTGTAGGTGCTTGCCATTGTCTGTCTCTAAATGATCCTTCAGATTGCCCTCTACCCCTCGGGCGCCTGTATCTACCTCTGAGGTCTGTCCGTGGCTGGAAAGGACCAATTTTTTGAAGGCCAATTTCTACTGAAACGGGAGGTTGTACCTGTAGGAAATCTTTCACTGTTTGCATTGATTTTGCCTTTTCCTCCATTTTCTTTAATACCTCCTCAGCTTTAACACCAAACAATACATCTTTTTGAAGAGGTGCATCTAGTAATTTAGCTTTGACATGATCTGGTAAGGTTTGCTCTTTGAGCCAAGCATGTCTACGTATGACATGATCCTGTAACAGCAGCTCTACATGAGGCCTCTAAAGCATATAAAACCACATTGCAAGGTATGTTTACCCACTTGCTCTGCACTATGCAACAAATCCTGCAACTCCTTCAAGTCTGGTTGTTCAGGTTGTGACATTTTGCTTTTCAACTGAGATAACAAAAACTGTTGATACTTTAACATATGGAACGGACAGTTTAATGCCCTCATGGTTAGGGTGGCCGAGGTGTATACCTTTTTCCCCCACCTTTCTAAAGCTCTGGAATCTCTCTCTGAAGGTAATGGATTTTTGGCAGTGGAGGCCTTAATTCCCTTGGGACCCTGTGAAATAGTTTCTGGGTCAGCCGCATGGCTTTTGTATAAAAATTGGGTGTGAATCAGGAACCCGGTAATACCTGTCAGGCTTGATTGGAGCTGGAGGTAAAGAATCTGGGTTAAGGCTGGCCTCTGAATACACATCATCTAGTATGTCTAAGACAGGAGGTATAGCCAGAGGCCTGTGCTGAGGGAGCAGAGGAAATCCCTGAGCCTTTTCTTGGAGTCTGAGTACTCTTGGCCTTCCCAGTGGAAGTGTTCCCTCAAGGTATGCAAGGTTTCCCCAAAAGAGTAATCCTCAGGGGGGGAGACAGAGGGAATGGACTCCTCTGCATCAGAATCTTCAAAAGGGGAGTATGAATGTTCCTGGTCCTCAGAATGTTCTGAGGTAATGGAGGCCTGGTCCGAGGAGGGGTATTCTTCCTCCACTCTGGGCCTTTTGTCCGAGGGGGGTTGAGAACCCCTGATAAGAGTAATCAAATCCTCAGCCATTTTGAGCATCTGCTTTTTAGGCATGGGGCCTTGAGAGGGGCCCTGTGGAGCTTGTCTTTTAGTATGCATGGCTGCTTTAGATTTAGTGAAAGCCTTAATGGAAAAAGAAGGCGGCGGCCTGAAGACACCTTGAGAGGTGGCAGGCCTGTCTAAACTCTGAGTTTCCCCGCCAAGAGTGGCTTCGGTATCTGTAGTCTGTGTGTGGGCCGAAGAGCCTGCGACCTCGGGCACAGAAGACACTGCTAATGAAGTGTCATCGGTAGTCAGGGGCTGCGTAGGCTCCTCGCTGAGAACCGGAGCACCTGTAGTCGGCTTTAGCGTGGTGTCGGTAGAAGTCGCGGACCTCGTATGTCTGTCCTTATCTTTGCGTCTTTTACTCAAAACTGGAGTTGGAGTATCCGACGACATAATGTAATTAAACTTTTTGCCAAAATAGTGTTGGGCGAACTCCGCACGACGCTTAAAAGTGCGTCTGTTGAATGTAGCACAAAAACGACAGGCCGAGACGTCGTGGTCTGGGCCTAAGCAAGGAATGCAGAGGGAATGGAAATCCTTATGCGGTATTTGCTTCCCACATGAAATGCAATTATTAACTTTGTCTGACATCGGTCTGAGGCAAGAAAAGTTTCCCCAAAGGGGTACTTAGCTTTCAAGAAGTCTTCGGTTGAGAAATATTCGTAATCTCAGGAGCTGGCCGACCGGCACTTGCGAACTGCTTCTGCTTCGGGCACCGAGTGGCAAGAAAGACTGGGAAAATGGCGTTGGCTGGTTCTTATACCCTGTCGCACTGACGTCAGGGAAGAAGCGACTACATCCGACGCTGGACCTAGACTTTGGAATTCGGCCGACCGAGGACCCGCCTGACGGCAGGAAAACCCATCTGTTATGACTGCAGCTGTATGCACGATGAACATCCATGACTCAGCACACCAACTCCACCTATCTGGACCTGTACTCTGATCCTGGGTGACTGACTACCCAACCATAGAGCGTAAGACCTACTCTAGCCCAAACATGAGCAACCAGAGATTATCAATGCCAAAGCACTGGATCAGTTGGTCCACAACCCCACGACAGGTGAAAATATCCTGGACCTGGTACTAAACAACATGAGTAGCCAATGTAGCACCCCTACAGTGTCATCCTCCTTGGTAAGATCCGAACATAAAGTGATCACTTTCGAAGTCACCATCTCCCCTGACCACCCCCCAAACCAGGATCAAACAAAAAAAAAAAAACTTTTCCAAAGCTGATCACAATCTCCTAACAGCAAATATAAGCAGCTTCACGGCCTCTGTCCCTTCATTTGAGCTAGCATTAATGTCCAAGCCTACACCAAAAAAATATATGGGCACTACATAGCTGCATGGACTCAGCAATACCTGACAGGACCAAATGAATTTCCTTAAGGAAGAGAAAACCTGTCGGGTGGACAGCAGCAATAAACTCTACAATAAAAAGAAAAAAAAATTGTTGCCAAAGACCAAGAAGGAGCAGGTGCCAAGTTGGAAGCACTCTCTCCTTTGTCTGAACAAGCAAAAAGGTCACTGGTGAAATCCTAAGGCTAGTTTACAATCCAAATTGGCCACATCCACTAAGAACAATCACAAGGCCTTCTTCACATATTCCCACAATCTCAAAGGTAACACCCATATCTGCTCTGAACTGGTGGTCAAGAACACCACACACACAAATGCCACAGATATAGCCAACCTGCTGGCCGACAGGTTCAGTGAAAACTTCATCTTGCTGTCCCCATCAGTAAACCAAGACATCCCCTGCAGCAACCCCCCCCCATCCCCTCATCACCTGGGAGCAGGTCTTTAATGCCCTCTCAAAGGCAAAAAAATAAAGCCTCTATGGGACCTGACAAGATCCCTGGCTGCATCCTACACGAGCTCAGACATGAGCTCTCAGCACCATTAGGCACCCTATTCAACCAAAGCCTGAGCATCGACTTCGCCTCAGCCGAATGGAGGACCGCCACTGTCATTTCTGTACACAAAGGTGGCGTGTCCACCAACCCAGGCAATTATAGGCCCATCAGCCTAACTAGCCTGATCTACAAAGCCATGGAATGCATCATCATGGACCTTATAAACAAGGACATTGGCAACCTCCAAACTCTTGATCCAACACAGTTTTGTTTTGTCAAAGGGAGATCATGCCAGCTAAACATGGTCAACTTCTTCGAAAAAGTCACTAAAGCCATGGACAAGGGGAAGACGGTGCACAACACCTACCTTGACCTAGCCAAAGACTTCAACCCTATTCCCCACTCAGACATAATAGATAAACTCTCCCAGCTAGACATCAACCTGTATGTTACAAGATGAGTAGCTAACTGTATCAGTGATAGAACCCACCAAGTCAAAATAGGGGAATCCATCTCTAACAGTCGACCAGTAACGAGTGGTATACATCAAGGATCGGTCTTTGGGCCTCTACTGTTTGGGATATACTTTTCTGAGGTGCAAGCCAAAACCAGTGGTCTGTGGCTGACCAACTTTGGAGATGACTGCAAGCTGGGTGCCATCTTAAATTCCTCTAGTAATGTGAGCAGCCTTACCCAAACTAATGACTGGTGACAGAAGCATGGCCTCAAAACTGAATGCCAAGAAATGCATTATCCCCTTTGGGGAAAATGGCATCCCCACTAACTATCAAATTAATAACAATGTAGTAAGCATGGAATCAGTAGTGAGGGACTTGGGCACCCAGGTTTATAGCAACCAGACTTTTGACCACCAAGTTGCCCCCGTTGTATGGAAGGGTTTTTTTTACATGGCCCACCTCATAAGTAAGGGTATTTCACCTAGGAACAAGGAGGTCATAACATCCCTGTACTCTTCCCTTATCAGACCCATTACTGAGTACAATGCCCGCTTCGGCATGTACCTTGCCAAGCACATGTAGCAGCTGGAGACACCACAGAGGTTCCAGACCAGGAAAACCCAGGGTCTCACACACCAATCCTATAAAGATAGGCTAAAAGCCCTGTCCCTCTACTCAGTCTTGCACAGACAGCTCAGAGCTGACCTGTTTTTGGCATACAAGGCCATCTCAGAAACAGCCTTGAGGGAGTTGCTGCATATCCATAAGTCAAACTCCACTTGCGCAACACGCACGCAAGTTCTCAACCTGGTCTGTGACATTGACAGAACTTGTTGGCAGGATAGATGTGTGTCCCAAAGACTCCCCCATCTGTGGAAAAGACTCCCTCTCCATGTCAAGCAGAGTACCTCACTAGCCCTCTAAAAGGAACCTCAACAACTGGATGGGAAACGGAAAATTCATCCTTTGGGTCCCACCTGTGCCCCTGTTGGACGGGGAAACAGATGCTGACTTTGTGGGAACACTGGTGGAATTCTTGGCAAGGATTATAAGGGCCTCCAGGCCAATAGCCTAGTATTAACAGATGAAAATATGAAGGACACTATAAACCTGTTCTTCAATGCTTGCTGATGTTCTGGCTGAGATACCCAATCTCTCCCTTGTTCGAGCTACAATTTCCACTTGTTATAAGGCAACCAACATTATTCCACTGCTGCAAAAGGGAAAAGCCAACTGCCTGAATAACTACAGGCCTGTTGCATTGACTCTCACAGTGATAAAATGCTATGAAAGGACCACTGAGTTATATTCAGTCAGTTATACCTGATGCAATGGATCCCCTGTAGTTTGCATACAGACGGAAAGGTCGACAGAGGATGCAGCCAGCACAACACTGCATACTGTTCTTACTCATTTGGAGAATAAGGATTGTTAGGCTCGACTGCTGATTACGGTTCGGCCTTCAATACGTTGATACCAATGAAGCTCATTAATAAGCTGTCCATACTGGGTGTGCCACTGACTCTCTGCAATTGGGTCTTGGATTTTTTTTAATAGGCTGAGAAATAAAATGTCTAAAATAATAATAATAAATACAGGAACTCCACAAGGCTGCGTGTGGAGTCCAATGCTGTACACCCTCTTCACTTATGATTGTGTTGTTTCTCAATATGACACCAGTATTGTCAAATCTGCAGATGATATAACAGTCACTGGTCTGATCTCTAATGGTGATGATTCAGTGTATAGGAAGGAAGGGGAGAACTTTGTAAAGTGGTGTCAGCATAGTAATCTCTCTCAACACCAGCAAAAGGAAAGAGATGATCATTGATACAAGGAGGAATAGAGGGCAGCACTTACCATTACATATCGGCGAGTCCGTGGTGGAAAGAGCGGCTACATTCAAATTCCTCACTACTAACATCTCTGAAGACCTTACCTGGACTCATAACATCACAGACCTGGTAGGGAAAAGCCAGCAGCGACTGTATTTTCTGAGAAGGCTGAGAAAGTTTGGCATGCCCAATACCACCTCAGCACCTTCTACAGATATTTACAACTGAGAGCATTCTCTCCCACTCTATTACAGTATGGCTGGGGAATAGTACAATATGGGATCACAACGCTCTGCAGGGAGTAATAAAAATTGTGCAAAACATCAGTGAAGTAACGATCCCTGCACTGGAAAACATCTACACCAAGAGAGAGACTTTAGGAAGGCTCAAAACATTATCATGGACACTACCCCACCCACAACACAAACTGTTTATGCTGCTACTGTCAAGGAAGCGTTTTAAGAGCATGGTGGACGGAACAACCAGGCTGAAAGACAGTTTTATATGACTATTAAAAAGTACAGTTTTGCACCTACCATAAATGTAGATGTTCGAGTGTCTTCACTGCTGCAGTCATTACACTTAGGTTATCCTGCCGTCAAGTGGTCCCGCAGTCGGCCAGAGTTCCAAAGTCTTGGTCCGGCATCAGTTGCTGTCGCCTCCTCCCTGACGTTAGTGCGCCAGGGGTATACAAGAAGCAGCCGACGCCATTTCTTCAGTTTTTCTTGCCCCAGATGTCAGGTGCCCCCAAAAAGATAGGCATTACATATTGCTTGCAAAACATACAATAAGGTAAAAACAAAACCTGTAGCAACCAGCAAATACACCACATAGGTATAATAGTGTAGAAAGTTATAGGAAAGACCCAGCTAAGAAAGAGGGGATGGTGGGTGGGTAACCAGGACTGCAGCAGTGAAGACACTAACATCTACATTTATGGTAGGTACACAACTGTACTATGTTCATAGTGTTTCACTGTTGCAGTCATTACACTTGGGTTGAATCCCAAAGCTGAGTCAGGGTGGCTGGTTCTATAGAGGATTTGGTGTGGCTATAAGGCCCTGCAGCACAGCAGTGGCAAAGCCAGCTCTGGATCTAGAGTAAAGAGGCAAGTGGTAATGCTTGGTAAAGGTGTGCACTGAACTCCAATATGCAGCTTCCAAAATGTCTTTGGTAGGTACTCCTCTAAGGTAGGCAGTAAGTAGCAGTTGCCCTGGTGGAATGTGGCCTAATGTTTGATGGTACAAGTTTCCCATGCTGTGTGTAGCAGAACCGGATACAGTGTCCTATCCACTTTGAAATGGTCTGCTTTGAAATAGCCTTTCCCTGTGATCCTGCAGCATGATACAAACAATTGTTCAGTTTTTCTGACAGCTTTTGTTTTGTCCAAGTAGAAGCGCTACTGCCTGTGTATGTCCAAGGAATGTAGAAGTCTCTCCCCTTTATTCTGGGGATTTGGATAAAATGTTGGCAAGTGAATAGTTTGGTTAAGAGCCACACTGGATACCACCTTAGGCATAAAGGAAGGGTTTGTTCTTAAAGAAACCCTGTCTTGGTGGAAAATGATGAAAGGCTCCACTGTCATTAGTGCCTGCAGTTCCGAGACTCTTCGTGCTGATATATATTTTAACTCTGCTGAATTGGCTGGCTCAAAAGGAGGCAAAGTGAGCTTTTCCAAGACTAAATTGAGGTCCCAAGTAGGTGTTGGTGCTCTCCGTGGCGGTCTTATGTTTTTAGCCCCTCTGAGGTACTGCTTTATCAATGGGTGAGAGAAAATAGGAGGATCTGTGTTGTAATGAGGCGAGATGGCAGAAGCGTGGATCTTAATGGATGAGAAGGATAGTCCTTTGTCCAGCATCTCAGTTAAGTACTGTAGTATCTGCGGAATGGTAGGGACAAGAGGATCAAGTTTTGAGCCTGGTTCCAGGCACAGAATCTCTTCCACTTTTCTGAATAAGATTTCCTTGTGCTAGGCCTCCTGGCCTCCAAAATGACATCCATAACAGCTTTAGAGAGAAGAGTTGTCCGTTTGGCTAATGAATCTGCCATGCAGCCAGGTTTAAGGTTTTGAGCTGTCTGTGCAGGATCTGATTGTTTTGCTGAGTCAGAAGGTGTGGAATTTGAGGCAGAATCCAAGGTGGGCCTTGAGCTAAGTTCTTTAAGATTGGGTACCAATGCTGGCATGGCCAGTCTGGAGCAATCCGAATCATCTGTGGTTTTTCTTGTCTGGCTTTTAGGAGTACCTTTGAAAGGAGAGACATTGGCGGGAAGGCATAAACATTTAGGCTTTTCCAGCTGAATGAAAGAGCATCCACTTTCCATGCTTGTGTGTGATGAGTCCTTGTGCCGAATTTTTGTAGTTGGCAATTCAGTGGTGAGGCAAAAAGATGTCCGGGCACCCCCATTTTTGCATCATGCTGAAGACTTGTGGATTTAATTTCCACTCGTGAGGATCCATGATGTTTCTGCTTAAGTCATCTGCCAGAGTGTTTTTCTTTCCTGGCAGGAATTGTGCTTGCAGATTAACTTGATAGGTTAGAGCTGTGTTCCACAAGGTCATGGCTTGTCTGCATAGGGGGTAAGAATGAGTGGCTCCTTGTTTGTTTATGTACCACATTACTGTGGTGTTGTCTGTCTTTAATAGTAATTGTTCTGGATGCAGAAGATCCTTGAAAGCTGCAAGGGCATTTTGTACAGCCAACATCTCTTTTTGACTGATGTGAAGATGCATTTGGTCTGTGGTCCATTTGCCCTGAATACATTTTCCTGCCATGTGTGCTCCCCAGGCATAATCCGAAGCATCTGTTGTTAAAGTCTGCCTGGCTGTGGGAAGAGTGAAAGGCTGACCCTTGTTGAGGTGACATGCCTGTGCCCACCATCGAAACTCCTGTTGTAGGCAGGGAATTAGCGGTATTACTGTTCCAAAGCTGCGAGAGTGTTGAGACCAAACACTTTTAGGTACCATTGTAATTTCCTCATATGCAGTCTTCCATATGGAATTAGTAGTATACAGGATGCCATGAATCCCAAGGCCTGCAGAATTTTTCTTGCAGGGAGTTGGGACTTTGTTGCCATCAATTGAAAATACTGAGTCAGTTGTCCTTGTTTGTCTGGAGTGAGATAAGCCATCTGGGCCGTTGTATTTAAGCTGGCACCCAGGAATATTATCTCTTGTGAGGGCACTAGTTTTGATTTCTTTTCGTTTACTGTGTACCCTAGACAACTTAATCTTTTTACGAACGCCAGATGCTTTAGAAGAATATCCTTGCTCTCTGCTTGAATAAGGCAGTTGTCCAGATATGGATATTTTTGAATTCCTTTTTGTCTGCAAAATGCAATTACTGGTGCCAGGCACTTTGTGAAGACCCTGGGCACAGTAGATAAGCCAAAGGGCAGTGCAGAGAATTGGTAGTGCATTGAACCAGCTATGACTCTGAGGTATCTTCTGCAATTTTGTCTGATAGGGACATGCAGGTGTCCCTCTTTGAGGTCCAAAGTAACAAACCAAGCTTTCTTGCCCAACATGGGAAGGAGCTGCTGTAGTGTCAACATTTTGAATTTCGGAACATCCAGGTAAGTATTTAGAGTAGAAACGTCCAGAATGGGTCTCCAGGCTTTGTACTTTCAGGGGATCAGGAAGAGTCTTGAGTAAAATCCTTGTCCTTTTTCCTGCTGTGGTACTTTTTGAATAGCTCTCATGTCCATGAGGGCTGTAATTTGTTTTTGTGCCTCTGCCCATTGATTTTGTGGCAGGTCTGGCATTCCATTTAGCCTTGGAAAAGTGTGAAAGTGGAATCTGTAACCTTGAGACACAATATTCAGCACCCATTTGTCTTGGGTGTTGCTTGCCAGTTTTGAGAAAAAAGTGCTAGTTTCCCCCCTAAGGGAGCTGCCAAAAGGGAAGAGTTTGGCATTGGAAGGGGGAAGTCATTGGGACCGTTTCCTGTAAAGGTTGTGACTTGTCCTCACCTCCTTTTGGGGTTGAAGCAACCCACTGTCGTGGTCTGTAAGAGCCTTGTGGCTGAGATCTGCCTCTTGGGCGTCTGTATCTGCCTCTTTGTGGCCTGTCTGATACTGGAACAATTTCTGCTAAATCGTGGTGGCTGTACCTGTAAGAAATCCTTCACGGTTTGCATAGATTTTGCCTTATCCTCCATTTTCTTTAATACCTCTTCTGCCTTAATACCAAATAAATTATCTTGCTGCAAAGGAGCATCCAATAATTTTGCCTTAACATGATCTGGTAAACTTTGTTCTTTCAACCAAGCATGCCTTCGAATCACAAATCTTGTAACGGCTGCTCTACAAGAAGCTTCTAATGAATCAAAACCACATTGCAAAGTATGCTTTTCCACTTGTTCAGCTGCATGCAATAAATCCTGCATTTCCTTATAATCAGGTTGATCTGCATTTGTACTAATTTTCTGTTTTAATTGAGACAGTAAATATTGTTGATATTTAAGCATGTGAAACTGGCAATTTAAAGCCCTCATTGCCAAAGTTGCTGAGGTGTAAACTTTCTTCCCCCATCTGTCTAATGCTCTAGAATCCCTATCCAAGGGAACTGGATTTTTAGCCGTGGAAGCCTTTACCCCTTTGGGACCTGGGAAATAGTTTCTGGGCCAGCAACAGGGTTTTTATAAAGAAATTTGAGAGAGTCAGGGACTCTGTAGTACCTGTCTGGTTTGACTGGAGCTGGGGGTAAAGAATCAGTATTTAAACTAGATTCAGAGAACACATCATCCACAATGTCCAACACTGGCAGAATAGCAAGGGGCCTGTGCTGAGGCAATAAAAGAAAGTCTCTGAACCTTTTCTTGGATTCTGAGCAATCCTGGCCCTCCCAAAGGAAATGCTCCCTCATGGTATGTAAAGTTTCCCCAAAAGAGTAATCCTCAGGAGGAGAGGCTGAAGGAATTGATTCTTCAGCATCAGAGTCCTCATAGGGGGGTAAATAATATCCCTGGTCTGAAGAGGAATCAGAATATATAGAAACCTGGTCAGAGGAATCATAATCTGTATCCTGCCTAGGCCTTTTATCAGGAGGGGGATGGGAACCCCTGATCAGAGTCATCAAGTCTTCGGCCATTTTAAGCATCTGTTTTTTAGGCATGGAGGCCTGTCCAGGTGAATGCTGTACTTGCTTCTTTGTCTTAAATGTAGTTTTAGTCTTGGCAGTAATTGCAATGGTAAGTTGTGTAGGCCTGAAAACACCCTCAGGAGCAGATGCCTGCTCAGAGGCTCCGGACCCATCTGAAGGGTTAATCTCTGTTGGCCCAACACCTTGAGTATCCAGAGGCCTAGGCACCTCCACGTGGGAGTCGGTCGCGGCCTGTGGTTCTGAGGTAGCGGGTGTCAGGGGCTGCAAAAGCGCCTCACTGAAAACCGGCGAACTGGCGACTGTTCTAGAAGAGGCTTCGTCATCAGTTTTTGACCTCGGATGCCTGTCCTTATCTTTATCTTTGCGTTTTTTGTGCATTCCGGTCATTGGCTGTTCCGACGGCATTGAATAATTAAACCTTCGGCCAAAGTAATGGCGAGCAAAATCAGACATTTAATAGTAAGTTTGTTAAATCTAGCACAAAACCGACAACTAGTGACGTTGTGATCTGGGCCTAGGCATGGAATACAGTAAGAATGGAAATCCTTATGAGGTATGTGCTTCCCACAAGAAATACAATTATTAACTTTTACTGACATTTAAGCACTTGGGCTTCAGGCCAGTTATTTTACATTAAGAGGGTTTGTGGTCTGCACTCTTGTGGGAGGAGAGGCTGGACTCTGCCCTTCTGAGCTGGGAATTTCTGGTTTAAGGCTTATAGTGCCTGCAAATTTGAACTGCTTCTTACTGAAATTGGTACACCTTGTTTGCTGTAGCATAGACTAGATCCAGGCCTGCTGAATCTAGCTTTGTATGTATAACTTGAGCACTAATCCAGGCATTCTTTAAAGTATTCAATTGTATTTATTACTGATTGGTAGTAACTTGATTAAAGTGTAGCTATCATTCTAAGTCTTTTGGATTAAGCACTTGGGCTTCAGACCAGCTGTTTTACATTAGGAAGGTTTGTGGCCTGCACTGTGGTGGCAGGACAGGTAGCTTACATACTTCTAAGTTGGGAACTGCTGATTGAGGGCTCAGTATCTGTTATTCTAAAAGTGTATTAGTTCTGGTTTAAGCACTTGGGCTTCAGGCCAGTTATTTTACATTAAGAAGGTTCATGGTCTGCACTCTTGTGGGAGGAGAGGCTGGACTCTGCCCTTCTGAGCTGGGAATTTCTGGTTAAAGGCTTATAGTGCCTGCATATTTGAACTGTTTCTTACTTAAATTGGTACACCTTGTTTGCTGTAGCATAGACTAGATCCAGGCCTACTAAATCTAGCTTTGTTTGTATATGATTGTTGTTTGTTTGCTTATTTCCCTGCAACGCTAATTCCACCTAAAACGCGGCTTTTCAGCGCTTCTGTGGATCCCTAGTGATATCTGCATTGCTTACTGTACTTATTTCCTTGTTTCACTTGAAAGAAAGTTACTGTTAGTCGTTTTTGCATTTAAGTTACCTGTAACACATTGCATTTAAGTTACCTGGCACTTGCTCACTAAGTCAGCACTAAAAAATTAAAAGCACTACACCCTCACAAACTCCCCTTGAGTACCTTGTTCCCCATTGGCCCTTTTTTCAATTATAAAGGAATTCCCAATACTAGTCTAGCATGTCCAAAGGTCAGCTGTCAATCTCCTCTCTGGTCCAGCTGGTGAATCTGGGAATCTTGAGGCAATGTTACAACTGCCTCATGTACACATACAACCCTCTCCTCCTCCCAACAAATTCCAACACATGTGAGAGATGCAACCATATAGCCAAACTGGAGGCAAAGCTCTCTCAACTCAGTACTGGCGTAACCAGTCAGGAGGAGAAGGAAACCACACTCACTACAATTCCAGTCTCACATACGAAAGCAAACCAAACACAAACACACAAAAACATACTCTGAGGCTCTAAATAAAAATCTGCCTAAGCAGCAGAGACCTCCAAAGCAGACACCCAAGCAATCGTTACCCCAAAACAAAACACATGCAACACATAGCTCACAAAGCCAGTGTGCCGAACAGTCACAGCCCTTAAGGCTAAACACACCTGATACACTTGTAATAGGTGACTATCGTCAGGCACACTGACGTCCCGCTCACTAGGCTGAACAAGGAGAAGGTCACGGTGAGCTGCCTGTCAGGCGCTAGGATCCGCCACATAACACAAGCACTCAGGTCACTCCAAGGCAAGTACAAATATGACTCAGTCATTGTCCATGCTGGTGTGAATGACCTGAGACGTACCTCCCTGGACTACATGAAAAGAGACATAGAGGAGCTCTCTGAGCATGTAGCCCAGGCCGGTATGACACTGACCTTGAGTAGCATCTTACCCTCACCAGGAATGATGCCACAATATGAAGACAAGATGATCAATTTCAACAATTGGCTTAAGTATTGGTGTCATTCAAAGGGGATCCAATGCCTGTCAGCCTGGGATGACATCCTCGACAAGCCACGATGCTTCGCTAAGGACGGCTTGCACCTGTCACCCCTGGGCTTTCGGATATTGGCAAAGGCTCTTGCTACACCCATAGTGCCTTTTTTAGACAAGGCTCAAAAGACAAACCCACCTCCATAGGTATCACAAGGGATAAGAAACTAAGAGTAATGCTACTCAACGCCAGAAGTCTAAACCTCAAGATGCACGCACTTGAAACTCTCCTTAGCATGGAGAACATTGATATCTGTGCAGTAACAGAAACCTGATTCAAGGCTCCCCAGAGCACCCCAGCACTACCAGGTTATACCTCATACCATGCTTTTCGGCCCCAAAACTTGGACCGAACCACAAAAGGAGGGGGAATATCAATATTCATCACAGATACCCACACCTCCAGGTTGGTGGCACAGCACGAAGCATCAGAGACTATCCATGTGCAACTAACAGTGGGTAAAACTACCTTCCAGTTTATAGCCTGCTACAGACCACCCTCCCAAACCCAGGAACCCCACTCTGCCTTCCTGAAAACACTGGAAAATATGAAGGTCTCTCCAAACACCATTATATTGGGCGACTTCAACTACCCAAACATAGACTGGGAGCATTACTCTAGCTCCAACACACTAGCCCAAAGGTTCCTAGAATTTATAAACTCAAATGCTATGGAACAACTTGTTACCACTCCCACAAGAAGGGAAAACATACTGGACCTGATTATCACCAACATGGGGACTCTATGCTCCAGACCAGAAGTGTATCCTTCACTGGTAAGATCAGTCCATAAACTAATCTCACTGGATATTCACATCCCGACCCCACCCCCTGCCCTGAAAACCACAGTGAAAAACTTCTCTAAAGCAAATTTCACACTCCTCAAAACAGAGGTGGAATCCTTCAAAGCCCCCGGGCCTGTGGAAAATACGGCCCAGACTGCAGAATCCTTTATAAACACATTCTATGAACACCCTCAGGAATACATGGATCATGCAATCCCAAATAAAACCAAGACCCAATCCTCCAAAGGCAGACGTCCTGTCTGGTGGACCCCAGCCATAAACAAACTATACAATAGAAGGAGGAAGCTACTACATGATAGAGCAAAATCCCAAAAAGGGAAGGCATCTCTGATCAGTATTAGCAAAAAACTACGGGCATTCATAAAATCGTCTAAGGCCAGCTTCGAGAGAAAAATTGCACAGGACACTAAGGATAATCACAAGGCTTTCTTTAGTTATGTTAGGAACCTGGGTGGGAATTCCCAGATAAAATGACAAATACACCGAACACACAGACATTGCCAACATCCTAGCTGACAGGTTCAGCGCAACCCCCCCCCCCCCCACCAAAAGGGCAAATATTTATCCCAGCAGAGTGCTGCCCTCCTGGCATCTCAGATGCTCAGGTAAGAGCCGCCCTCTCCAAAGCAAAAAACACAGCATCAATGGGACCAGACAGTGTCCCGTGCTGCGTCCTACATGAACTCCAAGAAGAGCTAAACCCAAACATAAAACTACTGTTCAATCTCAGCCTTACTACAGGATATGTACCCAAAGAGTGGCGTACTGCAACAGTGGTCCCTCTCCACAAAGATGGTGCCTCAACGGATCCTGGAAACTATCGCCCCATAAGCCTGACTAGCTTGGTCTGCAAAGCTATGGAAAGGATCATCATGAACCTCATAAATAAAGATATTGGGGACCTACAGACACTGGATCCTACCCAGTTCGGCTTTGTTACGGGCAGATCCTGCCTCTTAAACCTGGTCGATTTCTTTGAAACAGTCACCAAGTCCATTGACGAGGAGAAGGTGGTCCACACAGCCTTCCTGGACCTCGCAAAAGCCTTCGATACATGGGGACTCTATGCTCCAGACCAGAAGAGAGCACTCTGGCATTATAGATAAGCTCACCAGCTTAAATATAAACCCCTATGTCACTAGATGGGTTGCAAACTGGCTCAACGACAGAACCCACATGGTTAGAATTGCTGGAGCCATGTCAGACACCAAACCAGTTACAAGTGGCGTCCCACAAGGCTCAGTCCTGGGACCTCTCTTGTTCGGTATACATTTCTCGGAGGTACAGGCCAACACGGAAGGACTGTGGCTGACCAAGTTCGCAGATGACTGCAAACTGGGCGCCATAATCGACTCTCCAGCCGACACAAGCATCCTCCAAAAGGGCCTCATAGAAACAGACAACTGGTGCCAGAGCCATGGCCTCAAGCTAAACGCCGAAAAGTGTATAGTCATCCCCTTTGGCAAAAACAAAGTGCCCACAAATTACCACATAGCTGGTAATCCATTAAGTACAGAAGAAGTAATTAGGGACCTGGGGACCCAAGTTGATAGCAATCTCTCATTTGACAACCACGTGGCCAAAGTGGTTAGAAAAACATTTTATATAGCCCACCTAATCATGAAGGGATTCACATCTAGATCAGGGGAGGTCATCGTGCCTCTTTACTCATCCCTCATCAGGCCCATAATGGAGTACAATGCCCCTTTTGGGATGTACCTTATCAGACACCTGCAGCAACTGGAAAGACCCCCAAAGTACCTCACCAAGAGGATCAAAGGGCTCAAACAGATGCCATATGCTGCCCGGTTAAAGAAACTCCAGCTCTACTCAGTGGCATACCGCTTGCTCAGTGCCTGACGTATAAAGCCATGTCCAACCCGGAATTAATGGACATGCTGCACCTCAGAAAATCCAAATCCCATCGAAGCACGCTCGAGAGACTTGAACCTCAGCACTGAAATAAATAGGACATGCTGGAGGGACAGATTTATAACCCAGAGGCTCCCTTCACTCTGGAATAAAATCCCAGTCCAGGTTAGGCAGAGTCCCTCATTGACTCTCTTCAAGAGGAATCTTGATGAGTGGATGGGAGATTGTAGGTTTACTCCGGGTATCACTTCTGTGTCACTGTTAGACAGAGGCACAGTATACTAACCTCGAAAAAGGGCATAGCAAAATTAATTTAAAATGGGTGGCGAAAGCCAAACACACTCTGGCTAGGCTTATAAATGCCCTAGGGCAGATAGCCTAGTATGAACCTATGAACATCTGTCTGAGGCAAGAAATAGTTTCCCCAATGGGGTACTTAGCTTTAATGAAGACTTCGGTTCTGAAATCGAATTTGATATTTCAGGAGTCGGCTGACCGGCACTTGCGAACTGCTTTTGCTTTGGGCACCGCGCGGCAAGAAAGACTGAAGAAAATGGCATTGGCTGTTTCTTATATACCCCTGGCGCACGGACGTCAGGGAGGAGGCGACAGCAACCGACGCCGGACCAAGACTTTGGAACTCTGGCCAACTGCGGGACCGCCTGACGGCAGGATAACCCAAGTGTAATGACTGCAGCAGTGAAACATGAACATCTCACATACTACCTCCCCCTCCAGTACTGTAGGCTGGTTCACATTTGGAGGCAATGAGCTTGTTTTGCACAGTTATATATAGTTACGGAGATTATTTATATTATTGTCTATTTACTGTTTCAGTTAGATTACTTCCTGTTAATTTTGTTTTTACATGTTGCTGGAGGATCTGCAGAAGAATGTCATTGTACTTTATGATGTTGTCTTTAGTACATATGACAATGAAGTTGAATTGAATTATACAACCTGCCCTTTCTGAGGTAACAAAATGCTCTTTAGCCACAGGTGGCTCAAACATCTAGGTGCCTCCAGAAGGCCTTCACTAAAAGTATTGGATTCCTGACATATCATGGCTAAAGGCTGCAGAGGTATCTCAGGGAGGCCATATTCGCAAGCTATGCAGGGACAGCACTGTTACAACACTAGAGTCCCAGACTACCTTGGATTGCATATCAAGCATCATCTTGGAGAATATTTCAAGACTAGAGACAGAAACCACTGGGGTAAAATGAAGGCTTCAAGTATCTTCCAATATAAACACTTGTAGGAAATTCTTTCTTTTCCCAAAAGCTTATTTCGTAAACCTTAGAATAGTACTGCAACTTTCCAGTATGTTCTGAGCATAAAGAAAAAAGAACACAAGCTACAGAACTTTGTATTGGATGTCTACCACAAGAGCACCTGCTTTTTTTCTTATTAGCCATGCCTAATCTTTCTAACCAGGCAGCTGATCCAGTTAACTTCACAGGATTAATAATACGACACAATTTGAGATAAGAAAACAATTACCTAATGGGTACCTCCCTGACACACAGCAGTCCAGTATCTTTTGGCCTGCTTTGTAACAGCCTGCTACACAGCAGGCTGAAACATGCTGGGCTGCACAAGCAAAAAAAGACAATGCAACCCAAGGCAAGAAATATTTAAAAAGGTGAAGAGAGACATCAGCTTTACACACACAAATATCCGGACATACCCAAGCGACTGTGGTCTGCCTGGCATGGAGGAGAATGGCACTATTCATTGTTTGGCTGGAAGCTGAGACTTCTACACAGAAGTCCCAGTGATATGGAATACTGTAAAAGTGACCTGTATGAACTACTTGATGATCAACTGAATAATCCCACCTGGGTACTGCAGGGGTAGCAGGAGAAGACTCCTTATCCCTGGACTTGGGCTTCAAATGTCAGAGGTCGTCTTCCTTGAGCTCTGAAAGGTGAAAGATTCGGACCTTTCTCAATCCTCTTATGGCAATAACCTTTTAAGAGCAAGTATACTCTAGATCAAGTTAATGTCTTACAACTGAATTTTCTGGAAATATCACATTCCACTTCAAAATGCTGATCACAACAGGGATGGGGCTTTAGGGTGGGGAAAGAAGAAGAAAGCAACTAGTGCAACTTTCACAATTGACAAAAGAAAAAAAATGGTTCAATCCCGCCATAACAGTAGAAAACAAACTCAAGACTGGTAATCAGTGAAGTGCTGACCTCCAAAAAGCAACAGCTTGAGGCCATCTTACCTCCTGAAAGAATGACAACTGACTTGTACATTACAGGCAAAGGGGGTGGAGCTAGAAAGCACAGTTGTGTACACTAACCATAAATGTAGACGTTTGAGTGTATTCACTGTTGCAGTCATTACATTTGGGTAATCTGCTGGCAGGTTGCCCTCAGTCAGCCTGAATAACAAAGTCTTGGGTCCTGCGTCAGTTGCCGTCTCCTCTTCCATGACGTCAGGTCGTCAGGGGTATAAAACATGCAGCTGATGCCATTTTATTCAGTTTTTCTTCCCCCAAATGTCAGGTGCCCCCCAAATGGGGAGAAAAAAAAATTATATATATATATATATATATATATATAAAAAACAGCACTTTTACACTTTTAGCAACATAAACTTTACCTTCATCTAAAAGCAAATACACCACAAAGGCTTTAGAATATAGTGAAGGAAAGAGAAAAGGGGGATGGCGGGTGGGTAACCCGGACTGCAACAGTGAATACACTCGAACATCTACATTTATGGTAAGTGTACACTATGTTCTTCGTGTTTCACTGTTGCGGTTATTACATTTGGGTATATTCCCAAAGCTAAGGAAGGGAGGAGGCAATTAAATAGCATCAGGACCAGCTATAATGCCCTGCAAAACTGCAGTGGTAAAACCAGCTCTGGATTTTGAAAAAAAACTGGCAAGTGGTAATGCATGGTGAAGGTATGTACAGAACTCCAGGTAGCAGCTTCTAGGATGTCCCTGGTAGGGACACCTCTGAGAAAGGCGGTAGAGGTAGATGCAGCCCTGGTGGAATGTGGTCTTATCCCCTTTGGGGTAGGGTTTCCATGGTGCTTATAGCAGAAATGAATGCAGTGGCATATCCACTTAGAAATGGTTTGTTTTGAAATGGCCTTCCCCTCTGTCCCTGCAGGAAATGCAACCAGCAACTGCTCATATTTCCTGAGAGGCTTAGTCTAGTCCAAGTAAAATCTAAGTTTTCTGTGCACGTCCAAGGAGTGCAGCATTCGTTCCCCCTTTGTTCTGTGGATTAGAAAAGAAGACTGGCAGATGAATGAACTGATTAAGGGCCACACTGGATACCACCTTGGGCATAAAGGAGGGATTGGTTTTGAGGGATACCCTGTCTGCATGAAAGATGATGAAAGGCTCCACTGCCATGATGGCCTGTAATTCAGACACCCTTCTTGCTGAAGTGATGGCTAGAAGGAAGGCTGTTTTCCAAGAAAGGAATTTCAACTCTGCATTTGCAGCTGGCTCAAAGGGAGGTTGAGTGAGCTTTTCAAATACAAAGTTAAGGTCCCAAGCTGGAGTAGGGGCTCTCCTGGGAGGTCTTAAGTTTTTGGCCCCTCTGAGGAATTGCTTCAGCAGTGGATGAGAGAAGAGGGGTGGCTCTGTATTATAATGAGCTGAAATGGCAGAGGCATGAATTTTGATGGAAGAAAAGGAAAGGCCTTGGTGAAGCATCTCAGTTAAGTATTGAAGAATGTGAGGTAAATTGGGCACTGTGTCCATCCCCTGAGTTTGGCTCCAGGAACAGAATATTTTCCATTTTTCCGCATAGGATTTTCTAGTACTAGGCCTCCTTGCCTCCAGAATGACATCCATCACTTGCTTACTGAGGGATGGCAATGGAGAGATCATGTAATTAGACAGGCTGCAAGTTTCAGGGTTTGAAGCTGTGGGTGCAGAATCTGGCCCTCCTGCTGGGACAGCAGGGCAGGGGTCTGAGGCAGGTGCCATGGTTCCAGAAGTGACACTGCACAGGATGGGTACCAGTGTTGGCGGGGCCAGTCTGGTGCAATAAGTATTGCCCTTGGCTTGTCTTGTTTGATCTTTAGTAGTACTTTGGAGAGGAGAGGCAGAGGGGGAAAGACCTAAACTGACAGGTTTTTCCAGGTGAAGGACAGGGCATCCACTTTCCAAGGTTGTCTGTGATGAGTCCCTGTGCAGAATTTGTCCAATTGGTAGTTCTGAGGGGAGGCAAACGGGTCTATCTCTGGGCTCCCCCATTTGTTTCTCAAAATGTTGAATATCTTTGGTTCCAGTTTCCACTTGTGTGGGTCCATGAGATTTCTGCTTAGGTCGTCTGCCAGTGTATTTAGCTTGCCTGGCAGGAATTGAGCTTGCAGGTGCACTTGGTAGCTCAAGGCTGTGTTCCACAGAGCCATGGTTAGTCTGCAGAGAGGGTATGAGTGGGTTCCCCCCTGCTTGTTTATGTACCACATAACAGTGGTGTTGTCCGTCTTTACCAATAATTGTCCTGGAAGAATGTGGTTCTTGAAGGCTGTCAGAGCATTCTGTACAGCTAACATTTCTTTTTGATTAATATGCAGGTGCATTTGACTGGTTCCATTTGCCCTGAATGCACTGCCCTGCCAAGTGAGCCCCCCCATGCATAGTCTGATGCGTCTGACAGGGTTTGGATGGCAGGGGGTAGAGTTAATGGCAATCCCTTGTTGTGGTGGCAGGCCTCTGCCCACCAAAGGAACTCTGTCTTTAAGCAAGGGATGATAGGAATAATTGATTCTAGGTCCTGATAATGCTGACACCACAGGCTTTTTATATACCATTGCAGTTTCCTCATATGCAGTCTTGCATATGGAATTAGCAGAATGCAAGAGGCCATGAACCCCAGGGCTTGCAGTATTTTCCTTGCAGATAGTTGGGTCTTTGTGGCCAGTAGTTTGAAGTAGGCTGTCAAATGAACTTGTTTCTCTGGCGTGAGGTAGGCCATCTGAGAAGTGTATTCAAATTTGTTGGCAGGGTACTAGATGTGATTTCTTTTCGTTTATGGTGTACCCAGAGAAGTTAGTAATTTCTTTACAAATGCCAGATGATTTAATAGTATGCCATGGTATTCTGCCTGAATTAGACAATTGTCCAGGTATGGGTATATCTGAATATTTCTTTGCCTGCAAAATGCAATGACTGGAACTAGGCACTTTGTGAATACCCTGGATGCAGTAGATAAGCCAAAGTGCAGTGCAGAGAACTGATAGTGCACGTAGCCTGCTCTGAAGTGTAGGTATCTTCTGCAAGATTCCCTTATTGGGATGTGCAGGTAGGCTTCCTTTAAATCCAGTGTTGCCAACCAGGCATTTTTGCCTAGCACAGGAAGCAGCTGATGAAGAGTTAACATTTTGAATTTTGGGATTACCAAAAAAGTGTTTAGGATAGACAGGTCCAGAATAGGATGCCAGGAATTGTCTTTTCTGTGTACCAGGAAAACTCTGGAGTAAAAATCTTGTCCCCATTCCTCTTCTGGGACGGGCTGAATAGCCCTGATGCTTAGAAGAGAGAGAACCTGCTTTTGAGCTTCTGCCCACTGATTTGGGGGTAGGTCTGGTCAACCATTTGGGGTTGGTAAGGAGTGAAAGTGGAATCTGTATCCTTGGGAAACTATTTAAAGCCCATTTGTCTTGGGTAATGAATTCCCAGTTTTTTGCATGCAGGGTGATCTTTCCCCTAAAGGAATATTCAGTTGAGCAGGGTTTGGAAGGTTTAAAGTTAAGTCATTGTGACAGTTTACCACAGGGGGTGTCTTACTACTCCCAGCTTTGGAAGTGGGAGCCCCCCCACTGCTTAGGATTGTGAGTACCTTGAGACTGAAGCCTGGATGGTCTGCTGGTTCTGGGTTTGGACTGAGAAGGCCTGGAAGAGGCAGTAAAGGACCAGTTCTTAGAAGGCCAGTGTCTATTAAATCTGGGAGGCTGTACTTGCAGAAAATCCTTAACAGTTTGCATAGATTTAGCCTTTTCCTCCATCGTTTTAAGTACTACTTCTGCTTTGTTGCCAAATAGGTGGTCTTGGTTTAAGGGAGCATCCAGTAATTTAGCTTTAACATGATCTGGCAAAGATTGCTCCTTAAGCCAAGCATGCCTTCTAAGTACAGACCCAGTGACAACAGCTCTGCAAGATGCCTCCAATGAATCAAAACCACATTGCAAAGTATGACTTCCAACTTGTTCAGCAGAATGCATTAAATCCTGTAATTCTTTATTTTCAGCACAGTCAGGAATCAACATCATTTTCTGTTTAAGCAATCCAATAATATGCTGCTGATACTTTCATATGAAGCTGGCAGTTTAAGGCCTTAATGGCCAAAGTTGCAGAAGTGTATACCTTCTTTCCCCATCTGTCCCGGGTCCTGGAATCTCTATCAGACGGGGTAGGGTTTTTGGCAGTAGTAGCCTTAATGCCTTTGGGTCCCTGTGAAATGGTCTCAGGATCAGCAGTAGGTTTCTTAAAAGAGGAACTTGTGAAAGTCAGGTACTCTAATACCTGCCAGATTTTCTGGGAGCCAGAGGTAAAGTGTCAGGGGCCAGGCTAGATTACAAGAAGGTATCATCTACAATGTCTAGTACAGGAGGGATAGCTAAAGGCCTGTGTTGAGGTAGGAGTAAGAATTCCCTAAGCCTCTTTTTGGAGTCAGAGTAATCCTGGCTTTCCCAGCGGAAATGCTCCCCAAGAGTATGCAAAGTTTCACCCAAAGAGAAATCCTCTGGAGGGGAAGCAGAGGGAATGGAGTCCTCTGCATCAGAATCCTCATAGGTAGATAAGGGCAACTCCTGGCCATCAGAGAGAACAGAAGTTTTAGAATCCTGAACAGAAGAATCAGAGGAAAAATCAGTTCTAGGTCACTTAGAGGGAGAAGGGTGGCTTTCTCCTGATTAGAGTAATAAGGTCTTCAGCCATTCTTATTTGTTTTTAGGCATAGGGGCCTGACCATGCGGTCTGGGTGTCTGTTTTCTAGGCGTGGGTCGAGCTTTAGGCCTTGAAGAAGAAGATGGCTTCAGTTTAATATGCAAATCAGTAGGCCGGAATACACCCTTAGAAGCTACTGCCTGCACAGCGGCTCCAGACCCATCCAAGGTAGAGACATCCGCAGGTTCCACAGTAGAAGAAGCATCTCATGGCATAGCAGACACCGAATGGGTCTCAGTAGAGGCCTGCGAATCTGAAGTAGCGGGTTTCAGGGGCTGCGAAAGCACCTCAGAGAGTACCGGCGAAATGGTGACTAGCTTAGGAGAAGCTTCGGCAGCATTGGACCTATGCCGTCTGTCTCTGTCTTTAACTTTGCGTTAACTTTAAATGACTTTGGTTTAGAGGAAGAAAAAGGATCGCCAACGTGGTACTTAGCTTAGATGAATACTTCGGATCTGAAACTGGAAAACGAAAATTTCAGGAGTCGACCGACTGGCACTTGCGAACTGCTTCTGCTTCAGGCACCGCACGCTAAGAAATACTGATATAATGGTGTTGGCTGCATGCTTTATACCCCGGACTACCTGACGTCAAGGAAGATGAGACAGCAACTGACACAGGACCCAAGACTTTGATAATCAGGCTGACTGAGGGCTACCTGCAAGCAGATAACCCAAATGTAATGACTGCAACAGTGGAACACGAAGAACATCTCTACTCTGACCCAAAGATGCACGATGGGAGAGAGGTAAGAATGAGTGGGAATCACTGGGTGGAACCGATCCCAGGTGGGGGGTCTGTGTTTCCATTCTCAAAGGAGATGAAATGATCTTCCTCATAACCTGGAATGTCATTCTAACCTCTGCCAGATCAGAGGATGCTGCTTCCACAATAGGGTCTGTTCCTCCAAAAGGAAAAATTATCAGTACCAAAGACATTGGTACTCTGAAGCATTATGTGTGGATGGCTTTGAGGAGGGGATCAGAGCAAAGGACCTAAATACCAAAATCTCGGACACTGACAATGGAGCCGTGCAAGACAGCTCCCATAAAGTTAGAGACCTCAGTGTTGAGTTGACAGTTTGAGACGGTCTCAGCCCCAACACGGTCAGAGTTAAGTGCATCGGAAGAGGCTCTTCAAGTGCCAAACAGAAGCTATGGCTGACAGAAGGAATATACTTTGCTTCAAGGACTGGGTCTGAAACCACCACTGGTGCTGAAACCCACATCAGGAAAGAGATAGAAAGATGAGTTGCAAAGCCAGTTCTGTACACAGAAAGGAAGGGATGGGAGAACTCTCACTGTCATCTGCATCCCATGTAAGGTCTTTATCAAATGATCCGAATCTGCCTCAGAAATACTCTTGTAGGACCAGAAGGACAAGGTGGAAGGTGGTCAAGAAGGGATACTGGACAGTCCACTCAAAGATGAAGTCTGGCTTAGGATCCTCTTAGGTGACTTCTCCAGAATACCGATTGGTTCAGACAGCTAAGGAGACAATTGGGGAGAGTGTGTCGGCATCAAAGCTGAAGTAATTTCTGGTCGAGAAATTTTATAAGCCAAAGACCGATGTGATTCTTCAGTGTGTCTTTTTTCTAGATTCAGAATTCTTAGATCTAGGTTTCCCAGATCCTTTTTTGGTCTTAATTGATTCTGGATCCAGATGCAAAAGGCCCTTAACTGTAAATTCATTTCTGCAGTCAGATAAAGATCTAGGCCCACAGGCTTTGCGAACAGGGTATCCTGCTGTCGAATGGCCCACACACAAACACAACAGTGTCCGGGGTGGTATCTTATGACCATACTTCAGACATTTCTTTACTTGTCCATGATGGACAAAGTATCCTAAAACACAAAATCCAAAAAACAAATCAAGTAAAATTACAGAGTGACCAAAAGACAGGGGGACAACACTTATATATGTAAATATGTAGACAATAGCACAGCTACTATGTTTTAAACAAGAAAATCGATGGCAAGAAATGCTGCCACAAAAAAAATAAATAAACTACAATAAAAATTGAAAAGAAAAAGGGACTAAATCACTACAGGTGAGAGATAAAAGATCTATAACCAGGACATATTAAATATTAGAAAACATTCATCTAGCTCTTTATAGAAAATAAAGTACAGTTTTGTACCTACCATAAATGTAGATGTTCGAGTGCTAATACAGCTGCTGTCATAACAGATGGGTTCTCCTGCCGTCAGGCGGGTCCTTGGTCGGCCGAATTCCAAAGTCTAGGTCCGGCGTCGGTTGCCGTCGCTTCTTCCCTGACGTCAGTGCGACAGGGGTATAAAAGAACCAGCCGACACCATTTTCTTCAGTTTTTCTTGCCCCAGAAGGAAGGCAATACATAAATTTATGTAATAATGCAAAGCAATATAATCAAAATACAATAGTTGGAAGCAAATACACCATAAATGAAAACCGCAATCAGGTTGTATGAGGAGGTGTTAGCCAATAGGCCTGTCCCAAGAGGGGAAGGAGGGAGGGAAACCTGGACTGCAGCTGTATTAGCACTCGAACATCTACATTTATGGTAGGTACAAAACTGTACTATGTTCACGGTGCATACAGCTGCAGTCATAACAGATGGGTAGAATCCCAAAGCTTAAAAAGGGGTGGTAGGCACTAGGTGGAACTAGGAGGAGCCAGGATGCCCTGCAGGACTGCAGTGGCAAAGCCTGCTCTAGTTTTGGAGTATAATGGTAGGTTGTAGTGCTTGGAGAAGGTATGCACAGAACTCCAAGTGGCTGCTTCCAAAATATCTTTGGTAGGAACTCCTCTGAGGAAAGCTGCAGAGGTAGCTGTGGCCCTTGTGGAGTGAGATCTGATGCCTGCAGGGACAGTTTTACCATGAAGAGAGTAACAAAAGCGTATGCAGTGGGATATCCATTTTGAGATTGTCTGTTTGGAAATTGGCTTCCCTTGAGCTCCTATAGCATAGGACACAAAGAGTTGTTCTGATTTTCTGAAAGGCTTTGTTCTGTCCAAATAATAGCGCAGCTGTCTGTGGATGTCCAAGGAATGTAGTAGTCTCTCCCCTTTGTTTGAGGATTAGGGTAAAAGGTAGGTAAGTGGATAGCCTGATTCAAAGCCACCCTGGATACCACCTTTGGCATAAAGGACGGGTTGGTTCGTAAGGAAACTCTGTCCTGATGGAAAATGATGAAAGGCTGCACAGCCAATGAGGGCTTGTAGTTCGGATACCCTGCGAGCTGAGGTGATAGCCAGTAGGAAGGCTGTTTTCCAGGACAAATATTGCAAATCTGTTGAGGCAGCTGGCTCAAAAGGAGGCAAGGTCAGCTTTTCTAAAATGAAATTGAGGTCCCAAGCAGGTATTGGTTGTTTCCTTGGGGGTTTTATATTCTTAGCCCCTCTGAGGAACTGTCTTAAGAGGGGGTGAGAGAATAAAGGTGGATCAGTGTTGTATTCTGCAGAAATGGCTGAGGCATGGATTTTGATGGAGGAGAATGAAACTCCACTGCTTAGCAGCTCAGCTAGATACTGTAATATCTGTGGTAAATTCAGTTTTCCAGTATTCTGGCCCTTTTTCTCATTCCAGGCACAAAACCGTTTCCATTTTGCAGAGTAAGCTTTTCTAGTAGACGGCCTTCTGGCATCCAAAATGACATCCTGCACCTCCGTGGAGAGTAGGGTCTGTTGTGAAGCTAAGGAATCTTCCATGCGGCCAGATTGAGTGTTTTCAGCTGACTGTGAAGAGTTTTGAAGCTGTGCTGAGTCAGAAGAAGAGGCATTAGACGTAGGGTCCATGGTGGGGAATGTGTCAGGCTCCTCAGGAGTGGGTACCAGTGCTGTCTTGGCCAGTCTGGAGTAATGAGAATCATCTTTGGTCTGTCTGCTCTGGTTTTTAATAGAACTTTGGGCATCAGAGGAAGAGGTGGAAAGGCATAAACTGTCATTGTTGTCCAACTGAAAGAGAGAGCGTCCACTCTCCAGGCCTGTGGATGAAAAGTCCTTGAGCAGAATTTTGGCAATTGGTGATTTTTGTGGGAGGCAAACAGATCTATGTCTGGCCTTCCCCATGCTTGAATTATCTCTGTAAAAACTTGAGGATGCAACTTCCATTCGTGTGGATCGGTCATATTTCTGCTTAGGTTGTCTGCCAGCGTGTTTTCCTTGCCTGGCAAGTACTGTGCTTGAAGTTCGATTTGTAATTCCAGAGCCATGTTCCAAAGTGACATGGCCAGTCTGCATAAGGGGTATGAATGGGTTCCTCCCAGTTTATTTATGTACCACATTACTGTGGTGTTGTCTGTCCTTATCAATAGTTGACCTGGATGCAGAAGGTCTTTGAAAGCTATAATAGCATTTATTACTGCTAGCATTTCCTTTTGATTGATGTGAAGGTGCTTTTCTTTTTGGGACCATTTGCCCTGAATGCACCGATCTGTCATATGCACCCCCCAGGCGTAGTCCGAGGCGTCTGTTGTGATGACTTGATTTGCTTGAGGCTTGCAGAATGGGAGACCTGTGTTTGTTTGGCATGCTTGAGCCCACCACAGAAATTCCTTTTGAAGACATGGAATTAGTGGTATTATTGTTTCCAAACTGTGGCTGTGCTGAGACCATAGGTTTTTCAGGTACCACTGAAGTTTCCTCATATACAGCCTTTGCACATGGGATTAGTAGGATGCAAGATGCCATGAATCCCAGAGCCTGCAGGATTTTCCTTGCAGTCAGCCTGGTGAAATTTGCTAGTTTTCTGAAGTACTGAGTTAGTTGCCCCTGTTTCTCTGGCGTGAGGTAGGCCATCTGGGTGTTTGTGTCCAAGTTGGCACCCAGGAAAATTATTTTCTGAGAGGATATTAGCCTTGATTTATTTTTGTTGACTGTGTACCCCAGAGAATTCAACAACATTATTACAAAAGCCAAGTGTTTCAGAAGTATGTGCTTCCTGTCCACTTGGATCAGGCAATCGTCCAAATATGGGTATATTTGTATCCCTTGAAGTCTGCAGTAGGCAATTACTGATGCCAGGCATTTCGTGAATACTCTGGGCACAGTAGATAAGCCAGAGGGCAATGCAGAGAATTGATAATGGGTTGAACCTGCAAGAAATCTGAGGTATCTTCTGCAATTTTGTCTGATTGGGACATGCAGGTATGCCTCCTTGAGGTCCAATGTTACCAGCCAGGACTCCTTGCCCAGCATGGGAAGAAGCTGCTGTAATGTGAGCATCTTGAATTTTGGCACAAGTAAATATGTGTTTAGGATGGATAGGTCCAAAATAGGTCTCCAATCTTTTCCCTTCCTTGGTACCAGGAATAGTCTGGAATAAAAACCTTGACCTTGTTCTTGAGTAGGTATCTCTTGAATAGCTTTCATGTCCATGAGATCTGAAATTTGTCTTTGTGCCTCTGCCCTTTGATTGTGTGGCAGGTTTGGCATGCCTCTCATTTTTGGAAGGGTGTGAAAATGGAATCTGTAGCCTCTGTTTATAACGTCCAGGATCCATTTGTCTTTTGTGACAATATGCCAATTTTTCGAAAATAATGCCAGTTTTCCGCCTAAGGGTGCTGCCATTTGAGCCTTGCTTGGCATGCAAAGGGGAAAGTCATTGGGTTTGCTTTCTGAATGGCTGCGAACTATCCTCACCACCTCTTTGTGTAGGTGCTTGCCATTGTCTGCCTCTAAACGATCCTTGAGATTGCCCTCTGCCCCTCGGGCGCCTGTATCTACCTCTTTGGGGTCTGTCCGTGTCTGGAAAGGACCAATTTTTGGAAGGCCAATTTCTACTGAAACGTGGAGGTTGTACCTGTAGAAAATCTTTCACTGTTTGCATTGATTTAGCCTTTTCCTCCATTTTCTTTAATACCTCCTCAGCTTTAACACCAAATAATACATCCTTTTGTAGAGGGGCATCTAGTAATTTAGCTTTGACATGATCTGGTAAGGTTTGCTCCTTGAGCCAAGCATGTCTACGTATGACTGATCCTGTAACAGCAGCTCTACATGAGGCCTCTAGAGCATCAAAACCACATTGCAAGGTATGTTTACCCACTTGTTCTGCACTATGCATCAAATCCTGCAACTCCTTCAAGTCTGGTTGTTCAGGTTGTGACATTTTACTTCTCAACTGTGATAACAGAAACTGTTGGTACTTTAACATATGGAACTGGCAGTTTAATGCCCTCATGGTTAAGGTGGCCAAGGTGTATACCTTTTTTCCCCACCTTTCTAAAGATCTGGAATCTCTCTCGGAAGGTAATGGATTTTTAGCAGTTGAGGCCTTAATTCCCTTGGGGCCCTGTGAAATAGTTTCTGGGTCAGCCGCATGGCTTTTGTATAAAAACTGGTGCGAGTCAGGAACCCGGTAGTACCTGTCAGGCTTGACTGGGGCTGGAGGTAAAGAGTCTGGGTTAAGGCAGGCCTCCGAATACACGTCATCTAGTATGTCTAAGACAGGGGGTATAGCCAGAGGCCTGTGCTGGGGTAGCAAGAGAAAATCCCTAAGCCTTTTCTTGGAGTCCGAGTACTCTTGGCCTTCCCAGTGGAAATGTTCCCTCAAGGTATGCAAGGTTTCCCCAAATGAGTACTCCTCTGGGGGGGGGGGGGACAGAGGGAATGGACTCCTCTGCATCAGAATCTTCAAAAGGGGAGTAAGAATGTTCCTGTTCATCAGAGTGCTCTGAAATAATAGAGGCCTGGTCAGAGGAGGGGGATTCTTCCTCCACTCTGGACCTTTTGCCCGGGGGGGGGGGGGGGGTTGAGAACCCCTGATAAGAGTAATTAAATCCTCAGCCATTTTAAGCATCTGCTTTTTAGGCATGGGGCCTGGAGAAGGGCCCTGTGTAGCTGGTCTCTTAGAATGCATGGCTGCTTTAGACTTGGTGAAAGCCTTGATAGAAAAAGAAGAGGAAGGTCTGAAGACACCTTGAGAGGAGGCAGACCTGTCTACATATTGAGTTTCACCACCAGGAATGGCTTCGGTATCTGTAGTCGGGGTGTGGGCCGAGGAGCCTGCGACCTTGGGCACAGTAGACACCGCCAATGAAGAGTTGTCGGTAGGCAGGGGCTGCGTAGGCACCTCGCTGAGGACCGGACCACCTGTAGCCGGCTTTGGCGTGGTGTCGGTAGAGGCCGCGGACCTCGTGTGTCGGTCCTTATCTTTGCGTTTTTTAGACAAAACTGGAGTCGGAGTATCCAACGACATAATGTAGTTACATTTTTTACCAAAATAGTGCTGGGCGAACTCCGCCCGACGCTTAATGGTGCGTTTATTGAAGATAGCACAAAAACGACAGACCGAGACTTCGTGGTCTGGGCCTAAGCAAGGAATGCAGAGGGAATGAAAATCCTTATGCGGTATTTGCTTCCCACATGAAATACAATTATTAACTTTGTCTGACATCGGTCTGAGGCAAGAAAAGTTTCAACGGGTACTTAGCTTTCAAGAAGACTTCGGTTGCAAAATTTTCGTAATTTCAGGAGCTGGCCGACCGGCACTTGCGAACTGCTTCTGCTTCGGGCACCGCACGGCAAGAAAGACTGAAGAAAATGGCGTCGGCTGGTTCTTTTATACCCCTGTCGCACTGACGTCAGGGAAGAAGCGACGACAACCGACGCCGGACCTAGACTTTGGAATTCGGCCGACCGAGGACCAGCCTGACAGCAGGAGAACCCATCTGTTATGACTGCAGCTGTATGCACGATAAACATCAGAGAGGAGAAGCACATAACTCAATCACGGAGAAGAAATCCACGTCTGTTCACTATGGCAGAAAATGAGAGCTGATTTAACACTGGCCACTAGTGCACAATGGGAAAGAATTCTTAAAGGCGTTCACAACTGGAGCACTAGTTTTGCAGTCAGAACCGACAAGTGGCTCAAAGACCCACAAACTGGATCAGATGGACTGAAGGAATATGATCTTATCCCCTCCATGGGATCTCTTCAAGGTACAAAGAAGTTATAGTTCCACTTTAAACACCCCTTATTAGGCTCACCATTGGCACACATCTCATTAAGAGGCTAAATCAGCTTGAGAGACCTCACTGTTTCCTCACCAAAAAGATAGATCGTCTCAGTATCATTAGCTACTCTGATTAAATGCCCTATCCCTCTACTAATAGGTTTATAAGTACTAGACTAGCTGCCCTTGTAGGTCATTTTAAGGCTAGCATATTTCCTTCAAAGGTGAGAATCTAACCTTGCACCTTGTGTCTGTAAGGCAAACTCCTGATGGGTTTTGCATAGCCTTCTGTGCTATGAATGATCCAACACTCTAATACTCCTTCGCCTAAATGGAACCAATAGAAAAGTAAAAAGAAGTTATGTCTTACCATAACGTTCCGTCTGTATTGTTGATCCTCATTCAGTCATTACGTGTGGGTATCGGTTCCGACCTCGGTACAGAGCCAGCCATCTTCCAAGCTCACGTCCGGTACAAACTCTCGAGCTAAAACTCTTACCCAGAATTCCCCTTCTCCCCGTTACCTCAAATTGAGTTTGCAAGTCAAAAGAAGGTAGAGGCTACCTCTGGTCAAATGACCTAATAGAACTGGATGGTGAGATCCACTAGAAGCCACAGGAGGGAGGGTCATAATGACTGAACGAGGATCAACAATACAGATGGAACATTATGGCAAGACATAACTTCTTTATCTGATATTGTTAATCCTCGTTCATTCCTTACGTGTGGGACAGAGTACCCAGCTACCTTTACTCCTGGGAGGATCTCATGGAAGGACATTCCTGAGCACCATAGAACCAAAAGATGCTCTTCCCCTGGAGGCCAAATCCAATTTGTAATGATTGATGAAGGTATGAGGAGTAGCCCAAGTTGCAGCTGCACAAATGTCATGTAAAGAAGCTCTGGCATGGAAGGCAGCAGAAGTTGCCACCGACCTTGTTGAATGAGCCTTTATGGTAGTAGGTAATGGAATATTACGTTGTCTATAAATGAAGGTCACGCAGTCTTTCAACCATTTAGCCAATGTGACCTTAGCAACAGCACATCCTAATCTAGGTCCAGAATGGGTCAAAAATAACTGGTCTGATTTACGAGAGGCTTTAATCCTGTTCAAGTAGAAGCGAATTTGCCTGTGAATATCTAGGGTATGTAGGCAATACTCTCCTTTGTTTGAATGACTGGGGAAGAAAACTGGCAATTCAATGGTTTGATTAATGGACATTTCAGAGATCACTTTTGGTAGAAAGGAAGGATTAGTTCTCAATTACACTATCTCTATGAAAAATCAAACATGGACTCTTGATGCATAAGGCTTGAAGCACAGAGATACGTCTGGCAGAAGTAATGGCGACCAAAAACAAGGTTTTCCATGACAAATATTTGAGGTTGCAAGAAGAAGCTGGTTCGAAAGGTGGCATTGTCAAAGCTTGTAGGACTTAATGACAGGTCCCATGGTTGAGTAGGTTCTCTAAAAGGGGGTTTTAGACGATCCACACCTTTTATGAAAGTCTTGCATAATTTGTGTGACATTTAGAGAGGAGTCTTGGGACACCCTTCATGGAAATTAGACATTGCAGCCAAATGAACTCTAATGGTAGAGGCAGATAGACCGGATTGAAATAGGGTAGTTAGATACTCCAGTACTATCGAAACTGGTGCTGAAAAAGGATTTACTTGTTTTTCTTTCAGCCAAAAGGTAAATCTTTTCCACTTGCTGAGATATGTAATTCTGGTGGAAGACTTATGAGATGGAATAAGAATGTCACTTACTGGCAAAGAAAGATCATTCTGCCTGGCAAGCAAGGGAATTGGAGGAGCCAAGCTGTGAGCTTCAGGCTGTTCAAGTTGGGGTGAAACAGATTCTGCGGATGAGAGATCAACCCCGAGGTTGGATGGAGAATCCACGGTTGATCTAGCAGGTGAGGCCAAAGGAAGGGGAACGAAATCTGACGAGGCTAATATGATGCTATGAGAATTACTGTGCTCTTCAACCGGCGGGCTTTCTTCAGAAACTGGGGAATGAGGGGGAGAGGTGGAAATGCATAAAGTAGACCCGAGGGCCAATCGTGGACTAGAGCGTCCCTGGGTGACTGTCCCGGAGGGGGAATCAGGGCGAAATAGTTGCTGCATTTGTAGTTGGTTGGGGACGCAAAGAGGTCGCAGCAAGGAAGACTCCAGCGGTTGAAAATCTCTGCCGCTATCAAGGGATTCAGAGACCACTCGTGAGGTTGTAGTATACACCTGCTGAGTCTGTCTGCTATCACGTTGGTACTCCCAGGAATGTGCGTTGCTAGAAGAAAACGGTTGGTAGCCATCCCCCAATGCCATATCCTCATGGCCTCTCGACAGAGTGGGTAAGATTTGGTTCCACCTTGTTTGTTGATGTACCAGACCACCACCATGTTGTCTGATTGTATCGCAAACGTCCCAGATGGCAGCAGGGGATGGAATGCTTGGAACGCCAGAAGCACCACCCCTCAGCTCTACAACATTTATATGCAGATGGGCCTCCATTTCGGACCAAGTACCTTGGACTGTCTTGTCCCTGACACAGCCCCCCCCACCCCATCAGGGAGGCGTCCGTGGTCACTGTAGCCTTGGACTGTTGGGGGGAGAAGGGGGTGAGACCATTGTGATTGGTTGTGGGCCATCCACCAATTTAAATCCTGTTTGCAAGAGGGTACTGAAAGGGATACCATTGGGTGAGCAATAGCCATTGTAGAAGCCTCATATGAAACCTGGCCAGGGGGACAATGGTGATGGAGGCTGCCATGGAACCAAACAACTGTAGAACAGGGTGAGCTGTGGATTTCTCCCTTGAAAGGATTGGGATCAGTTGTTGCTTTATCCTTAGAATTCTGTGCTCTGGAATGGATGCTCTGCAATTATTTGTATTCAAGACGACCCCTATGAATTCTGTGTGGTGAGATTGGATTTTTGCCAGTTTATGGTTATGCCTAACCTTTCTGCAGAGAATATGCCAGGGCTTCTTCCAATAGATGTCTGGTGGGGGTGGAGATGAGCCAGTCATCTAGGTATGGAAACACCAGGAATCCTTGTAGTCGCAAGTGAGCTGTGATGACTGCCATGCACTTTGTGAACACTCTGGGGGCTGTAAAGAGTCCGAAGGGCAGTACTCTGAACTGGTAGTGACTGGCTCCCGCACGGAAGCGAAGGAATCTTCTTGATGGTCTGTCCACTTTTATGTGGTAGTACGCATTCTGAAGATCTATCGAGCACATCCAATCATCTTTTTCCAAAAGTGGAAGGATAGACTGTATTGTGACCATCCGGAATTTTTGTACTTTTACAAACTTGTTCAAAACACTAAGATCCAAAATTGATCTCCAGTCCTCTGTTTTCTTTGGCAACAAAAATAGTCTTCAGTAGAATCTGGATCCTATCTGGTCTGGAGGGACTATTTGGATGACTTTTTCTTAGCAGCTTAGAAATCTCGAATGCTGCTTCTTCCCTTTGACTGGGTGGAACTTCGGGTAAGTTTGTTAGGGGAGCGGGACAAAGGTCGAAGGGAATAAGATAACCTTTGGCTATTATCCTTTGTACCAAAGAATCGGTGGTGATGGTTAGCTAGGCAGAAGGGTACAAAGAGAAACGACCCCCAACCACTTCTAGAGGAATGCAGTTGGGCCGCTCTTCAGGAACGCTGGTAGGATTGGCCAGGGAAAGAGTCCCTGGAAAGTACAGTTTTGTACCTACCATAAATGTAGATGTTCGAGTGTTGACACTGCTGCAGTCATTACACTTGGGTTATTCTGCCATCAGGCAGTCCCGCAGTTGGCCAGAGTTCCAAAGTCTTGGTCCGGCGTTGGTTGCTGTCACCTCCTCCCTGACGTCAGTGCGATAGGGGTATATAAGATGCAGCCGACGCCATTTTCTTCAGCTTTTCTTGCCCCAGATGTCAGGTGCCCCCAAATAGGTAGGCAATTCAAATTGCTAGTAAACAATACAAAAGAAAAGCAAACAACCATTTTTAGTTACCAGTAAATACTCCCCATGGGTAAAAAGGTTAGATGCCCTAGGTAAGTACCAGAAAGTAAGAGGGGGAAGGAGGGAGGGTAACCTGGACTGCAGCAGTGTCAACACTCGAACATCTACATTTATGGTAGGTACAAAACTGCACTATGTTCATCGTGTTACACTGCTGCAGTCATTACACTTGGGTGGAATCCCAAAGCTGAGGTAGGGAGGCTGGATCTATAAGACATTAGGGGTGGCTATAAGGCCCTGCAGTACAGCAGTGGCGAAGCCAGCTCTGGATTTGGAGTATAAAGGCAAATGGTAAAGTTTGGTGAAGGTATGCACAGAACTCCATGTTGCTGCTTCCAAAATATGCTTGGTAGGTACTCCTCTGAGATAGGCAGTTGAAGTGGCTGTTGCCCTGGTGGAGTGAGATCTAATGCTGCTAGGTACAGGTTTCCCATGGTGGGTATAGCAGAAATGCATAGTGTCCTATCCATTTTGAAATAGTCTGCTTTGAAATGGCTTTTCCCTGTGCTCCTGCAGCGTATGCTACCAATAATTGCTCAGATTTTCTGAAAGCTTTGGTTTTGTCCAAGTAGAAGCGTAACTGTCTGTGAATGTCCAAAGAATGCAGAAGTTTCTCCCCTTTGTTCTGTGGTTTTGGATAAAAAGTTGGTAAGTGAATAGCTTGGTTTAGAGCCATACTTGATACCACCTTTCGCATAAACGTAGGGTTAGTTCTTAAAGACACCCTGTCCTGGTGGAAGATGAGGAAAGGTTCCACTGCCATTAGTGCCTGTAATTCTGAAACTCTTCGTGCTGATGTAATTGCCAGTAGCGGAACAGTTTTCCAAGAGATGTATTTTATTTCTGCTGTGTTAGCTGGCTCAAAAGGAGGTAGAGTTAATTTTTCCAAAACAAAGTTGAGGTCCCAAGTTGGTGTAGGTGCTCTACGGGGCGGTCTTATGTTTTTAGCCCCTCTGAGGTATTGTTTGAGCAAAGGATTAGAAAAAATTGGTGGATCCGTGTTGTAATGAGCAGAGATAGCTGAGGCGTGTATCTTAATGGATGAAAAAGAGAGGCCCTTGTCCAGCATCTCAGTTAAGTATTGAAGTATCTAAGGAATGTTTGGGACAAGAGGGTCAAGGCTGTTCGCTTGGTTCCAGGCACAGAATCTCTTCCATTTATCCGAGTATGCTTTCCTGGTGCTAGGCCTTCTGGCCTCCAGAATGACATCCGTAACAGCTTTGGAGAGAGGCATTGCTTGCTTGACTAGGGAATTTTCCATGCAGCTAGATTTAAGGTCTTTAGCCGGTTGTGAAGTATCTGATTGTTGTGCTGTGTCGCAACTCTGGGATTTGAGGCAAAATCCAGGGTGGTTCTTGTGCTAAGTTCTTTAAGACTGGGTACCAGTGCTGGCGTGGCCAGTCTGGTGCAATCAGTATCAATTTTGGCTCTTCCTGCCTGGCTTTTATAAGTACCTTTGGGAGGAGAGGTAAAGGAGGGAAAGTGTATACCTGTAGTTTTTTCCAGCTGAATGAGAGGGCATCCACTTTCCATGCTTGTGGATGGTAGCTCCTTGTGCAGAATTTCTGTAATTGGCAGTTCTTTGGGGAAGCAAACAGATCTATGTCCGGGCTCCAACATTTTTGTGTTATCATTCTGAATATTTGTGGATTCAGTTCCCATTCGTGTGGGTCCATAATGTTCCTGCTTAGGTCGTCTGCAGTGTGTTTTTCTCTCCTGGCAGGAATTGTGCTTGCAGATGAACTTGGTAGTTTAGAGCTGTGTTCCACAAGGTCATGGCTTGTCTGCAGCGGGGGTAGGAGTGTGTGCCCCCTTGCTTGTTTATGTACCACATAACTGTGGTGTTGTCTGTCTTTAGTAGTAATTGTCCTGGATGCAGTAGGTCCTTGAAAGCTATAATAGCATTCTGTACAGCTAACATCTCTTTTTGATTGATGTGGAGATGTCATTGCCACTCGCCCTGGATACATTTTCCTGCCATGTGTGCTCCCCAGGCGTAATCCGATGCATCTGTTGTCAGTGTCTGTCTGGCTGTGGGTTGAGTGAAAGGCTGTCCCTTGTTGAGGTGACAAGCTTGTGCCCACCTTCGAAACTCCTGTTGTAGGCAAGGAATTAAGTGGTATAACTGTTTCCAAACTTTGACAGTGTTGAGACCATACGCTCTTTAGCTACCACTGGAGTTTCCTCATATGCAGTCTGGCATATGGAATTAGTAGTATGCAAGATGGCATGTAGCCCAAGACCTGCAGAATTTTTCTTGCAGGAAGTTGGGTCTTTGTTGCCATTAACTGAAAATATTGAGTCAGTTGTCCTTGCTTGTCTGGCGTGAGAAGCCATCTGGGCCGTTGTGTTCAAGCTGGCACCCAGAAATATTATCTGTTGTGAGGGCACTAGTTTTGATTTCTTTTCGTTTACTGTGTACCCCAGGCAACTTAATAACTTTTTTACGTACGCCAGATGCTTTAGAAGAATGCCCTTGCTCTCTGCTTGAATCAGGCAGTCATCCGGGTATGGATAAATTTGAATTCCTTCTTGCCTGCAAAATGCAATTACTGGTGCCAGGCACTTTGTGAAGACCCTGGGCGCAGTAGATAAGCCAAAGGGCAGTGCAGAGAATTGGTAATGCATTGAACCAGCTAGAAATTTGAGGTATCTTCTGCAGTTTTGTCTGATAGGGACATGCAGGTATGCCTCTTAGAGGTCCAACGTCACGAGCCAAGCTTTCTTGCCCAGCATGGGAAGAAGCTGCTGTAGTGTCAACATCTTGAATTTCGGTACATCCAGGTAAGTGTTTAGTGTAGAAAGGTCCAGAATGGGTCTCCAGGCTTTGTCCTTTATGGGAACCAGAAAGAGTCTTGAGTAAAATCCTTGTCCTTGTTCCTGTGGTGCTACCTTTTGAATAGCTCTCATATGTCCATGAGTGCTGTTATTTGTTTTTGAGCCTCTGCCCATTGATTTGGTGGCAGATTTGGCATTCCTTTTAGCCTTGGCAGGGTGTGAAAATGGAACCTGTAACCTTGACATACAATGTTGAGAACCCATTTGTCTTTGGTGATGCAATGCCAGTTGTGATAGAAAAGAGCCAGTTTTCCTCCTAAGGGGCTGCCAAGAGAAAACTGTTTGGCAGCTGTAGTGGAAAGCCATTGAGTCTGTTTTTTATAAGGTTGAGGCCTTTCTTCTTCTTTCTGGCCTGGTGTGCCCCATTGTCGAGGCCTGTAAGGGCCTTGTGTCTGACCTCTACCTCTTGAACGTCTGTATTTGCCCCTTTGAGGTCTGTCTGTGACTGGAAAGGACCAATTCTTTGTTGGCCAATTTCTGCTAAAACGAGGAGGCTGAACCTGTAAGAAATCTTTCACCGTTTGCATAGATTTTTGCCTTATCATCCATCTTCTTTAATACCTCCTCTGCTTTAACTCCAAACAGCACATCCCGCTGCAAAGGTGCATCCAATAATTTGACCTTAACATAATCTGGTAACGTATGTTCTTTTAACCAAGCATGCCTTCTAATGACAGAGCCTGTAACTGCTGCTCTACAGGAGGCCTCTAAGGAGTCAAACCCACATTGCAAAGTATGTTTTCCCACTTGTTCAGCAGCATGCAATAAATCCTGCATTTCTTTTAAGTTAGGAGGATCTGAATCTGGAAGCATCTTTTGTTTCAACTGAGACATCAAAAATTGCTCATATTTTAGCATGTGAAACTGGCAATTCCAGGCTCTCATTGCTAGAGTTGCAGACGTATATACCTTCTTTCCCCATCTGTCTAAAGCTCTGGAATCTCTGTCAGAGGGAACTGGGTTTTTTGCTGATGAGGCCTTAATCCCTTTGGGTCCCTAGTTTCAGGGTCAGCAACAGGGCTTTTGTACAGAAATTTGAGAGAGTCAGGGACTCTGTAATATCTATCAGTTTAACTGGGGCTGGGGGTAAGAAGTCAGGGTTCAAACTGGATTCAGTGTACACATCATCCACAATGTCTAAAACTGGCGGGATAGCAAGGGGTCTGTGTTGAGGCAATAAAAGGAAGTCTCTGAGCCTTTCCTTGGATTCTGAGTAATCCTGACCTTCCCAATGGAAATGCTCCCTCATGGTATGTAAGGTCTCCCCAAAGGAGTAATCCTCAGGCGGAGGCTAATGGAATTGATTCCTCAGCATCAGAATCCTCATAAGGGGGTAAAGAATATCCTAGGTCCGAGGAAGAGTCTGAGGAAATGGACACCTGGTCAGAAGATTCATAGTCTGCATCCTGTCTGGGCCTTTTATCAGGAGGGGGGATGGGACCCCCTGATCAGGGTGATTAGGTCCTCTGCCATTTTTAGCATTTGTTTCTTAGGCATGGAAGCCTGACCTGGAGAGAGTTGTGTCTGTTTCTTTGCTTTTAAGGGGGGCTTAGACTTAACAGAGGGTTTAATGGTTAACTGGGTAGGTCTGAAAACACCCTCTGTAACTGTGGATTGCTCAGCTACTTCGATTCCCTCTGTAGGTTTAGGATCGGTAAGCTGAAGACCTAGTGCGTCCGAAGGCCCAGCCAGCTCCACGTGGGAGTCAGATGCGGTATGTGGTTCTGTGGAAGCGGTCGTCAGGGGCTGCGTAGGCGCCTCGCTGAAAACCGAAGAACCGGCGACTGGCCTAGAAGAGGCCTCGTCGTCAGTTATGGGCCTCGAATACCTGTCCTTGCGCTTTTTATGCATTGTGGTCGTCGGAATTTGACGGCATGGTATAACTGAATTTTCTACCAAAATAATGTCGGGCAAAATCAAACCGACATTTAATAGTGCACTTGTTAAACCTAGCACAAAACCGACCACCAGTGATGTCGTGGTCAGGGTCTAGGCATGGAATACAATAGGAGTGGAAATCCTTATGAGGTATTTGCTTCCCACAAGAAATACAGTTATTAACTTTTACTGACATCGGTCTGAGGCAAGAAGAAGTTTCCCCAACGGGGTACTTAGCTTTTTTAGAAGACTTCAGTTCTGGATTCGGAATGAAAATCTCAGGAGTCGGCCGACAGGCACTTGTGAACTGCTTCTGCTTCGGGCACCGCGCGGCAAGAAAGACTGAAGAAAATGGCGTCGGCTGCATCTTATATACCCCTGTCGCACGGACGTCAGGGAGGAGGCAACAGCAACTGACGCTAGACCAAGACTTTGGAACTCCGGCCGACTGCGGGACCGCCTGACGGCAGGATAACCCAAGTGTAACGACTGCAGCAGTGTAACACGAACATCCCTGGTTACGCGGACCCCCTCTGCCCCAAAAAAGGAGTTTTCCCTGTGAGTTTTCCCCCTCTGCCTCTAGGGGAGAACTCGGCCTGTGTGTCACAGAAAGGAACCGGAGACGTTTTGTGCAATATCTTCCCACTCTCCTGGTTTCTGGAAAAAGCACGTTGAGGGGAAGAATAACGGACACCCAAGGCAGAAAGGGTCTTACCGTCCTGTTCACATCTGGCCAGTGTGCTTTTAACCTTGGGTCCAAACAAAGAGGCTTCGATGGGAGCATTGAGAAAGGAAGCCTTGAAGGGTTCCACGAAATTACACAAGCGCATCGAGGCGTGTCATCTCAGAACAATGCCCAAACTCGCTGCTCCTTCTGACGCGTGAGATATCAGGCGCATGGAGGAGTTAGACATCGATTCAATAGTGGCTAGCTGAAAGGCCACTTTGTCACGGACCTCATCAGACACAGCTCCAGCCAAAGTTTGAGAGCTCAGAAATTAAATCTCTTTGAAGCCTGGTAAAGAGTGCCATATAGTTCAGGGACCTGATTGCAAAGGTCACTGATGCAAAAGTACGCTTCCCTTTTCTGTCCAGAACCCGGGGCTCTTTGTTGGGTGGATGGACAGTCTGGCTTTCTTCTTTCGCCAGGTCCTTTTTAGTTGCGGTCGCCACCACATCAAAGCATCTACAGGAAAACCTTTGGACCAATGGGGATCAGTAGCAAGAGGGGACAAAATTTTATCTGGCCTCCGGGGAATGGCCTCAACGGTGTCAGGAGCCTTCCACACATGCTGCATGATGAGCCGGACCAGTTCGTCGGCAGGTGGAGTAACCCAGGAGGTAGGGTGCCGGGCGCGAAAGGCCTGCAGGAACACAGACTCTTCAAAGGTCGGGTTCGAGGGCAGCCAGTCACCTTTCTGTTTAAGAATTTCAAGAATATCACCAAAGGATACCTCAGAGGGTGAGCGAGGGGACCCTTCCCCATCATCAAAGTCTGTGTCTTCAGTAAGGGACTCCTTTGTGGAGTCCATGTGCTTCCTCTTGCACAAGCTCTTTTGATGAACTTCCTCAGAGAGAGAAACTGGGGAAGACGGCGCAAAAGGGGTCTCCTGTGGGAGTATATCCTTAGGCATTTGCACTTGGTGTTCGCTAGGAGAGACTTGTGTACATTGCGGTCCAGAGGAGGGCAGGGAGAGTTACAGCACAGGATCGCCAACCGACGCCAGAGCCTTCTCCATTAGCTGGAAGGCCGGTCCACCTGAAGAGGGGTGAGTGCCCAGGGCAGGGGTCACCCCTCTCCTAAGTGGCTCAGCCTGCCGACAGTCCCTGGATGGCTGTGAAACATCAAATTACGTATGCCACAGCAGACATCCTGGGTCGTAGCAAAACTCTCCTGCCACAAAGGCAACTGCGGCTCCTTAGGGAGGTCCATAAAGGGAACCGTAGAGGGGAAAGACTGTGCTATATCAAGGGGCTTCAAAGGCAATGAAGGAGGAGACTAAGTAGGGGTCTTTGGTAAAGGGTGATCACCTCCCAAGGAAGGATAGGTCCTGGGGGGCGGGATACCTCTTTCCAAAAGCACTTGATCCACAAGATGCAGCACGTCGTATTCAGAGAGGCTTCTAGTGGATTTCACGGACACAGTTGAGGGGGAGTCAGGTCTATCCAAAGACGGAGCAAGCTCAGTGCCCACCTTGGAGGTCTGCACTGAAAACAACGGGGCTGTAAAGGACTGAACTACAGGTGTCTGCACCAAGGAAATCATTGGTGCCGAAGTCATGGTCTGCACCGACGATAAGGTCGGTACCGAAGTGGTTGTCGGCGCTAAGGCTGGAACCGAAAAAAATTGGTGCCGATAATTGAATGGTCGGTGCTGAGAGGGTAGTCGTTGCCTGGTAAGTTGTCGGAGCCGAAAAGGCAATGGGCGTCAAAAAATCCATCGACGTAACAGTCTGCATCGACTGGACAGTCGGTGCCGGTAAAGAAGTCTGAACCGAGGAGCCCCTCGGTACTGATACGGTAAAGGGCATGCTAGTCAGTGCCGAAGTCACAGATGGCACCAATGGCCTCAGTGCCGAAGGTCTAGGTACCGAAAGCGCTGGAGCCGAAGAAGTCAAATCCGAACTGGAAAGCTTAGCTTTCTTGGGTCTCAGTTCCTGGGGGTCCACAGCAGGGGATGAAGGAAGAGACTAGGCCTTTACATGTTCATCACTCTTTCTTATGGGATCTTGGAGGGGTTGAAGTCGCCGACCCCGAAATAGCCTCTGAAAAAAGAGATTTAAGTAGCCCCTTCAATATTAATTTATTTTTTCTCTCAATCAACATCCTGTTAGAGAAATTCTTACAAATCCCGCAGGGCAGGTCAACTGTTAAATGAGGAACACCCGAGCAACAGACACACAGGGAATGTGAATCTGAAGTAGGTAATTTATGGCCACAATCTAAACATCTTTTAAATCCTGGACTACCTTTTTTATCTGCCATGAAAGAAAGAAGGAAATACAGAAAAAATACCAGCAATGGTACAAGAATTACCCCAAGGTAAGAAGGAAAGGGGGTTTTACCAACAATGGTAAAAAAAAGAAATTACCTTGCGGTAAAGGGGAGGAAAGGAATTGAAAAGATTGAAGAAAGGATAGTCGCTAAATGCGATAAGGTAAGAAAACTATCTAATAACTTTTCTGTGAGAAAAGGCCGTTTTAGAATTTAGTATAAAGAAAAATATTGTACTTAGCTCAAGAGAAGTAGCTTGACACGACCGAATGGCGATGCAGCAAATGAAATCTGTGGTAACAGGGAGAGGGGAATTCTGGGTAAGAGTTTTAGCTTGAGAGTTTGTAGTTGACGCAAGCTTGGAAGATGGCTGGCTCGGTTCAAGGTCGGAACCGATACCCACATGTAAGGAATGAATGAGGATTAACAATATCAGATACACCCATTCTAGATACCTGACCACCATGAAATGGTGTGACACAAGAACCCAACATACTGGAACAGGTTGACCTTACCTAGAGTACTTTCATAGCAACCTTTAAAGCAAGTCTAGATGACTGGATGGGTGACAGCAAATTTTCACTAGATTTATGTGGAAAAAGTCTAATTGACAGGGGGTCACTGTTAGCCTCCCACAGTACTGCATGATGTGGCTGAGGCTCTTGATAGACTCCTTTGCCTGTAAGCCTGTCAAAAACGTAAGAACTTATTGTTAAACTGGATTACTGTAGCAATTAAGAACCAGGCTGTATACCACATTCAATGGAATCAAACATAAATCTTTGAAAGCCCTTCCCCAAAGTCATTAACTGTTACGATAACCACTGTGACAGACTTTTTCGTTACAGAGAAATTGTACACTTGACATGTACTATAACAAGAGTTGAAAAAGAAAATTCCTAACTCATTGTAAATTTGGGATACTGATGCAGCCATGAAAATTAAGCAAGGACTATACCCTTGAGTATAACTTAATTATGTAAGAAGTCACAATTCCTTTGATGAATGTAAACTGTTACTGCTTCAGTTATAGCTTACAAATATAAGGTAAAGCAATGTGAGATCATGGATAAATCTAGCAGTCATAACTGCTTGCATAACTTAAGAAGTATTTGTCTGATGGTGCATTCTCAGAATTTTTTAATTTCTCCAAATTTTTTACACATCCACTGAATGAAATCGGTTTATTGTGCCACTTAAACAAGCCCTTAACAAACAAGTCTGCAACAAGTGGGGATTCTTTTGAAGATATGAATTATTTTAACAATGACACAGAAAAAAAAGTTATGTACTCACCCTCACCACAATGTTCCATCTGCATTGTCAATTTTTCATCTCTCCTCATATATGGGTCCGAATCCAACTCGGTTGTTACTAAGCTAATGGCAACCAAAAAGCTCTTGGATACCTTCCCTTACCTACAGTGCATCCTCCCTGTTACCTCAAACAATGTTTACTCCCAGAAAGAAAGGAAGTGAACTTATATTTGAAAATTTTAAGACCACCACTTCTGGAATACTGGAGATAAAAAAGATGGCCTAAATTATGCTTCCCGTCCAACCAGAAAAAACAAAGGTAAGGAGGGGGACTTGGAGGGAAGGAGTGTGAGAACAGATGAAAAAAATCGACAATACAGATGAACGTTATAAGTACATAACTTCTTTATCTGATACTGTCAACTTTTCATCTTGTCCTCACACATAGGAAAGAGTCCCCAGCTACCTTTACCCCGGGCAGACTCATGGGAGGATGTTTCTCAGAACTATCGAACCAAAGGAGGCTCCTCTCCTGGAGACCAAATCCAACTTGCAATGAGTGATAAAGTTATGATGATTAACCCATGTGGCCACTACACAAATCTCGTTCATGGATGCATTAGACTGGAAAACTGCAAAAGTGAACATGGCCCTGGTTGCGAGAGCTTGAGCAAGTTTGGAAGGATCTATACCTTTTGTGGTGTAAATGAAAGAAATGCAATCAGAAAGCCCATTTAGCTAAGGTAACTTTGGATACTGGTAGGCATTTCCTATGGCCTGCAAAGAAAATTAACTGCCTTGCTTTCCGAAACTCTCTAGTACTATGCAAATAGAAACGTAATTATCTATGGACATCCAACAAATGTAGAACATATTTGCCTCTGTTGCTGAAGTTAGGAAAAAAAAAAAAGAATAGCTGTGCAAAATCTTACCATAACCATAGATGTCATTCTCTTCCATGTTGCAGTATTCTTAGTGTGGGATTCCCTGCCTCAGGCGACTCGAACATTGGCTCCTATACAAAAGCTTAAGCTTGGTTGCTGTAGGTGCATGGGACATCACATGTAGGGCCATAAACCAGGGAACTTAAATGCGACATCTGCACGCACAGACCTCAGAACTTGAATGCCAGTCAGATAGTCCCAAACACTATAATAAGTGATGTCAGCCAGAAGTGTCAAGTGTAATATGCTGGCTAGTCTGCTCTTGGTCTAGAGTAGAGCTTCCTAGTGCCTAAGAGAAGTCCATAGGCCAAAGAAAAAACTACAGGGGGCTGGAGGGAGGGAAGGAATACTACAACATGGAAGAGAAGGACATCTATGGTTATGGTAAGATTTTACACAACTATTCTATGTCCTTCTATTCCTATATTGCAGTATTCTAATGTAGGAGAGTACCACAGCTTAAATAGAGGGAAGGGTCAAGGTAGAAGTGGAAGATTTTAGAAAGTCCTGCAGGATTGCTCTTGCAGATGTGGTCCAATTTGTAGTGTTTGATGAAGGTGTGAACTGTGGACCAGGTGGCTGCTTCCAGAATGGATGTTGTGTCCAGCCCTTTGAGGAAGGCTTTGGAAGTAGCCATGCCTCTGGTACAGTGAGCTTTCACCCCCTGGGGTAAGTGCTTGCTATGGTGAGAGTAGCAGAAGGGAATGGATTTTCTAATCCAACAAGAAATTGTCTGTTTGGAGACTGCCTTGCCCAGAGCCCTGGGGTGGAAGGAAACAAACAGTTGGTTAGATTTTCTGAAGGACTTTGTTTTGACTAGGTGGAATCTAAGTTGCCTGTGTACATCCAAGGAAAGGATAATCCTCTCACTATTATTAGTTGGAGAGGGGATGAAAGTAGGTAGGTGACTGGATTGGTTTAAGGACAGTTAGTTGGCCACTTTATGCATTAAGGTGTGTTAGTACGTAGGGTCACCCTATCGTTGTGGAATGTGGTGTAGGGGGGTAGACCATGAGGGCCTGTAACTCTGACACTCTCCTAGCGGAAGTTATGGCTACCAGCAGGTCAGTCTTCCATGTACACATCTGGAGCGTAACAGTGCTTTTCCAGAATGAAGTTTAGGTCTCAGGGTGGTGGGATTGGTTTCCTAGGTAGTCTGATGTGCAATACCCCTCTCAGGAAAAGTTTTATATCTACCCTGGATAGCAAAGGGGGATCTAGAGGTAGGCAAGTTGAAATGGCTGAAAGATGGACTTTTGCTGAAGAGTAGGAAAGGCCATCCTTAATGAGTTCACACACACACGGGTAAGGAGTAGGGATGGATCTACCTGGCTGGGTTCCCTGTCCTTATTTTGACACAGTTTGGAGAATCTCTCACATTTTGATAAATATGACTTCCTAGTAGCAGGTTTCCTGGCCTCCCTCAGGACTGCAAGCATGTCCTCTGAGTAGTGGTGTCTGAAAGGGATTAGAAGTTTACCACCCGACTGTTAGGCCTAACATCTGTTGGTGAGAATGAATTAAGAGTTCCCTTTTGCTGTGTGAGTAGGTCCACCTTGTGGGGTAAATTGTGGTGACTGCCCTTGGCTAATGAGAGAAGTTGGGGGAGCCAGTGTTGCCTTGGCCAGTAGGGAGTCACCAGCAAGATTTTTGGTTTGTCCTTCCTGATTTTCAGCAGGACCTTTTGTATTAGTGGGAAGGGTGGAAAAGCATATAGAAACAGTCTCTTCCATGGAATGCTGAAAGCATCCACACTCCAGGCAAGTGGACAGTGATCCTTGGTGCAGAATTTGTTCAACTGTCTGTTCTGGGGGAGGCAAACAGATCCACTTGAGGTGTGCCCCACCAGTGGACAATGTCTAGAAAGGTGTCCCTGTTCAACCGCCGCTCATGCTGTAGAGATGAGAATATCCGCTTGTTTGTTGTCCTGAGAGGGGATGTACGAGGCCTGCAGGATCAAGTTTTGCCTGGAGGCGAGGGTCCCAAATTTGCACACATCCTGCATAGGAGGTAAGCTCTGGTCCCTCCTTGTTTGTTGAGATACCACATTACTGTGGTGTTGTCTGTGAATATTTGAAGGGGGTCCAGTTGGAGAATAGGAAGAAAAGCCTCCAGGGCCAGAAGAACTGCATTAATTTCCCTTACATTGATATGCTTCTTTTGCAGGGTAGGAATCCATGCCTCCTGTACCTGGAAACCTTTGAAGGTGGCTCCCCACCCTAGGTCTGATGCATCTGTATGCGTAAAGTTGGGTTAGGGAGGGGATTTTAAGTGGTAGTCCCGGATTGTGAAGGATTTGTTGAATCCACCACCTTACTTCTGTTTTGAGGCAGGGCAGAAAGGGAATTTGTTGCTCTAGGGAGCGTTGGTGTTGTAACCACACATTTTTCAGGTACCATTCATTCGCATGTGCATTCTTGCTAGAGAAAGCATAGGGATAGTGACTGCCATCAGCCCCAGGAGTTGCAAGATATCTGTGGAGCTAGTAAAAGGTTTTGGAAGTGACTGGAGAGCGACAAGACTTTGTCCTGGAGAAGGAAAGCCCGCATCAGGTTTGTCCTGATCCTGCAGCTCAAAGATTTTATGGCCCACTCTCTGCTAGCCATGTCAGACGTCCCACACATCATAGAGTGACTGAAATCTTTTGTATACTGGCTGGACGTTCAGGTAGCAACATAAGTAAACCCATTGGTACTGAATACTGCAACATGCAAATAAAAGGACATTCCTTGTGTCTCATTAATTCAGTTTCCCAAAATTTTGGGAAATCTAGAGAGGACTGTGGAGAACCCTAATCTGAGGGTGGGGACTTGGTTGAGGAGCCGTTTTTTCTGAATGGATTCATCCTAGTGGTCTGAGAAATGGTCCTTCCCCTGAATGGATGGCCTTTGAAAATGACTCTTTGGGACTGTGAATCCAGGCTGAAAGACTTCACAGTAAGAAATGCACTGGGGGTGGGAGCAGAGGTCTAGTGTGTATCTGAAACTATCAACCTTCCAAACTGTCAAATAAAAGCATGAATGCCTAAGTTGCTCTTGTTGGTACCTTTCCCAGTGTTAGCTCTGAGGTCACAACCAGCACAAAAGTCTGACTTCTGCACAGAAGGATCAAACTCAAGCCTCGGTCATGAGGATGGCTTGATGGGACAGGAAATGACCACTGCACCAAAGCCTTGATGCCAACAGGTGTCAAAAATGCAGAATCTAAAGGGGTCGGCACAGGGGAGAAAACTTCACCAGTGCTGACGCAAACACCACCAGGATAATCCTTGTCTTTGAAACTTCCAGACCAAAACTGGGCCCAGGGAAGGCTAACATGAGATTAAATCTGTCCATTCATTCTGAAAATAGAGGGGGGCAAAGGAAGATACCCCATTTGATTCAACCAAGACCCACATCACCTTTCCTAGTTGACATGGACAGAGGTGCGCACAGAAAGTGCTGAAGTTGGCAGAGATTCTAGATATCTGGATAATGCCCTCTCTGAAGACAGGCTATCCAATATCGTCCTTGAAGCATAACTACAGTTTCCATCTGGAAAGCTCCAGAAGGGGATGTCTTGAGAAGCTGGAAAAACTGAGATAACCTTCAATGGTGGAGTCTCTGATTCAGTAACTTCAGGAATACTGAGGTGGCTGCTATACCTGGTTATCACTTAAGTACCCCCTCTCCTCCTCCTCTGACTTCTCAGTCATCTTTTCCAGGGGGGAATGGGGAGTGGGCAATTTACTACAAACTTCCAACAGAGGCCTGGAACCAAATTACTTGTAAATTTCAAAAACTGTTTTAAGATGGTCTAGGCCCAGGCAAACAATGCACATTTTTGCTGCTGTGGCCACACTTCAACCAGGGAGGCATTTTTCTAAAAAGTAATTGCTAACACCTACAGCAAAAAATGGTCATAATCTCTGACTCAATATCAAAAAGTAATCTGGACACCTTGCTAAAGTAGGTACCAACACAGAAATTCAAGCAACTGACAAATTGTTTAACTAGCTAGTTGCTGAGATCTCAGTAAGCACTGTAGTGAAAAAGGTTCAACAAATAGTGAGCCTAAGCATCTATGTGGAAAAGGAAAGATTACAGACAGAAAAAGTACAATCAAAAACACAGAGAAAAAAAGTTCTGCACTCAAAATAATGTTCCATCTGTGTTGTCCACTTTAATTTTTCCTCAACTAATAGGTTTGGATTTGATTCTCGGATCCAACTTGGATGTTACACTAGTTCGTGGCCACCAAAAATCTCTTCCGCTCCTTCCCTACCCATAATGCATCAACCCAACATCTCTCAGATGTTGTCTGCTGCTTGACAAGAAAGACTTAAGACATGCCACATCTGGAGCACAACACAAAGGGCAACAAGTGTCCTTGAAGCCTTTCATTCTTCCAGAAGATAGTCATTAAAAAGGATGGGAAATGGACAACACAGATGGAACATTGTGAGTACATAACTTCTTTATCCGATATCAATTTTCATTCACTCCTCAACTAATGGGACAGAGCCTCAAGCTACCTAAACTCCTAGGCAGATTCTAAGGAAGGATATTCCTGAGTATGATTGAGCCAAAGGCTGATCTTCCCCTCGGGACCAGATCTACTTTGTAATGAATGATAAAGGTATGAGGATTTGACCAAGTTGCAGCCACACATACATCATCCATGGAAGCTCTAGACTGGAGCACAGTAGTTGCCATAGAGCTGGCTGAATGAGCATTTAAAGATTTTAATGAGGAGACACTCAACTTGTTATAGACAAATGAAATGCAAGCGTTACCTTTGTAACTGATTCGCCCAATTTAGTATGTGCAAAGGAGATAAACAGCTGATCTGTCTTTCCAATTCCTTTTGTTTGCAATCGTCTATGGACATCCAATAAGTGCAACATACATTAACCTTTATTTGCAAATTTAGCTGCTGGGTAAAAAGGAGGATGAATTAAGGCTTACAGTATGAAATTTAAATCCCATGGTGGAATGGGGTCTTTATAAGGGGGTCTTAGCAGGAAAGTGCCTCTCAAGAAGGCTTTGCACAGCTTAGAAGTCAGCGAAGAATTTTGTAATCCAACATGAAAATCAGAAAATAGAAGTTATGTTCTTACCATAACGTTCCATGTTAGTTGTCTTCTTCTCACCTTCTTCTTGCTGGATGGGTTCGGAGCCGACCTCGGCTCCGACTCGGCCACTCTAAAAGCTCGAGAGTTGGTTCCACCGGCTCGAGGCTCCCCTTATATCCCACAATGCTAGGCGAGAGTTACCTCAGATCTCGTTTGTAAGCTAACCCCAGCTTATAACAATAACAGTATAACTGTAAAACAGAATCCACCTCTAACAACAGGAAGAAAGAAGGGTGACCTACATCCTGAACCAAGAAATATGCATAATAGCATATGACTAAGAAAGAGGTGGTAGAAAGAGAGGTCACGATCACAACTCCTCTAGGTCTGTCCAGGCCAGGGGGAAGGAGGGTGGGGCCAAGAAGAAGCGAGAAGAAGACAACTAACATGGAACGTTATGGTAAGAACATAACTTCTATATGTTAAGTTGTGTATCTCGCCTTCATTCTTGCTGGATGGGACCGGCGTCCTAGCACCTTGTCCCGGGTGGCCTAACGGAACAGACTCCTGAGAACAGTGGAACCAAAGTTAGCTCTATGCCTAGAAGCTAAATCCAACTTATAATGAGAAATAAAAGTGTGAGGAGTAGCCCAAGTAGCCGCTGCACAAATGGTGTCAATAAGCAGTCTGTCTTGGAAGGCTAAAGAAGTAGCCAAAGCTCTGGTGGAATGGGCTTTAGGTTTATTAGGCAATTTCTGTTGTCTAATTTCATATACCAGGGAAATCAAAGATGTTAGCCATCTGGATAATGATACCTTTGAAACTGCAAGTCCCTTTCTGTTTTCCGCATAGGAGACAGACAGCTGATCAGATTTTCTGAATTGTTTTGTTCTATCCAAGTAGTACCTTAATTGACGATGAACATCCAGGCAGTGTAATTTTTGTTCAGACCTATTTGAATATTCTGGGAAAAAGACAGGGAGGTCAATGCTTTGGTTTAGATTTGATGTTGAAACCACCTTAGGCAAAAAGGACGGGTTAGTTCGTAAGGAAACTCTGTCCTTATGGAACAAAAGATAAGGAGAACGACAACTGAGTGCTTGAAGTTCTGAAATTCTTCTAGCTGATGTGATAGCCACCAGAAAGAGAGTTTTCCATGATAATAATTTCAAGGAACATGAAGCTGCAGGTTCGAAAGGGGAAAGAATCAAAGAAGCAAGAACTAAATTTAGGTCCCAAGGAGAAGGAGGATTTCTTATAGGAGGTCTGAGAAGAAAAACTCCTTTCAAAAAGGCTTTGCAAAGTTTGTGGGACATTAGGGCAGATTCAGAAATACCCACATGGAAATTAGAAATAGCTGCCAATTGAACCTTAAGAGTAGATGGAGATGAACCTGCATGGAAGAGTTCAGCTAGAAAATCAAGGACTAGTTGGATGGAAGCGGTGAAAGGATCTATGTCCTTTCCTTGTGCACAATATGAGAAGCGTTTCCACTTACTCAAATAAATCTTTCGAGTGGAAGATTTATGGGAAGCTATCAATATATCTCTAACAGAGTGAGATAATTGAGGGAGCCTGGCTACGGTTGGAACTGGAGGAACCAAGCAGTGAGGTTCAGAGAGGGAGGGAGCGATGAAACTGACCCGACTGGTGGATCAAAAGATCTGGAACTAGGTCCAGATTCCACGGTCGCTCAAAAGAAATCGATGTAGAAAGGGGAACCACACTTGTCGAGGCCAGTAAGGAGCAATGAGGATCAATGAGGCCTTCTGAGCGATAGCTTTCTGTATTACTTGAGAGATCAGTGGGAAAGGAGGAAATGCATACAGAAGTCCCGGGCCAAACTTGGACTAGCGCGTCCCTGCTGGGTTGGCCTGGTAAAGGCAACAGAGTGAAATATTCTCTGCACTTGCTGTTTTGGGGAGAAGCAAAAAGATCGCAGCAAGGCTGACCCCACTTGAGAAAGATTTCTCTCACTACAGAGTCTTTCAGAGACCACTCGTGAGGCATGAGTATAGCTCTGCTCAACTTGTCCGCAATGTGATTGGACTTCCCGGGATGTGCGTTGCTATCAGAAACGCTGAGAAGAAATCGCCCATTGCCACAGTCTGAGTGCTTCTCGACACAGGGGTATGATCTGGTTCCGCCTTGTTTGTTGATGTACCACACTACAGACATATTGTCTGTCTGGATTGCAATCGTTCCCAAGGGAAGAGAGTCTTGAAGGGCTTGCAACGCTAAAAGCACTGCTCTCATCTCCAGAACATTTATGTGCAAGTGGCATTCGTTTGGTTGCCATGTGCCCTGGACTGTCCTGCCCTGATAATGCCCCCCCCACCCGATCAGGGAGGCATCCGTTGTCAGAGTAGCAACCGGAGGAGGTGGAACAAATGGTCTTCCGACAGGAGCTGGGGAAGACATCCACCACATGAGATGCTTTTGCAGCTTGCGTGATCATAATGGTGTGAGACATTGGAAGTTCCTGGTATGACCATTGAGAAAAAAGCATCCACTGAAGGATCCGCATGTGGTATCTGGCCAATGGAAGGAGAGGTATGGCCGCTGCCATGATTCCCAACACCTTTAGAACTAACCTGGCTTTGACTCTGTTGTTGTTGAGAAGTGGTGACACCAATTTGTGAATGTCTGATATCCTTTGGTTCGTTAGCCTTGCAGACATGTTTATAGTATCTAAATTTGCGCCTATGTAGGTAATAGTACGACAAGGCGACAAAACAGACTTTTCGCAATTTATTGAAATACCCAGTTTTTGACAAACGCGAAAAGTATAATCTCTGGCCATCAGAAGGAGATGCTTGGTGGGAGCTGTGAGAAGCCAGTCGTCCAAATATGGAAACACCTGGAATCCTTGTCGTCTCAGGTGAGAAGCTACCACTGCCATGCATTTGGTAAACACCCGGGAGGCAGTGGTGAGACCAAAGGGCAGGGCCCTGAACTGAAAATGACTGGTTCCCAGCCTGAAGCGGAGGAATCTTCTGGAGCGTCTGTTCATTTTATGTGATAGTACGCATCCGAAGGTCTATAGAGCACATCCAGTTTCCTTTGCCCAAAAGGGGAAGAATGGATTGCAGCGTGACCATCCGAAATCTTGTTTTCTTGACTGATTTGTTCAAGACACTGAGATCCAAAATCGGTCTCCAGTCCCCTGTTTTCTTTGGAACTAAAAGAACCTTGAGTAGATTCCGGATCCTTGTTGGTCTGCTGGCACTGACTGAATTGCTCTTTTTGCAAGCAGTTTTGAAATTTCCAAAGCTGCTATATCCCTTTGAGCGGGTGGAACATCTGGAAGGGATTTTGACTGATTTGGAAAACGAAGAAAGGGGATAGAATAGCCTTCGGAAATGATGGACTGTACCCATTTGTCTTGAGTCAGGGATAGCCAGGCTTCTGGGTACAGTGACAATCTTCCCCCGACTGCCTCTGAAGATGGGCAGTCGGGCAACACCTCAGGGATGCTGAAAGGGCTTGTCAGGAAAGGCTTCCCGATTGCCCTGGTTCTGCGGACCCCCTGCCCCTAGGCGGCGTCTACCATTGTTATTCCCACCTCTGCCTTTGGTAGGAAAACAACTCTGTGCGTCAGGCGAAGTCCCTTGAGATTGTTTACGGAACCACATCTTCCCACCCTTCTGGCCTTTGGGGTAAGGCATAGAAGGAGTCGAAAAACGGACTCCGACGGCAGAAAGGGTCTTGCCATCAGTCTCGCACCTAGTCAGGGTTTCTTTCACTTGAGGACCAAAGAGATGATCCATCAAAGGGGAGTTCGTGAAAGAAGTCTTGAAAGGGTCCATAAAATTGCATAGCCGCATCCAGGCGTGCCTACGTAAGGCTACACCTGTCCCTCGGCTCTGCTCGCTCCATCGGCCGCATAAGAGAGGAGCGCATGGAGGAGTTAGATATGGAATTAAGGGTAGCCAGCTGCGTGTTCATTTTTCTTGGAAACCCGCAGCTGTAGGATCCTTTAACATTTCACTCGCTTCTTTGATCAAGTCCCTTTGAAGGCGAGTGAAATGGCACAGGTAATTCAGCGACGCATGGTAAATGTCGCTGAGGAGAACATCCGCTTCCGTACCTATCCATGGACCTAGATTCCTTGTTAGGTGGATGGACAGGCACTGAAGGATCAGCCAGTTCCTTCTTTGTGGCAGCAGCTACCACCATAGCATCCACAGAAACTCCTTTTGATAAAAATTGCTTGTCTGATGGAGCTGTGATGAATTTAGAGGGTCTCCTGGGAGTGGGGTCCACTAAATCAGGAGCCGTCCATGCCTTCTTAGCAACCACCTGCATGAGGGGGTCGAAGGGGGACACCCAGGAGGTGGAAGGGCGAGAGCCAAGCGCCTCAAGATACACAGATTCGTCCTCCGAAGGGTTGAGGGCTGGCCAATTTCCCCTCTGTTTCAGGATCTCCAGAATGTCTGCAAATGAGACATCTTCAGAAGGGGAACGGGGAACCCTCAGAATCATCCAGATCTGTGTCTGGCGTGATAGACTCAGGTGAGTCAATGTGTTTCCTCTTGCACTTCCTCTTCCGAGGGGCTCTTCTGCCAAATCAGGAGAGGCCTCGGAAGAGGATGAAATCCCCACAGGGGCTCCTGAGGAGCTGGCTCTCTGCGGTCCGGGATGAGGGAGTGAGTCGACTTACCCTGAGGCAGCATAGAGGGAGGCGGACGGAGCCGACTGTGGAGTAGAGCCAGGTTCTAACACACTCCGCATGACCTCGAATGCACCCCTGTCAGGCAGAGCCAGAAGTCCCGCTCGAGGAGCTAAGAACCCCTCGGCACCGACAGTGATGGCTCGAGGTCGATGTCGAGCCGAACTCACCAGCGCGAAGCTCCGAGAGGGAGAGGGGTCGGACAAGGGTCCGATGCCACTCACCCCTCGGAGCCGGCGAGGAAGTTCGGCGCCGAGATTCCTCCAAAGAAGAAAGCGGAGCCGGCAGCGGGCGAAGACAATTGTCTCGGCTCGGTACCACAGTCTCGGTTCCGGCGACCCGGCTCCGAACTCAAAAGAGTCGAAGGAGGAAAGAGTTGATGGACCGGGGCAGGCACCGACTGATGAGTCGGGCTCTGAAGCATCTGGGCTAGTGCCTCGGACTTAAGTAGTTGACTCACTACCCTCTGAAGGTCATGATCGGACAGCCTCGATGACCTAGAGGAATGAGACCTTTGGCTCCGTTCAGACAGCAGGGGAGATCCTGGAGCCGAATGAACGGAGCCAAGAGAAGGTGACCTAGACCTCTTTCTAGTTGTCGGCTCCGAAGGTCTGGTCGGAGCTGACACGGGTACCTCAATAACCTCGGCTCCGGCCGGAGCCGAGGGAGCCACAGAAACTGTGGACTGAGACTTATCGGCTCCAGCCGGAGCCGATAAAGGCAAAGGTTGAACAACCTGAGGTCTCGGCTCAGAAGCCGGAGCCGAAGACCTCGATGCCTTAGAGGGCTTCCCTGTTGAATCCTCTGGCTTCAACAAGCCTCTCAGAATTAGCTTGTTTTTTCTTTCCTGCAGGACCCTGGGGCTGAAGCCATGGCACACAGCACAGGAGTCCTGCAGGTGCAAAGGCCCCAGACAATAGACACAAGAAGTGTGAGCGTCTGTCAGAGACATTTTCTGACAGCACGCATCACACTTCTTGAATCCGGAGACCTTTGCTTCTTTAGACATTTCCCTAACTGACAGGTGTACACAAACACACACCCAAACACACAAGTTATACCCTGTCAGGAAAAATAATAATTTTAGTAGTGATACTAGAATTTAAAGTACAATAAAATTAAAGTAAACTACACAAACACTCCACTAGGGAAGGGAAGGCCTAAGGCCCAAAGGAAGAACCAAAGGTTCTTTAGTAAGGAAAAGGGAAAAATTAGGGTCGGGGATAAAGTTTTGTGATCTACACTAACTAAGAAGAAATTTAACTTAAAAAGGGGTAAAAAGAGTAACTTTTAGAAGAAAAAGCTAACACTCACCAGGAACCGGTAGAAGCAACCAACCTCGAAGCTGTAGCGGCAAACGAGATCTGAGGTAACTCTCGCCTGGCATTGTGGGATATAAGGGGAGCCTCGAGCCGGTGGAACCAACTCTCGGGCTTTTAGAGTGGCCGAGTCGGAGCCGAGGTCGGCTCCGAACCCATCCAGCAAGAATGAAGGCGAGATAGACAACTTAACATAGTACAGTTGTGTACACTTACCATAAATGTAGATATTCAAGTGTATTCACTGTTGCAGTCATCACATTTGTGTTATCTGCTTGCAGTAGCCCTCAGTCGGCCTGATTAAAGTCTTGGGTCCTGCTTTGGTTGCTGTCCCTTTTTCCATGACGTCATGTCGTCAGGGGTATAAAACATGCAGCCGACGCCATTACATCAGTTTTTCTTGCCCCAGATATCAGGTGCCCCCCTAATGGGTAGCCATTACATCTATAAATATACAAGGTTACACCTCCAACAAAAAAGCAAATACACCAAAAAGCTTTTGAGCACAGTAAAGTAGGGTAGCGGTATAGCCAAAAAAAGAAAGGGGGCTGGAGGGAGGGTAACCAGGACTGCAACAGTAAATACACTCCAACATCTACATTTATGGTAAGTGTACACAACTGTACTATGTTCTTCATGTTTCACTGTTGCAGTCATCACATTTGGGTAGATTCCTAAAGCTAAGGATGAGAGGAGGAATTTAGATAGCATTAGGACAAGCTATAAGGCCCTGCAAGACTGCAGTGGCAAAGCCAGCTCTGGATTTAGAGAAAACTGGCAGATGGTAATGCTTGGTGAAAGTATGTACTGAACTCCAGGTAGCAGCTTCTAGGATGTCCCTGGTAGGGATGCCTCTGATTAAGGCTGTAGAGGTAGGTGCAGCCCTGGTTGAGTGGGGTCTGATCCCCTGTGGGATAGGTTTTCCATGGTGCTTGTAGCAGAAATTGTTTTGAAATAGCCTTCCCCTCTGCCGCTGCAGCAAATGCCACTAGCAGTTGGTCAGATTTCCTTTGAGGTTTAGTCCTGTCCAAGTAGAATCCAAGTTGTCTGTACACGTCTAAGGAGTGCAGTATCCATTCCCCTTTGTTCTGTGGGTTAGGAAAGAAGGTTGGCAAATGAATGGACTGATTAAGGGCCACACTGGATACCACCTTGGGCATGAAGGAGGGATTGATCCCGAGGGACACCCTGTCTGCATGAAAGATGATGAAAGGCTCCACTGCCATGAGGGCCTGTAATTCAGATACCCTTCTTGCTGAAGTGATTGCTAAAAGAAAAGCTGTTTTCCAAGAGATTAATTTTAAATCTGCAGTGGCAGCTGGCTCGAAAGGAGGAAGGTTGAGCTTTTCCATTACAAAGTTGAGGTCCCAGGCTGGAGTTGGGGCTCTCCTGGGTGGTCGTAGATTTTTGGCCCCTCTGAGGTACTGCTTAAGCAGTGGATGAGAGAAGAGGGGAGGTTCTGTGTTATAATGAGCTGAAATGGCTGAGGCGTGAATTTTGATGGAGAAAGACAGACCCATGTAAAGCATCTCAGTTAAGTATTGTAAAATCTGAGGTAAATTGGGCACTGCTGTGCTCATCCCTTGAGATTGGTTCCAGGCACAGAAACTTCCATTTTTCAGCATAAGATTTTCTAGTACTAGGCCTCCTTGCCTCTAAAATGATATCCATCACTGGTTTTCTGAGGGATGGTAAGGGAAAGATTAGGTAATAAGCCAGGCTGCTAGGTTCAGTGTATGAAGCAGAGGGTGCAGAATCTGGTTCTCCTGCTGAGACAATAGGGTAGGGGTCTGAGGCAGGTACCATGCGACCAACAGTGACATACTGTGCAAGAGGGGGTACCAGTGTTGGCGTGGCCAGTCTGGTGCAATCAAAATCGTCCCTGGTTCATCTTGTTTGATCTTTAGTAGTACTTTTGAGAGCAGAGGAGGAAAAACAAACTGATAGGTTTTTCCAGCTGATGGACAGAGCATCCACTTTCCAAGCTTGTTTGTGGGGAGTCCTTGTGCAAAATTTGTCCAACTGATAGTTCTTGGGGGAGGCAAACAGGTCTATATCTGGGCTCCCCATTTGCTTGTCAACATGTTGAAAACCCTTGGTTCCAGCTTCCACTCGTGTGGGTCCATGAGGTTTCTGCTTAGTTCGTCTGCCAGTGTATTCAGTTTTCCTGGCAGGAATTGAACTTGTAGATGCACTTGTTAGCTCAGGGCTGTGTTCCACAATGCCATGGCTAGTCTGCAAAGGGGTAAGAATGTGTACCCCCCGCTTGTTTATGTACCACATAACAGTGGTGTCGGTCTTTACCATTAATTGTCCTGGAAGAATGTGGTCCTTGAAGGCAGTCAGAGGATGCCGTACAGTTAACATTTCTTTCTGATTGATATGCAAGTGCATTTCACTTGGGTTCCATTTGCCCTAAATGCACTTCCCTGCCAGGTGAGCCCCCCATGCATAATCTGATGCGTCTTTCGTTAGGGTTTGGGTGGCAGAGGGTGGTGTGAATAGTAGTCCCTTGTTTTGGTGGCAGGCCTCTGCCCACCAAAGAAACTCTAGGCGTAGGCAAGGTACGATAGGAATCATTGCTTCCAGATCCTGAGAATGTTGACACCATAGGCTTTTTATATACCATTGTAGTTTCCTCATATGCAGTCTTGCATATGGAATCAGAAGAATGCAGAAGGCCATGAACCCCAAGGCTTGTAGTACTTGCCTTCCAGATAGTAGGGTTTTTGTGGCCATTTGTTTGAAGTACGTTGTCAAATGAATTTGTTTCTCTAGTGTGAGAAAAGCCATCTGGGAAGTTGTATTCAAGCTTGCTCCCTGGAATATGATTTGTTGACAGGGTACCAGGTGTGATTTCTTTTCGTTTATGGTGTACTCCAGACAACTTAGCACCCTTTGTACAAAGGTCAGATGATTCAAAAGTATGTCCTGGCTTTTCGCCTGAATTAAACAATAATCCAGGTATGGGCATATTTGAATATTTCTTTGCCTGTAAAATGCGATGACTGGAACTAGGCACTTTGTGAATACCCTGGGCGCAGTAGATAAGCCAAAGGGCAGTGCAGAGAACTGGTAGTGATTGCAGCCTGCTTTGAAGCATAGGTATCTTCTGGAAGATTCCCTGATTGGGATGTGCAGGTATGCTTCCTTTAAAAAGAGTGTTACCATTCAGGCATCTTTTCCTAGCATAGGGAGCAACTTGTGAAGAGTTGAATTTTGGAATCACCAAAAAGGTGTTTAGAGTAGACAGGTCCAAAATAGGATGCCATGAATTGTCTTTTCTGGGTACCAGGAAAAGTCTTAAGTAGAAACCTTGTCCTTTTTCCTCTTCTGGTACAGTTTGAATAGCCTTTATATTTAAGAGAGAGAGTATTTGCTGTTGAGCCTCTGCCCACTGATTTGGGGGTAGATCTGGGCAACCTTCTGGCGTTGGTAATGTGTGGAAATGAAATCTGTATCCTTGGGACACTATTTAAAACCCATTTGTCCTGGGTCGAGTTCCCAGTTTTTGGCCTGCAGACCAATCTTTCCCCCTAAAGGAGCATTCAGTTGAGAAGTGCTTGGAAATTTTAAAATCAAGTCATTGAGACAGTTTTCCATAGGGGGGAGTCTTACTGCTCCCAGGTTTGGAAGCGGAAGCCCCCCCCACTGCTTAGTCTTGTGCGTACCCTGGGACTGAAACCTGGGATTTCTGTTGCGTCTGGGTTTGGCTTGAGAAGGCCTGGAAGGAGCCGGAAAGGACCAATTCTTAGAGGGCCAATGCCTACTAAATCTTAGAGGCTGAACTTGTAAGAAATCTTTAACAGGTTGCATAGATTTAGCTTTATTTTCCATACTTTTAAGAACTTCCTCAGCTTTGTTGCCAAATAGACGGTCCTCATTTAAGGGAGCATCCAACAGTTTAGCTTTAACATGATCAGGCAAAGATTGTTCCTTAAGCCAAGCATGCCTTCTGAATACAGACCCAGTGACATCAGCCCTGTAAGAGGCCTCTAAAGAATCAAACCCACATGTTTTCCAACCTGTTCAGCAGAATGCATTAAATCCTGTAATTCCTTATTTTCAGCACAGTCCGGAATCATCATTTTCTGTTTAAGCAATCCAATAAAATGTTGTTGATACTTTAACATATGCAACTTACAGTTTAAAGCCCTAATGGCCAAGGTTGCAGAAGTGTAAACCTTCTTAACCCATCTATTCAGCAATATGGAGTCTCTATCCGAAGGGGTAGGGTTTTTGGCAGTACAGGCCTTAATGCCCTTGGGTCCCTGTGAAATAGTCTCTGGATTCGCAATAGGACTTTTAAAAAGGAACTTGTGAGAATCAGGAACCCTGTAGTATTTGTCAGGTTTTCTGGGAGCAGGAGGCAAAGAATCAGGGGCCGAACTAAATTCCAAAAAGGCATAGGTTCATACTAGGCTATCTGCCCTAGGGCATTTATAAGCCTAGCCAGTGTGTGTTTGGCTTTCGCCACCCATTTTAAATTAATTTTGCTATGCCCTTTTTCGAGGTTAGTATACTGTGCCTCTGTCTAACAGTGACACAGAAGTGATACCCGGGGTAAACCTACGATCTCCCATCCACTCATCAAGATTCCCCTTGAAGAGAGTCAATGAGGGACTCTGCCTAACCTGGACTGGGATTTTATTCCAGAGTGAAGGGAGCCTCTGGGTTATGAATCTGTCCCTCCAGCATGTCCTATTTATTTCAGTGCTGAGGTTCAAGTCTCTCGAGCGGGTAGCTCAATGGGATTTGGATTTTCTGAGGTGCAGCATGTCCATTAATTCCGGGTTGGACATGGCTTTATACGTCAGGCACAGATCGCCTCTGAGCAGGCGGTATGCCACTGAGTAGAGCTGGAGTTTCTTTAACCGGGCAGCATATGGCATCTGTTTGAGCCCTTTGATCCTCTTGGTGAGGTACTTTTGGGGTCTTTCCAGTTGCTGCAGGTGTCTGGTAAGGTACATCCCAAAGGGGGGCATTGTACTCAATTATGGGCCTGTTGAGGGATGAGTAAAGAGGCACAATGACCTCCCCTGATCTAGATGTGAATCCCTTCATGATTAGGTGGGCTATATAAAATGTTCTTCTAACCACTTTGGCCACGTGGTTGTCAAATGAGAGATTGCTATCAACTTGGGTCCCCAGGTCCCTAATTACTTCTTCTGTACTTAACGGATTACCACCTATGTGGTAATTTGTGGGCACTTTGTTTTTGCCAAAGGGGATGACTATACACTTTTTGGTGTTTAGCTTGAGGCCATGGCTCTGGCACCAGTTGTCTGTTTCTAGAAGGCCCTTTTGGAGGATGCTTGTGTCGGCTGGAGAGTCGATTATGGCGCCCAGTTTGCAGTCATCTGCGAACTTGGTCAGCCACAGTCCCTCCGTGTTGGCCTGTACCTCCGAGAAATATATATCGAACAAGAGAGGTCCCAGGACTGAGCCTTGTGGGACGCCACTTGTAACTGGTTTGGAGTCTGACATGGCTCCAGCAATTCTAACCATGAGGGTTCTGTCCTTGAGCCAGTTTGTAACACATCTAGTGACATAGGGGTTTATATTTAAGCTGGTGAGCTTATCTATAATGCCAGTGGGTATTATCGAAGGCTTTTGCGAGGTCCAGGTAGGCTGTGTGGACCACCTTCCCCTCGTCAATGGCCTTGGTGACTGTTTCAAAGAAATCAACCAGGCTTAAGAGGCAGGATCTGCCCTTAACAATGCCGAACTGGGTAGGATCCAGTGTCTGTAGGTCCCCAATATCTTTATGAGGTCCATGATGATCCTTTCCATAGCTTTGCAGACCAAGCTAGTCAGGCTTATGGGGCGATAGTTTCCAAGATCCTTTGAGGCACCACCTTTGTGGAGAGGGACCACTGTTGCTGTACGCCACTCTTTGGGTACATATCCTGTAGTAAGGCTGAGACTGAACAGTAGTTTTATGTTTGGGTTTAGCTCTTCTTGGAGTTCATGTAGGGGCCAGCCGGGACACCGTCTGGTCCCATTGATGCTGTGTCTTTTGCTTTGGAGAGGGCAGCTCTTACCTGAGCATCTGAGATGTCAGGGGGGCAGCACTCTGCTGGGATAGATATTTGCCCTTTTGGTGGTGGTGATGGTGGTGGTGGGGGGGGGGGGGGTTTGCGCTGAACCTGTCAGCTAGGATGTTGGCAATGTCTGTGGGTACGGTGTATTTTTTGTCATTTTGGACTAATTCTGAGCATATCTGGGAATTCCAACCCAGGTTCCTAACATAACTAAAGAAAGCCTTCTGATTATCCTTAATGTCCTGTGCAATTTTTCTCTCAAAGCTGGCCTTAGACGATTTTATGAGTGCCCGTAGTTTTTTGCTACTATTGATCAGAGATGCCTTCCCTTTTTGGAATTTTGCTCTATCATGTAGTAGCTTCCTCCGTCTATTGTATAGTCTGTTTATGGCTGGGGTCCACCAGACAGGACGTCTGCCTTTTGAGGATTGGGTCTTGGTTTTATTTGGGATTGCATGATCCATGCATTCCTGAAGGTGTTCATAGAATGCGTTTATAAAGGATTCTGCGGTCTGGGCCGTATTTTCCACAGGCCCGGGGGCTTTGAAGGATTCCACCTTGGTTTTCAGGAGTGTGAAATTTGCTTTAGAGAAGTTTTTCACTGTGGTTTTCAGGGCAGGGGGTGGAGTCGGGATGTGAATATCCAGTGAGATTAGTTTATGGTCTGATCTTACCAGTGAGGGATACACTTCTGGTCTGGAGCATAGAGTCCCCAATGTTGGTGATGATCAGGTCCAGTATGTTTTCCCCTCTTGTGGGAGTGGTAACAAGTTGTTCCATAGCATTTGAGTTTATAAATTCTAGGAACCTTTGGGCTAGGGTGTTGGAGCTAGAGTAATGCTTCCAGTCTATGTTTGGGTAGTTGAAGTCGCCCAATATAATGGTGTTTGGAGAGACCTTCATATTTTCCAGTGTTCTCAGGAAGGCCGAGTGGGGTTCCTGGGTTTGGGAGGGTGATCTGTAGCAGGCTATAAACTGGAAGGCAGTTTTACCCACTGTTAGTTGCACATGGATAGTCTCTGATGCTTCTTGCTGTGCCGCCAACCTGGAGGTGTGGGTATCGTTGACGAATATTGATACTCCCCCTCCTTTTGTGGTTCAGTCCAAGTTTTGGGGCCTAAAAGCATGGTATGAGGTATAACCTGGTAGTGCTGGGGTGCTCTCGGGAGCCTTGAACCAGGTTTCTGTTACTGCACAGATATCGATGTTCTCCATGCTAAGGAGAGTTTCGTCGTGCATCTTGAGGTTTAGACTTCTGGCGTTGAGTAGCATTACTCTTAGTTTCTTATCCCTTGTGATACCTATGGAGGTGGGTTTGTCTTTTGAGCCTTGCCTAAAAAAGGCACTATGGGGGTAGCAAGAGCCTTTGCCAATATCCGAAAGCCCAGGGGTGACAGGTGCAAGCCGTCCCTAGCGAAGCATCGTGGCTTGTCGAGCATGTCATCCCAGGCTGACAGGCTTTGGATCCCCTTTGAATGACACCAATACTTAAGCCAATTGTTGAAATTGATCATCTTGTCTTCATATTGTGGCATCATTCCTGGTGAGGGTAAGATGCTACTCAAGGTCAGGGTCATACCGGCCTGGGCTACATGCTCAGAGAGCTCCCCTATGTCTCTTTTCATGTAGTCCAGGGAGGTACGTCTCAGGTCATTCACAGCAGCATGGACAATGACTGAGTCATATTTGTACTTGCCTTGGAGTGACCTGAGTGCTTGTGTTATGTGGCAGATCCTAGCGCCTGACAGGCAGCTCACCGTGACCCTCGCCTTGTTCAGCCTGGTGAGCGGGACGTCAGTGTGCCTGACGACAGAATCACCTATTACAAGTGTATCAGGTGTGTTGTTAAGCCTTAATGGCTGTGACTGTTCGCAAACTGGCTTTGTGAGCTGTGTGTGTGTTTTGTTTTGGGGTAGCGGTTGCTTGGGTGTCTGCTTTGGAGGTCTCTGCTGCTTAGGCAGATTTTTATTTAGAGCCTCCGAGTATGTTTTTGTGCGTTTATGTGTTTGGTTTGCTGTCATGGTATGTCTATGTGAGACTGGAATTGTAGCGAGTGGGGTTTCCTTCTCCTCCTGACTGGTTTCGCCAGTACTGAGTTGAGAGAGCTTCGCCTCCAGTATGGCTATATGGTTGCATCTCTCACATGTGTTGGAATTTGTTGGGAGGAGGAGAGGGTTGTCTGTGTACATGAGGCAGTTGTAACATTGCCTCAAGATTCCCAGATTCACCAGCTGGACCGGAGAGGAGATTGACAACTGACCTTTGGACATGCTAGAATAGTATTGGGAATTCCTTTATAATTGAAAAAAGGGCCAATGGGGAACGAGGTACTCAAGGGGAGTTTGTGAGGGTGTAGTGCTTTTAATATTTTACTGCTGACTTATATAATTGCTTTAGTGAGCAAGTGCCAGGTAACTTAAATGCAATGTGTTACAGGTAACTTAAATGCAAAAACGACAAACAGTAACTTTCTTTCAAGTGAAACAAGGAAATAAGTACAGTAAGCAATGCAGATATCACTAGGGATCCACAGAAGTGCTGAAAAGCCGCATTTTAGGTGGAATTAGCGTTTCAGGGAAATAACAAGCAAACAAGCATACAAATAAAGCTAGATTCAGCAGGCCTGGATCTAGTCTATGCTACAGCAAACAAGGTGTACCAATTTCAGTAAGAAGCAGTTCAAATATGCAGGCACTATAAGCCTTTAACCAGAAATTCCCAGCTCAGAAGGGCAGAGTCCAGCCTCTCCTCCCACAAGAGAGCAGACCACAACCCTTTTAATGTAAAATAACTGGCCTGAAGCCCAAGTGCTTAAACCAGAATTAATACACTTTTAGAATAACAGACACTGAGCCCTCAATCAGCAGTTCCCAACTTAGAAGGATGTAAGCTACCTGTCCTGCCACCACAGTGCAGGCCACAAACCTTCCTAATGTAAAACAACTGGTCTGAAGCCCAAGTGCTTAATCCAAAAGACTCAGAATGATAGCTACACTTTAATCAAGTTACTACCAAGCAGTAATAAATACAATTGAGTACTTTTAAGATGACGCAAAAGCAAAATAATGTAGGAAGAAACACAAATACAGTAAAAGCAGATTTTTTTTTTTTTGAGTGAGCAAATGAAATGGGCCCAGGAGTTACAGGACAGAAACAAGTGCAAATGCAGGCCTTCAAATCAGAAAGTTGAGAGATATGGAAGACCGCCCAAACGGCCAATAACTACAAATTCTGGGCCAGAACCACTCCTTATGTGGTAGACAGGTTACCTAGTGCTTACCACTCCCACGTATAAGCTAGAAGGCTTCCCTCCAACACAGAAAGGCTTGGGGGCTCAGAAGCTTACAAATAGTCCTGGATACAGCAAATCTGTATCTGGAACACTAATTACAGGAAAGGTAGGAAACAGGCTTACAATTTTTTTTTTTTTCAGAAAAGTAGCAAAAACAGTAGTAAAAACAATTCACATGCAGTGCAAGCTGGCACACGAGTATGTAGCAATATTAGTCCACACAGTTTGAAAAAATGTAATTAAATTAAAAAGGACTAAAAACAAGTGCAGAAAGGGTTTATTAGGTAGAATGCGGTAAAGAGATGGGACTGGGGGAGTGTCCTAGATCAAATCTACAGTGGGGCGGGCACTGCAAAAGCCACCAAATTTAAACTACAACCAAGAACAGGGGAGAGGGGGGTGGGGAAAAGTTTCAACAGAGATGTGAGGAATCAGAGTGCAAATTATAAAACAAAAAAAATATATACTGATCTCTGTATATTTGCAGAACACTAAGACAACAGATATCTAAGCAACAATTTAGCTCTATAATACAGAAAAATATACTCAGCTCTATATATTTGCAGATAGTCTTGTAAGGTTGTCTCTCAACACACAGGTCCACTTTACCAACAATGTCTAGTACAGGAGGTATAGCTAAAGGCCTATGCTGAGGCAAGAGTAAGAAATCCCTAAGCCTCTTTTTCGAATCAGAAAAATCCTGGCTTTCCCAGTGGAAATGCTCCCTAAGAGTGTGCAAGGTTTCCCCAAAAGAAAAATCCCCTGGAGGGGAAGCAGAGGGAATAGAGTCCTCTACATCAGAATTCTCATAAGTAGATCAGGATAAATCCAGATCATCAGAAGAATCAGAAAAATCAGAATCCTGGTCAGAAGATTCATAAACAATTTCAGTCCAAGGTCTCTTAGAAGAGGGAGGTTGGCTTCCCCTGATCCATTCTTATTTGTTTTTTGGGCATAGAGGCCTGAGCATGCGGGCCTGGGCGTCGGTTTTCTAGGCACGGTTCGAGGTTTAGGCCTTAAAGAAGGAGGCATCAGTTTAATATGCAAGTCCATAGGCCTGAATACACCCTCAGAAGCTGGTGCCTGCACAGCGGCTCTGGACCCATCCAAGGTAGAGACATCCGCAGGTTCCACAGTTGAAGCATCTCGTGGCATACCGGACTCTGAGAATGGGTCTCAGTAGAGGCCTGTGAATCAGAAGTAGCGGGTATCAGGGGCTGCGAAAGCGCCTCACTGAGTACCGGCGAACTGGTGACTAGCTTAGGAGAAGCGTCATCGGCAGCTTTGGACCTAGGCGGCCTGTCTCTGTCTTTATCCTTGCATTTTATCGGAATTCTGGTAGTCTGATGGCTTACCGATGACATTTCTGGATAATTGAGCAGAGAACCGAAATATTTAGAGGTGAAAATATACCGACGACGGACAGTGCCTTGACTAAATAAAACAAAACCGACAGCAAGGTACGCTGTGGTCAGGGCCTAGGCAAGGAATACAATACGAATAAAAATCTTTGTGAGGTATTTGCTTTCCACAAGAAATGCAATTAACAACTTTTCCTGACATCGGTAAGGAACAAGAAAGAATTTCCCCAATGGGGTACTTTGCTTTAGTTGAAGACTTAGGTTCTGAAACTCGAAACCGAAAATTTCTGGAGTCGGCCGACCGGCACTTGCGAACTACTTCTGCTTCGGGCACTGCATGGCAAGAAAGAATGATGTAATGGCGTCGGCTGCATGTTTTATACACCTGATGACCTGATGTCATGGAAGAAGGGACAGCAACCGACGCAGGACCCAAGACTTTGTTAATCAGACCGACTGAGGGCTACTGCAAGCAGATAAACCAAATGGGATGTCTGCAACAGTGAAACAGGAAGAACATCTGCTGCTAGTTGAACTTTTATACATGATAAGCTAGCACCTTCATGAAATGGACCAGTCAAAAATGAAATGGACCAGTCAAAAATTCCAGAACAGATTGAACTGGGGTCAATCTGATTTTGCTCTGCCCAACAAATAAACCTGTTCCATTTTCTCCTGCATTGTTTCCTCGTAGAAGGTTTATGGGAAGACAGGAAGGATAAAAGTATGAAACGGACAGGGGAAGAGAGCATTGGTTGTCTTGCTATTAAAGGAATTGGAGAAGCCATGCTGATAGTTTGAGACTTGAGACAGTCGGGTGAACCATGCCCATCAGGTAGAACAAAAGGTCTTGAGTTGGATCCAGAATCCAAGGTGGATATTGTAGGGGAGGCCAAAGAAAGGGCAATCAAATCTGTTGAGGCCAGTAAGGCACAATGAGTATGACTTTGCTCTTCAACCGGGCTGCTATCTTCAGGAATTTATTAATTGGGGGGGGGGGTATGTCAAAGGGTAAGCATAAAGAAGACCAGGGGTCAATCATGGAGTAAAGCTTTCCTCGGTGATTCCACCTGAGGGGGATTAGGGCAAAAAAGTTTCTGCACTAGATTAGGGGCAAAAAGATCGCAGCAAGGCTAGCCCCACTGAATGAAAATCATATCCTTCATTTTGTTGATGAGAGACCACTCGTAAGGTGGTACGACAGACCTGCTCAGTTTGTCTGCTATCACGCTGGAAGGCTTTGTAATGCACGCTGCTACTGCATCCACCAGAAAGATATTCTGCATACCCGAGTTATTCTTATCTTTGCTGACATGGGTTAAGAAAGCATGGACCACTGTACTGCTAGAATCTATTGTACAATTCTTATGTGGAATCTTGCTAAAGGATCTAAAATTATTGCCACTGACACTGATCCCAGGGCTTGCAGTATCAACTGAGCTGAAATTCTGGTACTGCAAATTATTTTCCCAACCTACATCCTTATCGTTTCCACTCTTGATAGAGGAAGAAAAATTACCACAGATACGGTTTTAAACACTGCTCCCATAAATGCTAATGTCTGGGTCAGTTCTAAATGAGACTTGTGATTTATGGTCATTCCGAGATGTAAACAAGTCTGTAGCACCTGAATGCGTGCTTCTAACAGTCTATGCCTAGTTGGGGCGGTAATAAATTAGTCATCTAAATATGAAAACACACAATCCCTGCAGTCTCTAGTGATCTACTACTACTGCCATATATTTGGTGAACACCCTGGGCGTTACGCTCTATTGAGCACATCCAGTCATCCTTCCTCAAGGGGCAGAATGGACTGAACTGTGACCACCTGGAACTTTGTGTGTTCAAATGACTTGTTCAATACACAGATCCAAAGCTGGTCTCCAGATTGATCTCCAGTCCCGTTTTCTTTGGCACTAAAGATTCTTGAGTAAGTTCTGGATTTTATTTGGTTTGGTGGGACCTCTTGGATGACTTTTCCATAGCAGCTTTTGAATTTCAAGTGCTGCTGCTTTCCACGGATTGGATGGAACATCAGGAAATTTTTTTTTACAAAAGGTGGTGGTAGGGAAAAGGGAATTACCTTTTTTTCTTTTTTCTTATAAGACTGATAAAGGGCAGTACCACCTTTATCATTCTTATAAGAAAAGCGCAGTCCAGGTCTGAAATGTCTGCAAACAGCTAAAGTTAACTTTGAGTATGTATCTACCTGTTTGAGCCAATATTCATTTTCCCCTGGAGAGCACTCTGCTTTGGCATGTAAGCAGCCCACACACACACAGACACACAGACACCGTCCACTTTCTCTCTTACTCCCTTCTGTTAGCAAATAGTATCCATAACTGATCAATACTGTGTGTTTGTTAATTTAAACTGAGACCACAGTAGCCTACTGATACAAGGTTATCCTGTTTTTCCACCTGAGAAATGGTTAAGAAATGACTTACAGTTTCAGAGCAGTCCTTGGTCAATTGTGATTGTTTCTTAAACACAAACTTGTCTTTGCTTTGGCTCATTAGCAGCAGTACAAAGAACTGCCTGCTCACACCCTTGTTCAGCCCTCCCTCTTCCCTGTTTATTACCTTAAGACAATCCCAAAGTTAATAAATGTTACCTGTGGCAGGCACCATTTTTAAAACTACAACCACCCTTGTCACTATCATATGTTCATTAATCAGTTAACTCTGTTAGCGGATTGTTTCCAGCCCCCTCATAAGAGCAACTAGCAGAGTCTCTACCCGCTTCGCTCCCCACCCTGCTTATTCCCTCCCACTCCCAGTGGTCCCACCTTTATTACACTCACAAACCCCTTCCATCTTTCCAATAGCCAACTACAGCGCTAACCCAACACTACCTCCTCCATCTTCCCAATACTATCACACCTCTTCAACTAACATGTACAAGCATACCTTACCTATGCTCACTACATGCACTCTCCTTGCATATCTTACATCCTACCAAAGCTCCATCATTCCCCCACTCAACCATTACCACTGTACTACTACTCACACCACCACTCATGTCTCACCCTCACTCAGCTCCCCTCCCACCAACTCAAGAACCACCCCTATGCACCCCCCACATATTCTACCAACTATATGACTCAAACATAAAGCATCCCTACAACTTAACATAGTAACCCTCCACCATACCTATTACCCACAGAGCACAATCATAAAGTTTCCCTTATAAACAAACACATTCAAAAAAGTACAGTTTTGTACCTACCATAAATGTAGATGTCCGATAGGAATGCATCTGCAGTCCTTACAAATGGGTTGTCCTGTCGTCAGGCAGCCCTTCGGTCGGCCGGATTCCAAAGTCTGGGTCTGGCCTCGGCTGGTGTCGCACTTCACCCGACGTCACAGCTGCAGTTATTCGGGTATAAAGGCATCAGCCGACACCATTTTCCTCAGTATTTCTTGCCCCAGATGCCAGGTGCCCTCTAGGAAGGCTAAATTTGGATAAATGCAAAAAATTCCAAATAGTGGAGAGCAAATTCAAACATAAGCATGTATGTACATGTATATACAAACAAATACACCATAATAGGTTCCCCCAGCTAGCTACAAGATGGGGAAATACCCTAGGAGTACCACAGAGGGGAAGGAGGGTGGGTAATCCTGACTGCAGATGCATTCCTATCGGACATCTACATTTATGGTAGGTACAAAACTGTATGTCCTTCAAGGATGCATCTGCAGTCCTTACAAATGGGTAGAATACCATAGCCAAACTGGGGCAGGAGGAGAAATGAAATTATGGTGTAGTTAGGATCCCTTGCAAAACAGCAGTGGCAAAACCTGCTTGGGATCTAGAGTATAAAGGTAAATTATAATGCTTGGCAAATGTATGCACGGAGCTCCAAGTAGCAGCCTCTAAAATGTCTCTGGTAGCCACTCCTCGAAGAAAAGCTGTGGTAGTGGCTGTAGCCCTTGTAGAGTGAGGCCTGATGTTTTCTGGAGTTTTCTTCCCATGGTAGGAGTAACAAAATCTAATGCAATTTCCTATCCACTTAGAGATTGTCTGTTTTGAAATTGCTTTTCCTTCCATTCCTGTTGCATATGCTACCAGTAGCTGGTCAGTTTTTCTATTGCTCTTGGTCCTGTCCAGGTAGTAGCGTAATTGTCTATGCACATCCAAGGTATGCAGCAGTCTTTCACCCCTGTTCTGTGGGTTGGGGAAGAATGTAGGTAGGTGGATAGCCTGATTCAAAGATACTTTGGAGACCACCTTAGGCATAAAGGTAGGATTTGTTCTCATTGACACTCTATCTTGATGGAAGATCAGGAAGGGCTGTACTGCCATTAATGCCTGTAGCTCAGATACCCTTCTTGCTGAAGTGATTGCCAGTAGGAAAGCAGTTTTCCATGATAAGTATTGTAAATCTGCTGTTGCTGCTGGTTCAAATGGAGGGAGTGTCAATTTTTCTAGTACAAAGTTCAAGTCCCATGCTGGCAATGGTGGTTTCCTAGGAGGTTTTACATTTTTAATTCCTCTCAGAAACTGCCTGAGCAGAGGATGTGAGAAAACTGGAGGATCCAAGTCGTATTCTGCTGAAACAGCTGATGCATGAATCTTAATGGAAGAATAGGACAGACCTTTGTGGAAGAGCTCTGCCAAGTATTCCAGGATGTTGGCTATGCTTACCAGTGACACATTCTCTCCTTTTTCAGTACTCCAAATGGAATATCTTTTCCATTTTGCTGAATAATTTTTCCTTGTTGAGGGTCTGCGAGACTCCAAGATAATGTCTTTTACCCTTTGGGATAAATTTGGGTTATTTGTTTTTATGCAATGTTCCAGGCAGTTAGCTGCAATGTTTTCAGGTTTGGATGCAGGGTGTTGTAGTTGTTCTGTGTTAACAGCAAGGGAACAAGAGGTAGGTGCCATATTTGTTCCCGAGACATGCTCCTCAGAAATGGGTACCAATGTTGTCTTGGCCAGTCTGGAGCTATCAGGATGATCCTTGGACGGTCCTCTTTGATTTTCAATAGCACCTTGTGCAAAGGAAGTGGTGGGAATGCATATGCTGTCAGGTTTTTCCAACTGAAAGATAGGGAGTCCACCTTCCAAGCAAGTGGGTGGTACGTCCTTGTGCAGAATTTCTTTAGTTGGTGATTGAGTGGGGATGCAAATAAGTCTATTTGAGGGAGCCCCCATTTTCTTGTAATGGTTATGAAGACGTCCGGATGCAGCATCCATTCGTGGGCATCCGTGGTAGTCCTGCTTAGTATGTCTGCTAGAATGTTTTCTTTTCCTGGTACAAAAATTGCTTGTAACTGAACGTTGTAACTCAGGGCCACATTCCAGAGATCCATTGCCATCCGGCATAGAGGGTACGAATGTGTGCCTCCCTGTTTGTTGATGTACCACATAACTGTGGTGTTGTCTGTCCTTATCAACAGTTGACCTTGTCGAAGAAATGGTCTGAATGTCTGAATTGCCAGTTTTACTGCCTGCATTTCCTTTTGATTTATGTGTAGGTGCAACTGGTCTTGAGTCCATAAGCCTTGTATGCACTTGTCCAGCATGTGGGCCCCCCAACCGAGGTCTGAGGCGTCCGTGGTAATGGTTTGGCTTGGTTGAGTGTTGTGGAAGGGCAATCCTTTGTTTGATTGACAGGCCTGAGCCCACCTTGCTTCAGGCATGGAATTATTGGAATTAGGGTTTCTAGGCTGTGCTTGTGCTGAGACCATAAATTCCTTAGGTACCACTGTAACTTTCTCATATGCAGTCTGGCATGTGGAACCAGTATTATGCAGGATGCCATGAAACCCAAGGCTTGCAGGCCTTTTCTTGCTGTTAGCTGGTTCTGCTTTGTTAATGCCAAGAAGTATAGAGGGAGTTGCTCTTGTTTTTCTACTGTTAGGAATGCCATTTGTTTCGATGTGTCCAGCTCTGCACCCAAGAAGGTTATCCTTTGGGATGGTATCAGCCTTGACTTGTTTATATTGACTGTGTATCCCAGGGCTTGTAGTAGGTAAATGACCCTTTTCAAGTCTTCTGCTAACTTGAATTTGTTGTCCGCTTGTATCAGGCAGTCGTCCAGGTAAGGGTAGATTTGGATTCCCTGGAGCCTGCAATGAGCAATTACTGATGCCAGGCATTTCGTGAACACTCTGGGCAGTAGATAAGCCAAAGGGCAATGCTGAGAATTGATAATGCTCTGATCCTGCAAGAAATCTGAGGTATCTTCTGCAATTTGGTCGTATGGGGACGTGCAGGTATGCCTCCTTGAGATCTAGAGTTACCAGCCAAGACTCCTTGCCCAGCATGGGAAGAAGCTGCTGTAGGGTCAGCATTTTGAATTTTGGAACAATGATGAATGTGTTTAAAGCGGACAGGTCGAGAATAGGTCTCCATTTGCTTCCTTTTCTTGGTACCAGGAAGAGTCTGGAGTAAAATCCTGTCCTTGCTCCATAGATGGTACCTTTTCCACAGCTCTCATGTTTAATAATTGAGATATTTGTTTTAGAGCTTCTGCCCTTTGATTTGGAGGTAGGTTTGGCATTCCTCTCTTCCCTGGTAGAGTATGGAAGTGAAACCTGTAACCTTGGTCTATTGTCTGCAAAATCCACTTGTCTCTTGTGATGTAATGCCAGTTTACTGAAAATAAAGCTAGCTTCCCGCCCAAGGGTGCTTTTAGTTGTTCCCTGGTAGGCGGTGCTAGAGCCAAGTCACTGTGATTGTCCTGTAGTAGTGGTGGTGGCTGTGTCCGTGGCTGCACCTCGCTGGTTGTTACCCTGCCACTGGCGTCCCCTGTAGGCACCCCTGGATTGACTTTGGCCTCTTGAACGCCTATTCCTGCCTCTCTGGACTCTGGAGGGTTCTGGAAAGGACCAATTCTTGGAGGGCCAATTCCTGCTAAACCTTGGAGGTTGGACCTGTAAGAAATTTTTCACTGTTTGGACAGATTTTGCCTTCTCTTCCATCTTCTTCAGCACCTGTTGTGCAGGAGAGCCAAACAAATTGATCTTGTCCATGGGAGCATCTAGTAATTTGGATTTCACATGGTCTGGTAAGGCCTGCTCTTTTAACCATGCATGCCTTCTGATAACTGTGCCAGTCATGGCTGATCTGAAGGAAGCTTCCAGTGCATCATAGCCGCATTTTAAGGAATGGTTACTGACCTGCTGAATGTTATGTACCATTTCCTGAACAGATTTTCTGTCTAATGGTTCATCTGAGGACAACTTCTTGGTTAACTGGTCTAGCATAAATTCTTGATACTGGATCATGTGGAATTGACAGTTCAATGCTCTAGCTGAAAGAGTAGCAGAAGTGTAAACTTTTTTACCCCATCTCTCTAAGGACCTGGATTCCCTTTCAGAGGGGAGGGGGTTTTTGGCAGAGGTAGCTGCTACAGCCTTAGGACCCTCGGGATCTGCAAAAGGAGCCTTATACAAATGGTGATTAGTATCCGGAACCCTGTAGTACCTGTCGGGCTTAGCAGGGGCCGGAGGAAGTGAATCAGGAGCAGTACAAGTATCATTAAATGCATCATCTACAACAGAGAGAACTGGAGGAATGGCTAAAGGCCTATGTTGTGGTAAATGCAGAAAGGTTCTAAGCCTCTTTCTAGAGTCTGAGAAATCCTGGCCCTGCCACTGAAATTGTTCCCTCATAGCATGCAAGGTTTCCCCAAAGGAAAATTCCTCAAGCGGAGAGGCAGAAGGGATGGACTCTTCAGCATCTGAGTCTTCATAAGGGGAGAAAGAAGCCTCTGGAGGGTTAGTATTATCTGAATCATCAGAGGAATCATCTGTAGAAAAGTACAGTTTTGTACCTACCATAAATGTAGATGTTCGAGGATCCACATTGCTGCAGTCCTAACTATTGGGTAGTCCGCTGTCCAGTCGGCCCGAATACCAAAGTATATGGCTGACGTCGGTCAGGGCGCATTAGACTGACGTCAGTACGTCAGGGTACTAATGCGCATGACCGACGTCATATCCTCAGTCTTTTCTTGCCCCAGATGTCAGAAGACCCTAAAAAGACAAGGCCCAATATACCTGCACCAAAAATATGTACAATATATACAAAATTATCAGCATATAACCTCACCTACACAACCACCCCTAAACACAGAGGGAAGGAGGGAGGTAATTGGACTGCAGCAATGTGGATCCTCGAACATCTACATTTATGGTAGGTACAAAACTGTACTATGTTCTTCATTCCACATTGCTGCAGTCCTAACTATTGGGTAGAATCCCAAAGCAGAGGTAAGGGAGGCTGGCAAATCATAAAGAAGCAGGAGCTGACAACATGCCTTGCAAAATAGCTGTGGCAAAACCAGCCCTAGACTTAGAGTAGAGAGGAAGGTGATAATGCTTAGAGAAAGTATGCACTGAACTCCAAGTAGCTGCCTCCAAAATATCCTTAGTTGCCACCCCCTTAGAAATGCTGTTGAAGTGGCAGTAGCCCTAGTGGAATGAGGCCTAATCCCAGCTGGAATCTCCTTGCCATGATGGGAATAACAAAATGCAATGCAAAACCCAATCCACCTAGAAATAGTTTGTTTTGACACAGGCTTGCCCTGAACTCAAAGCAAAAGAAACAAACAACTGCTGAGACTGCCTAAAATCCTTAGTCCTGCTTAAATAATAACGCAATTGCCTGTGTACATCTAAAGTGTGCAAAATCTTTTCCCTTTATTTTGGGGGTCTGCATAAAAGTAGGCAAATGAATAGTTTGGTTTAAAGCCACACTAGAAACCACCTTAGGCATAAAGGAAGGATTAGTACGTAATGATACCCTATCCTTATGGAAAATCAAAAGGGCTCTACTGCCATAAGGGCCTGCAACTCAGACACCCTTCTTGCAGAAGTAATAGCCAACAGAAAAGCAGTCTTCCATGACAAGTATTTCAATTCAGCAGTAGCCGCAGGCTCAAAAGGTTGTAGAGTAAGTTTTTCCAACACAAAATTGAGATCCCAAGCAGGAGTAGGAGCTCTACGGGGGTCTTATATTCTTTGCCCCTCTAAGAAACTGCTTGAACAAAGGATGCGAAAACAATGGTGGGTCACAATCATAGTGAGCTGAAATTGCTGCAGCATGAATCTTAATGGAAGAGAAGGACAAACCTTTGTCCAATAACTCAGTAAGATATTGAAGAGCCACACTCAAATTAGGCTCAGAAATCTCCAAATTCTTTGCTGTACTCCAAAATAAAAATCTCTTCCATTTTTCTGCGTACACTTTCCTTGTACTAGGTCTTCTAGCTTCCATAATCACATTTAAAACTTGTTGAGGAAGTTGAGACCTGCTGTGTTTCAACACAGAATATGCCAGGCTGTTAGATGAAGAGAGTGAAGCTTGACATTGAGCAGATGACCGTCCTTCTGAGATAACAGATGTGGAATCAAAGGTAAAGGCCATGGAGGCTTCCTTACCAGACTCCGTAGTAGTGGGTACCAGTGTTGCCGAGGCCAATCTGGAGCTATTAAAATCATCCTTGGCTTGTCTTGTCTGACCTTTAAGAGCACCTTTGGAAGAAGAGGCAGAGGTGGCAAGGCATACACATGAAGATTTTTCCAACTGAAAGACAGAGCATCCACTTTCCAAGCTGTGTGATGAAACCCCTTTGTGCAAAACTTTGGCAGCTGGTGGTTTAGTGGAGAAGCGAACAGATCTATGTCTGGAGTTCCCCATGACACTGTCAATTTCTGAAATACATGAAGATCCAGTTTCCACTGTGGGGATCCATGATTTGTCTGCTTAACACATCTGCTAAGGAGTTCTGTGCTCGGCAGAAACCTTGCCTGAAGAGTTAGTTGCAAGCTGAGCGCAGTCTCCCATAAAATCATTGCTTGCCTGCATAGAGGATAAGAATGTGTTCCCCTTGTTTGTTGATGTACCACATGACAGTTGTGTTGTCTGTTAGAATCAACACCTGCCCTGGAAGAAGTAACTCCTTGAAAGCCATTAATGCAAACTGGACTGCTAACATCTCCTTCATGTTGATATGTAGATGCTGTAGTCTGGCAGGCCACTTGTCTTGTATCCACTTTCCATTTAGATGAGCTCCCCAAGCAATGTCCGAGGCATCTGTCGTTAAAATCTGACTCGCCTCTGGCCGGGTCACAGAGAGTCCCTTGTTTAGGTGACATTCCTGAGCCCACCACAAAAATTCTTTTGAAGGCAAGGTATTATTTGAATGACAGTGTCCAAATCCTGGCAGTGCTGTGTCCATACATTTTGAGATACCATTGCAGCTTCCTCATATGCAGTTTGGCATTGGGAAGCACCAGAATACAAGATGCCATGAACCCTAATGCTTGAAGGACTGTCCTTGCAGTCAGCACGGACTGATGAGATAGTTGATGGAAGTAAAGTGATAGACTCTTTTGTTTGTCCGGGGTTAAAAGGCCATCTGGGCTGCTGTATTCAGTCTCACACCCAGAAAGCACATGTCTTGAGAGGGTACTAGACTGGACTTTATTTCGTTCACAGAATACCCTAGGCATCTTAGCACTGCTATAACATATTCCAGATGCTGTAGAAGGTCTTCCTTTTCTTGAGCCAGAATCAGGCAGTCGTCCAAGTAAGGATAGATTTGAATTCCTTTTAGCCTGAAGTAAGCTATCACTGGAGCCAGAACCTTTGTGAATACTCTGGCAGTAGATAAGCCAAAGGGCAATGCAGAGAACTGATAATGAGAATTTCCAGCTCGCAAACGCAGATACTTCCTGCAACTTAGTCTTATAGGCACATGAAGGTAAGCTTCCTTGAGATCTAAAGTTACCATCCAGTGATCTTTGCCCAGCAGAGGTAAAAGCTGTTGTAACGTCAACATCTTGAACTTGGGAATGTCCAGATAAGTGTTGAGGATAGATAAATCCAAAATTGGTCTCCACGTGTTCCCCTTCTTTGGTACTAGGAACAGGCGAGAATAAAATCCTAGGCCCCTTTCTGATACAGGGACTGGCTGAATGGCCCCTATTTGGAGTAACAGAGAAATTTGCTTGTGAGCCTCTTTCCTTTGTGGAGGAGGAACGTCTGGCATGCCTTTGAAAGGGGCAATGTATGGAAATAAAACCTGTAACCGTGGTGAATGATATCCAACACCCATCTGTCTTGAGTAATTAAATCCCAATTTTCTTTGAAAAGAGACAGTCTTCCTCCCAAAGGAGCTGCCAGGCGAGAATCTACTGGCAGCTGAAAAGGCAGGTCATTGGGTCTGTTTACGAAAGGACTGACCCCTGCCCTCACCAGAAGTCTGAGCAGGTGAACTCCCTGTTCTAGGCCTAAAAGAACCTTGAGCTCTGCCCCTACCACGCCTAGACCTACCCCTAGACTGGGAATCATAAGCAGGATATGTCCATCCCTTAGTAGGCCAATTTCTACTAAACTTGGGTGGCTGCACCTGCAAAAAATCTTTAACAGTTTGCATAGACTTAGCTTTGTCCTCCATTTTCTTTAAAACTGCTTCCACAGGCGAACCAAACAACACATCAGACTGTAAAGGAGCATCCAAAATCCTTGTCTTAACATGCTCAGCTAAATTCTGATCCCTCAACCAGGCATGCCTGCGAAGAACAGAACTAGTGGCAGCCACCCTCGAGGAGGCCTGTACAGCATCAAAACCACATTGCAAAGAATGCTTACCCACTTGTTCAGACACATGAACTAAATCCAGCAACTCTTTACACTCAATACCTTCCGCCAAAGCATCCACCTTAGATTTCAATTGTGAAAGGAGATAATTTTGATATTTTAGCATGTGAAACTGACAATTCAACGCCCTCATGGCTAAAGTGGAAGAAGTATACACTTTCTTTCCCCATCTATCCAAAGCCCTTGCCTCTTTATCAGTGGGAACAGGGTTTTTAACAACAGAGGCCTTAACACCTTTAGGTCCCTGAGAAACAGTTTCGGGTCTGCCCTAGGACTCTTAAAAGATACTTATGAGCTTCAGGCACCCTATAGTACCTATCAGGTTTAACAGGAGCAGGAGGCAAAGAATCAGGGTTCAGGGAAGCCTCTGCAAAACATCTTCCACCACATTCAACACAGGAGGTATAGCTAAGGGCCTATGCTGGGGTAAAACAAGAATTCCCTAAGCCTTTTCCTGGAATCAGAGTAATCTTGGCCTTCCCATTTAAAGTGCTCCCTCATGGAATGCAGAGTCTCTGAAAATGAGAAATCCTCAGGAGGAGAAGCTGTAGGAGTGGAATCATCCACATCAGAATCAGAATAAGGAGGATACTCCTGCAAGTCTTCCGCAGAAGACTCAGAAGCCTCTGAACACTGTTCAAAACTCTCAAACTCAGGTTCCACCCTAGGCCTCTTATCAGGAGGGGGCATAGAACCTCTAATCATAGTAATCAAATCTTCTGCCATTTTAAGCATATGTTTCTTAGGCACAGAACCTGAAGTGCTAGGAGAAGCCGCCACTGAAGCTAAACTTGGCCTACCTCTCAAAGAAGTTTTGGAAACAGAAGGAGAGGCTCTAACTACCTTGGGAAGAGAGGGAAGAACAGTCACCTGAGAAGCCCCCTCAGCCTGGCCTACCTCCTGAGAAGGCACATCCTGTAACAGCAAAGTCTCTGCCTGAGACTCCAAAGAAACTCCTGGCAAAACCTCTGGCTCCACTGAGCCTTCTAAAGAACCGACGTCCGGGACTGCCGGTTCATCAACCCTAGGCTTCGCTGTTTTGTCCTTGCGCTTTTTGAAGCGGGCGCCGGAGCATCCGACGGCATTTTATAATTACAACGCTTCCCAAACACTAACCTGGCACAGTCTAACCTCCTCTTAATAGTGCGTTTGTTAAATCTAGCACAAGAGCGGCATCCAACAACGCCATGCTCAGGCCCTAAACAAGGTATACACAAGGTATGGTAATCCCTATGAGGTATCTGTTTCCCACAAGAAATACAGTTATTCACTTTTTCTGACATCCGGTTAAATACTGAGGCAAGAAAAACCAAAATGTTCCCCAACGGGGTACTTAGCCAACTTTGATTCGGTCTGAAACTCCGACTTCAGAAAATTTCAGAACGCCAACCTGCACTCGCAAAACTGCTTCTGCATCGGACCATGCGGCAAAAAAGACTGAGGATATGACGTCGGTCATGCGCATTAGTACCCTGACGTACTGACGTCAGTCTAATGCGCCCTGACCGACGTCAGCCATATACTTTGGTATTCGGGCCGACTGGACAGCGGACTACCCAATAGTTAGGACTGCAGCAATGTGGAATGAAGAACATCTGGTTCAGGGGGCTCTGCTCTAGGCCTCTTCTCTGTAGGTGGGTGAGAGGCCCTGTCTGTGTGAGATTGGGATCCCCGGATTAAAGAAATGAGATCCTCTGCTAGACTAAGCATTTGTGAACTAGAGCTAGGCCTGTGAGAGGGGGTCTTAGCAGGCACAGATTTAGTAGTTTTAGCTGCTTTAGCCCTGGCAAAAGCCTTAATGGACATGGATGCAGGTGGCCTAGCAGCTCCACGTGCAGGGGTGGAGATATCCAAGGGGATAGTGTCAGATAACTCCTGAGAAACTGCAAGAGCAGAAGGTAAATCAGAAGCCGATTCCACGAGGTTGGAAGAGGCCTCGGTAGGAGGTATGTTTTCGGCTGAAGGAAGAACCGCTTGCTCGGTTTCAGCGAAACAGAGACACTCGCTGTTGGCCTAACGCGGTTTCGCCGAAACCGCAGACCGCGAGTGTCGGTGCTTTTCCTTGCGCTTTTTGATATTTGCGTAGTCGGAGGATCCGGCGGCATAATGTAAGCAAAATCGAGCCAAAAACTCCTCAGCAAATTCCGACCGACGTCTAAGCGTCCGTCGGTTAAAAGAAGCACAGGCTAGACAAGCTACTACGTCGTGGTCTGGGCCTAAACAAGGTAAGCAGCAAGAGTGGAAATCTTTATGAGGTATTTGTTTCCCACAAGTTAAACAGTTATTCACTTTTTCTGACATCGGCTGAGGCAAGAAAGAGTCCCCAACGGGGTACTTAGCTTTTTAGAAGTCTTCGGAGTAGAAGAATTCGGTAGTAGTAATCTCTGGTTCTGACCGATCGGCACTTGCGAACAGCTTCTGCTTCGGGCGCCACGCGGCAAGAAAGACTGAGGAAAATGGCGTCGGCTGATGCCTTTATACCCGAATAACTGCAGCTGTGACGTCGGGTGAAGTGCGACACCAGCCGAGGCCAGACCCAGACTTTGGAATCCGGCCGACCGAAGGGCTGCCTGACGACAGGACAACCCATTTGTAAGGACTGCAGATGCATCCTTGAAGGACATCTGAGAAAACTAATAACCTCATGCATATCAAAACTAGCCCTAAGTGGAGACATCCACCCCAACCCTTGCCCTACCATCTCCAACCCCAATCCTCAAAATCAGACTAGAAACCACAACTTCTCCCATATTACAGCCAACAGAAAGCCAAGTGACTTCCTTCTACTAAGCCTAAATATTAGAAGTATATCCAACAAAGTCCATGAACTCCATGCCACCATAGACTTGTACTCCCCAGATATAGTCATCCTGACAGAAACCTGGCTAAAACTTCACATTACCAGTGAGCAAATGCTCCCTACAGGTTATGGCATACTAAGAGTAGAACGGCTAAACAAGAAAGGAGGCGGTGTAGTTATAATATTTAAACAGCATGTAAACATCCAGATATTAAAATCATCAGCTCCACAAATAGGCAATGAAGAAATAATATATACCAACCTCAAAATAAACCAAAACAAAACCATCAACGTAATTCGATGCTACTTCCCACCTGACCAAACATCCCTCCACTAGAAAACCTCCTCAGCTGGTCTACTCACCATCTCCCTCAAGAAACTATAATTTTAGGTGATTTCAATATTGACTGGCAATCCTGTTCTGGCAACCATCCAACCCATCATGTAAACCTTCATGGCTTCACCCAACTAGTCCAGTCACCAATAGTCCAGTCACCAACCAGGATAAATAAAAACTCCAGCAAGCACACTACCCTGGATTGGATACTAGTCAGTAAGAGCCCCCAGTCATATATAAAGTACAGTTTTGTACCTACCATAAATGTAGATGTTCGAGTGCTCACACTGCTGCAGTCATCACACTTGGGTTATCCTGCCATCAGGCAGTCCCGCAGTCGGCCAGAGTTCCAAAGTCTTGGTCCGGCGTCAGTTGCTGTCACTTCTTCCCTGACGTCAGTGCGCCAGGGGTATACAAGATGCATCCAACGCCATTTTCTTCAGTTTTTCTTGCCCCAGATGTCAGGTGCCCCCAATAGGTAGGCAATACATATTGCTAATAAAAAATATATAAATAAAAATAAAAATACCTTCAGTTACAAGCAGATACACCACAAAGGTTGTACAAAATAGAAAGGTATAGTTAAACTCCTGCTAGTTCAGAGGGGATGGAGGGAGGGTAACCTGGACTGCAGCAGTGTGAACACTCCAACATCTACATTTATGGTAGGTACAAAACTGTACTATGTTCATCGTGTTACACTGCTGCAGTCATCACACTTGGGTTGAATCCCAAAGCTAAGGATGGGTGGTGGAACTAAACAGGGTTTGGTGAAGCTAGTAGGCCCTGCAGAACTGCAGTGGCAAAGCCAGCTCTGGTTTTAGAGTATAGAGGTAAGTGATAGTGCTTGGTGAAGGTGTGCACTGAACTCCAAGTTGCAGCCACCAAAATATCCTTGGTTGGTACCCCTCTGAGGGAGGCTGTTGATGTTGCTGTAGCCCTGGTGGAATGGGGCCTGATGTTACCAGACACAGATTTCCCATGGTGTGTGTAGCAGAAATGGATACAATGTCCTATCCATTTTGAAATGGTCTGTTTTGAGATGGCTTTTCCTTGTGATCCTGCAGCATAGGATACAAAGAGCTGGTCAGATACTCTGAAAGCCTTAGTTTTATCCAAGTAGTAATGTAATTGCCTGTGAATGTCCAAAGAGTGTAGGAGCCTTTCCCCTTTGTTCTGGGGGTTTGGATAAAATGTGGGCAAATGAATGGTTTGGTTTACGGCCACACTGGATACCACCTTTGGCATAAAGGAAGGGTTAGTTCGTAAAGAGACTCTGTCTTGATGAAAAATGATGAAAGGCTCTACTGCCATTAGGGCCTGTAGTTCTGAGACTCTTCGTGCTGAAGTTATTGCTAGCAGCAGGGCAGTTTTCCATGATAGGAACTGTAGATCAGCTGTGAAAGCTGGTTCAAAGGGCAGTAGTGCAAGTTTTTCTAAAACAAAGTTGAGATACCAAGTTGGTGTTGGTGCTCTCCGGGGCGGTTTTATGTTCTTAGCCCTTCTGAGGAACTGTCTTAGTAATGGATGTGAAAATATAGGAGGATCCGTGTTGTATTGAGCTGAAATAGCTGAGGCGTGGATCTTAATAGATGAGAAGGAAAGTCCTTTGTGCAACATATCTCAGTTAAATATTGAAGAATCTGAGGAATATTTGGTACAAGGGGATTTTGGCCTTTAGTCTGGTTCCAGGCGCAGAATCTTTTCCATTTGTCTGAATAGACTTTCCTGGTGCTGGGCCTCCTGGCCTCCAGAATGACGTCCATCACAGCCTTTAGAGAGAAGTGTTGACTGGTTGTTTAGGGAATTTGCCATGCAGCCAGATTTAAAGTCTTGGGCTGGCCATGCAGAATCTGATTGTTTTGCTGAGTGAGCAGGTGAGGAATTGTAGGTAAAATCCATGGTGGGCCTTGAGCCATGTTCCTTAGTATTGGATACCAGTGTTGGCGTGGCCAGTCTGGAGCAATGAGTATCATTTGTGGCCTCTCTAATCTGGCTTTCAGCAGCACCTTTGCCAGAAGAGGCAGTGGAGGAAAGGCATACACTGCCAATGTTTTCCAACTGAATGAGAGGACGTCCACTTTCCAAGCTAGTGTGTGGTATGTCCTTGTGCAGAATTTCCGTAGTTGGTAGTTTTGGGGGGAAGCAAACAGATCTATGTCTGGGCTCTCCCATTTTTGAGTTATCATTGCGAGTACTTGTGGATCTAGTTTCCACTCGTAAGGATCTATGATGTTTCTGCTTAGATCGTCTGCCAATGTGTTTTTCTTTCCTGGCAGGAATTGTGCTTGTAGTTGAACTTGGTAGGTCAGTGCTGTGTTCCACAAGGTCATTTCTTGTCTGCATAGGGGGTAGGAGTGTGTGCCCCCTTGCTTATGTACCACATCACTGTGGTGTTGTCCGTCTTTATTAGGAGTTGTCCTGGATGTAGGAGGTCCTTGAAAGCTGTTAGGGCATTTTGTACAGCTAGCATCTCTTTTTGATTGATATGTCAATGCCTTTGGTCCGTAGACCATTTGCCCTGAATACACTGTCCTGCCATGTGCGCTCCCCAGGCATAATCCGATGCATCTGTTGTCACAGTTTGCCTGGCTGTGGGTAAGGTAAAAGGCTGACCCTTGTTGAGGTGACATGCCTGAGCCCACCATAGAAACTCCTGTTGAAGGCTGGGTATGAGTGGAATTATTGTTTCCAAGCTGTGGCTGTGTTGAGTCCATACGCTTTTCAGATACCATTGTAATTTCCTCATATGCAGTTTTGCAAATGGTATTAGTAGTATGCAAGATGCCATGAATCCCAAGGCCTGCAGAATTTTTCTTGCAGGGAGTTGGGTCTTTGTTGCCATCATTTTGAAGTATTGAGTCAGTTGTCTTTGCTTGTCTGGCGTGAGATAAGCCATCTGGGCAGTTGTATTTAACCTGGCACCCAGGAATATTAGGTCTTGTGAGGGCACTAGTTTTGACTTCTTTTCGTTTACTGTGTACCCTAGGCAACTTAGTAGGTTTTTGACAAACGCCAGATGCTTTAATAGAATGTCTTTGCTTTCTGCTTGAATAAGGCAGTCGTCCAGGTATGGATATATTTGAATCCCTCTGTCTGCAGTATGCAATTACTGGTGCCAGGCATTTTGTGAAGACCCTGGGCGCAGTAGATAAGTCAAAGGGCAGTGCAGAGAATAGGTAATGGGTTGAACCTGCTATAAATCTGAGGTATCTTCTGCAATTTTGTCTGATAGGGACATGCAGGTCCAACGTTACTAGCCAAGCCTTCTTGCCCAGCATGGGAAGAAGTTGCTGTAGTGTTAGCATCTTGAATTTGGGTACTTCCAGGTATGTTTAGAATTGAGAGGTCCAGATTGGGTCTCCAGCCTTTGTCCTTTCGGGGAACTAGAAACAGTCTTGAGTAAAATCCTTGTCCTTGCTCCTGTGTAGGAACCTGTTCAATGGCTCATGTCCATGAGAGCTGAAATTTGCTTTTGAGCCTCTGCCCATTGATTTGGTGGCAGGTTTGGCATTCCTTTTATCCTTGGCAAAGTGTGAAAGTGGAATCTGTATCCTTGAGATACAATATTTAGGACCCATTTGTCTTTTGTGATGATGTGCCAATTGTCTGCAAAAAGTGCTAGTTTTCCCCCCAAGGGAGCTGCCAAGAGGGTTTTGCTTGGAAGTCTGAGGGGTAAGTCATTGTGTTTGACTTCTGGTAGCTTGAGACCTGTCTTCTCCTCCTTTTTGGGTTGTGGCACCCCATTGTTGAGGCTGGTAACAGCCTTGTGACTGGCCTCTGCCCCTTGGGCGTCTGTATCTGCCCCTCTGTGGTGTAGCAGAAGCTGGAAAAGACCAGTTTTTGGTTGGCCAATTTCCGCTGAAACGAGGGGGTTGAACCTGTAAAAAATCCTTGACTGACTGCATAGATTTTGCCTTATCCTCCATTTTCTTTAAAACTTCTTCTGCTTTTACACCAAATAAAATATCCTGCTGTAAAGGTGCATCCAATAACTTTGCTTTAACATGATCAGGTAAAGTTTATTCTTTTAACCAAGCATGCCTACGTATGACAGACCCTGTCACTGCTGCTCTACAAGAAGCTTCCAATGAATCAAATCCACATTGCAAAGTATGTTTTCCCACTTGTTCAGCTGCATGCAACAAATCTTGCATTTCCTTGTAATCAGGCTGTTCTGTATGTGTGAGCATTTTTTTGTTTTGAGACATCAAATATTGTTGATATTTCAGCATGTGAAACCGACAATGTAAGGCCCTCATAGCTAGAGTAGCTGAGGTATATACTTTCTTTCCCCATCTGTCTAGTGCTCTAGAATCCTTTCAGAGGGCACAGGATTTTTAGCAATAGAGGCCTTAACCCCTTTGGGACCCTGGGAAATGGTTTCTGGGTCAGCAAAGTACAGTTTTGTACCTACCATAAATGTAGATGTCCGAACAGGAATGCATCTGCAGTCCTTACAAATGGGTTGTCCTGTCGTCAGGCAGCCCTTCGGTCGGCCGGATTCCAAAGTCTGGGTCTGGCCTCAGCTGGTGTCGCACTTCACCCGACGTCATAGCTGCAGTTCTTCGGGTATAAAGGCATCAGCCGACGCCATTTTCCTCAGTGTTTCTTGCCCCAGATGCCAGTTGCCCTCTTGGATAGCTAAATTTTTGGATAAATGCCAATGTTTCCAAAAAGTAGAAGGCAAATACAAAAAATAAGCATGTATGTACATATATACAAACAAATACACCATAAGAGATCCCCCCCCAGCTAGCTATTAGATGGGCAAATACCCTAGGAATACCACAGAGGGGAAGGAGGGTGGGTAATCCTGACTGCAGATGCATTCCTGTTCGGACATCTACATTTATGGTAGGTACAAAACTGTACTATTTCCTTCAAGGATGCATCTGCAGTCCTTACAAATGGGTAGAATACCATAGCCAAACTAGGGGAGGAGGAAGAAGAAATGATGGTGTAGTTAGGATCCCTTGCAAAACAGCAGTGGTAAACCCTGCTCGGGATCTAGAGTATAAAGGTAAGTTGTAATGCTTGGCAAATGTATGCACGGAGGTCCAAGTAGCAGCCTCTATAATGTCCTTGGTAGCCACTCCTCGTAAGAAAGCTGTGGTAGTGGCTGTAGCCCTTGTAGAATGAGGCCTTATGTTCTGTGGAGTTTGCTTTCCATGGTAGGAGTAACAGAATCTGATGCAATTTCCTATCCACTTGGAGATTGTCTGTTTTGAAATTGCTTTTCCTTCCCTTCCTGTTGCATATGCTACCAGAAGCTGGTCAGTTTTTCTATTGCCCTTGGTTCTGCCCAGGTAGTAGCGCAACTGTCTATGTACATCCAAAGTATGCAGCAGTCTTTCCCCCCTGTTCTGTGGATTGGGGAAGAAGGTTGGTAGGTGGATAGCCTGGTTTAAAGACACTCTGGATACCACCTTAGGCATAAATGTAGGATTTGTTCTCATGGACACTATCTTGATGGAAGATTAGGAAGGGTTGTACTGCCATTAAAGCCTGTAGCTCAGAAACCCTTCTTGCTGAGGTAATTGTCAGCAGGAAAGCAGTTTTCCAGGATAGGTGTTGAAGATCTGCTGTTGCTGCTGGTTCGAAAGGGGGGGAGTGTCAATTTTTCTAGCACAAAGTTCAAGTCCCATGCTGGTAATGGTGGTTTCCTAGGAGGTTTTACATTTTTAATTCCTCTCAGAAACTGCCTGAGTAGAGGATGCGAGAAGACAGGGGGATCGAGGCTGTATTCTGCAGAAATAGCTGATGCATGTATCTTGATGGATGAATAGGACAGGCCTGTATGGAGAAGCTCTGCCAAATACTCCAGGATGTTGGCAATGTCTACCTTTGACACATCTTTTCCCCTTTCAGTACTCCAAATGAGAAACCTTTTCCATTTTCCTGCATAGTTCCTTCTTGTTGAGGGTCTGCGGGCCTCAAGGATAATGTCTTTAACCCTTTGGGATAAATCTGGGTTTGTTGCTCTTATGTAATGTTCCAGGCAGTCAGCTGCAGAGTTTTCAGGTTTGGATGCAGGGTGTTGTAGCCGTTCTGGGTTAGCAGCAAAGGAATCAGGGGTAGTGTCCACATTTTCCCCCGAGACATGCTCCTCAGTAATGGGTACCAATGTTGTCTTGGCCAGTCTGGAGCTATCAGAATGATCCTTGGACGTTCCTCTTTGATTTTCAATAGCACCTTGTGCATCAAAGGAAGAGGTGGGAATGCATATGCTGTCAGGCCTTTCCAACTGAAGGATAGAGAGTCCATCTTCCAAGCAAGTGGGTGGTACCCCCTTGTGTAGAATTTCTTGAGCTGGTGATTGAGTGGGGATGCGAATAGGTCTATTTGTGGCAGTCCCCATTTCTTTGTGATGGCCTTGAAGATGTCCGGGTGTAGCATCCATTCGTGAGCATCCGAGGTAGTTCTGCTTAATTTGTCTGCTAGGATGTTTTCTTTTCCCGGTACAAAAATTGCCTGTAACTGAATGTTGTAGCTCAGAGCCATATTCCATAGGTCCAGTGCCATCCGGCATAGAGGGTATGAATGAGTGCCTCCCTGTTTGTTGATGTACCACATGACTGTGGTGTTGTCTGTCCTTATCATCAACTGCCCTTCTTGGAGGAATGGTCTGAAATTCTGGATTGCTAGTTTGACTGCCAGCATTTCCTTTTGATTTATGTGCAGGTGCAGCTGATCTGGAGTCCATAAGCCTTGTATGCACTTGTCCAGCATGTGGGCCCCCCAACCGAGGTCTGAGGCGTCCGTTGTGATGGCTTGGCTTGGTTGAATGCTGTGGAAGGGCAAACCTGGGTTTGACTGGCATGCCTGAGCCCACCATAGGAACTCGTTTCAGGCATGGGATTAGTGGTATTTCGGTTTCTAGGCTGTGCCTGTGTTGAGACCATAAATTCTTCAGGTACCACTGTAGTTTTCTCATATGCAGTCTGGCATGAGGGACCAGGATTATGCAGGATGCCATGAAGCCCAAGGCCTGCAGTATTTTCCTTGCTGTTAGTTTGTTCTGCTTTGTTAATGCCAAGAAGTAGAGAGGAAGTTGTTCTTGTTTTTCTGCAGTTAGGAAAGCCATCTGTTTTACTGTGTCCAATTCTGCACCTAAGAAGGTTATTCTTTGGGATGGTATCAGTCTTGATTTCTTTATATTGACTGTATATCCCAGGGCTTGCAGTAAGCAAATGACTCTTTGTAAGTCTTCTGTTCGCTTGTTTTTGTTGTCCGCTTGTATCAGGCAGTCGTCCAGGTATGGATATATTTGGATTCCCTGAAGCCTGCAGTGAGCGATTACTGATGCCAGGCATTTCGTGAACACTCTGGGCAGTAGATAAGCCAAAGGGCAATGCTGAGAATTGATAATGCTCTGATCCTGCAAGAAATCTGAGGTATCTTCTGCAATTTGGTCGTATGGGGACGTGCAGGTATGCCTCCTTGAGATCTAGAGTCACCAGCCAATACTCCTTGCCCAGCATGGGAAGAAGTTGCTGTAGGGTCAGCATTTTGAATTTTGGAACAATGATGAATGTGTTTAAAGCGGACAGGTCGAGAATAGGCCTCCAATGTTTCTCTTTTCTTGGTACCAGGAATAGTCTGGAGTAAAATCCCTTTCCTTGTTCCATAGATGGTGCCCTTTCCACAGCTCTCATCTTTACTAATTGAGCTATTTGATTTAGAGCTTCTGTCTTTTGATTTGGTGGTAGGTTTGGCATTCCTCTTTTTCCTGGTAAAGTATGGAAGTGAAACCTGTAGCCTTGGTCTATAGTTTGCAAAATCCACTTGTCTCTTGTGATGTAGTGCCAGTTTTTTGAAAATAAGGCTAACTTTCCGCCTAAAGGTGCTGCTATTTGTTCCCTGGTAGGCGGTGTCAGAGCCAAGTCACTGTGATTGTCCTGTTGCAGTGGTAGTAGTTGTGTCTGTGCCTCGCTGGTTGTTCCTTGCCACTGGCGTCCCCTGTAGGCACCTCCTCTGGATTGATTTCTGCCTCTTGAACGCCTATTCCTACCTCTCTGAGTTTTAGAGGAGTCTGGAAAGGACCAATTTTTGGAAGGCCAGTTCCTGCTAAACCTTGGAGGCTGAACCTGTAAGAAATCTTTCACTGTTTGTACAGATTTTGCCTTCTCTTCCATTTTCTTCAGTACCTGTTGATCAGGAGAACCAAATAAACTGACCTTATCCATAGGAGCATCTAATAGTTTTGCTTTAACATGATCCGGCAAGGCCTGTTCTTTCAACCATGCATGCCTTCTTATAACTGTGCCAGTCATGGCTGATCTAAAGGAAGCCTCCAGTGCATCATAGCCACATTTTAAAGAATGGTTACTAACCTGCTGAATGTTATGCACCATTTCTAGAACATATTTCTTGTCTAAAGAATCATCAGAGGACAATTTCTTAGTTAACTGATCAAGCATAAACTCCTGGTATTGGATCATATGAAACTGACAGTTCAATGCCCTAGCTGAGAGAGTAGCAGAGGTGTATACTTTTTTACTCCATCTCTCTAAGGACCTTGATTCCCTTTCAGAAGGAAGAGGGTTTTTAACTGAGGTCGAAGCTACTGCCTTAGGCCCCTGGGAGATAGTCTCGGGATCTGCAAAAGGAGCCTTGTATAAATGATGATGTGTGTCCGGGACCCTGTAGAACCTATCGGGCTTAGCAGGGGCTGGAGGCAAAGTATCAGGAGCAGTGCAAGCATCATTAAATGCATCATCTACAACAGGGAGAACTGGAGGTATAGCTAAAGGCCTATGTTGTGGTAAATGCAAAAAGGTCCTAAGCCTTTTCCTTGAATCTGAGAAATCTTGTCCCTGCCATTGGAATTGCTCTCTCATGGCATGTAAGGTTTCCCCAAAGGAAAATTCCTCTGGTGGAGAGGCAGAAGGAATCGATTCCTCAGCATCGGAATCTTCATAAGTAGAAAAAGGAGCCTCTGGATGGTCCGTAATGTCTGTATCATCAGAAGAATCATCTGAGGACACTGGCTCAGGGGGCTCTGCTCTAGGTCTCTTTTCTGGAGGAGGTTGAGAGGCCCTGTCTGGATGAGATTGGGATCCCCTTATTAAAGAGATGAGATCCTTTGCCAGAGTGAGCATTTGGTAACTAGAACTGGGCCTGTGAGAGGGGGGCTTAACAGGCACAGATTTAGAAGTTTTGGCTGCTTTAGCCCTGGCAAAGGCCTTAATGGACATGGCTGCAGGCGGCCTAGCAGCACCACGTGCAGGGGTTGAAACATCCAAAGGGATGGTGTCCGATAATTCTTGTGAAACCACAGTAGCAGGCTGAATTTCAGAGGCCGATTCAACCAGGTTAGAAGCGGCCTTGGTAGCAGTCATGGATTCGGCTGAAGATAGAACCGTTTGCTCAGTTTCGGCTGAAACCGAGACACTCGCGGTTTGCTTAACCGCGGTTTCGGCCGAAACCGCGGACCGCGAGTGTCGGTCCTTTTCTTTGCGTTTCTTAACTTGTGAAGTCGGAGGATCCGACGGCATTATGTACGCAAAATCTGAACCGAAAAACTGTTCAGCAAACTCCGACCGACGTCTAAGCATCCGTCGGTTGAAAGAAGCACAGGCTAAACAAGCTGCTACGTCGTGGTCTGGGCCTCGGTTGAAAGAAGCACAGGCTAAACAAGCTGCTACGTCGTGGTCTGGGCCTAAACAAGGTAAGCAGTAAGAGTGGAAATCTTTATGAGGTATTTGTTTCCCACAAGTTAAACAGTTATTCACTTTTTCTGACATCGGCTGAGGCAAGAAAGAGTCCCCAACGGGGTACTTAGCTTTTTAGAAGTCTTTGAAGTAGTATTCGGTAGTAGTAATCTCTGGATCTGACCGACCGGCACTTGCGAACAGCTTCTGCTTGGCAGCGGCAAGAAAGACTGGGGAAAATGGCGTCGGCTGATGCCTTTATACCCGAAGAACTGCAGCTATGACGTCGGGTGAAGTGCGACACCAGCCGAGGCCAGACCCAGACTTTGGAATCCGGCCGACCGAAGGGCTGCCTGACGACAGGACAACCCATTTGTAAGGACTGCAGATGCATCCTTGAAGGACATCAGGGCTTTTATACAGGAATTTGTGAGAGTCAGGGACTCTGTAGTATCGGTCTGGTTTGGCTGGTGCAGGAAGTAGTGAGTCTTGGTTAAGACTAGATTCTGAATAAACATCATCCACAATGTCTAACACAGGTGGAATAGCAAGTGGTCTGTGCTGGGGTAGTAAAAGGAACTCTCGGAGCCTTTTCTTAGAATCAGAGTAATCCTGGCCTTCCCAGTGGAAATGTTTCCTCATGGTATGTAAGGTTTCCCCAAAAGAGTAGTCTTCAGGGGGAGATGCAGAAGGGATAGACTCTTCAGCATCAGAGTCTTCATAAGGGGGAAAGGAATATTCCTGTTCCTCAGAAGAGTCTGAGGAAATTGAAACCTGGTCAGAGGAAGCGTAGTCCTCCTCCTGTCTTGGCCTTTTATCAGGAGGGGGATGGGAACCCTTGATTAGGGTAATTAAGTCTTCAGCCATCTTAAGCATCTGTTTCTTAGGCATGGGGCCTTGTACTGGAGACTGCTGTACAGTCTCTGTTTTTAAAGGAGTTTTCAGCTTTGCATAGCATTTAATAGTGAGTGTAGTCGGTCTGAAGACACCTTCTGCAACTGAAGGCGTTTCAACTGCACCGGAATCTCCTTCAGGCATGGAGTCGGAAGGGCCTAAAGGTAAAGGTTGTGGAGGCCTAGCAATCTCCGCTTGTGAATCGGATGTCGCCTAGGGTTCTAAATCAGCAGTCGCCAGGGGCTGCGTAGGCGCCTCACTGGAAACCGGAGAACCGGCGACTGGCCTAGCAGAGGCCTCGGAGTCTGATTTGGGTCTCGGCTGCATGTCCTTATCTTTGCGTTTTTTATGCATTCCGGTTGTCAGTTGCTCCGACGGCATGGTATAATTAAATTTCCTACCAAAATAAGGTCGGGCAAAATCAAACCGACGTTTAATAGTTCGTTTATTAAACCTAGCACAAAACCGACAACCTGTGACGTCGTGGTCTGGGCCTAGGCAAGGAATACAATAAGAATGAAAGTCCTTATGAGGTATTTGCTTCCCACAATATATGCAATAGTTAACTTTTTCTGACATCGGACTGAGGCAAGAAAAGGTTCCCCAATGGGGTACTTAGCTTTATTGAAGACTTTGGTCTGAAATTCAATTTGAAAATCTCAGGAGTCTGCCGACCGGCACTTGCGAACTGCTTCTGCTTCGGGCACCGCACGGCAAGAAAGACTGGAGAAAATGGCATTGGATGCATCTTATATACCCCTGGTGCACTGACGTCAGGGAAGAAGCGACAGCAACCGACACCGGACCAAGACTTTGGAACTCTGGCTGACTGCGGGACCGCCTGACAGCAGGATCACCCAAGTGTGATGACTGCAGCAGTGTAACACTATGAACATCAGGCTGCTTATCAGATAGCCTCAGTGATCACTCCCCAACATTCCTACTCATAAAATACCTATACCAGGCTAAACCTGTCATCTACCGTCAAATACGTAAAAAACTAAACCCACTCACATTCATCTCATCCCTCAAAGAATGTAACTGGTATCCTCTAAAGTACCTCAGTCTTGATGACGCAGTTGACTTTTTAATACTATCTTCCTGAGCATCCTTAATTACCATGCCCCCATAAGACTTTCCAGAATCAAAGGACAACCGTCTCCATGGCTACAGAAAACCACTAAGTCAGAAATGAAAAACAGGGATAAAGCTTGGGAGCACTGGCGCAAAACCAAAACCCCCTCAACTAGGCAGAAATTCCTAGAACTACGCAATAGAGTCGAAAAGCTAATAAAACAGGACAAATTCCAATACTACCAGTCTGCCCTAGACTCCTCCCAACACAGCCCCAAACAATTCTGGTCCTCCATAAACTCCATCCTCCACCCAGGTAAAGTCAGTACCCCTCCTCCTAACATCCCTCACTCCTCAGAAAATATTGCTACCTCATTCAACACACACTTCACACAAACCATACTATCACTAGCTAAACAACACAACCTCCCTCCCCTCCAACCCACACCTTCAAGTAGTAATCTCCCCACTGCCTTCTCTTTTTCTCCTGTACTTACCTCCAACATAAAAAACTCTTAACTAAACTTAAGCCCACCAAATTAGCAGCAGACAACCTCCCAAGTGAATACCTACAAATTGCAGCTGATGCTCTGGCCTACCAAGTATCCATCTTGATTAACCGATCTCTGTCACAAAGTTACGTTCCCACACTGTGGAAAATATCACATATAATTCCCCTCCACAAAGGCGGACCCTCCACAGAACTAAGCAATTACCACCCCGTAGCTATTCTCTCTCCACTCTGCAAAATTATAGAGTGATGCATAGATTCTCAAGTCTCAGACTACCTCCTTACTAACAACCTCCTTTCCAATACTCAGCATGGTTTCCGACCAAACCATAGCACCACCACTGCCTTACTCTCCTTTACAAGCACTATCCTTCAGCATAAAAACAATGGCTATCTCTCCTCTGCTACTTTCCTAGACATATCTAAAGCATTTGACATGGTCCCACACAAACAACTTATCTCTGTCCTCAATAACCTATCCTTCTCACAATCAGTCACCAACTGGTTTCAGAGTTACCTGTCTGACCGCCAACAATCCGTTGTATAGTGGAATGATACATCTCCCCAACCACCTGTCTCCATAGGGGTTCCCCCAAGGATCCACCCTTGGATCCCTACTCGTCTCTGTTTTCACCAATAATCTAGCCTCTGCCACCAAACATGGCACACTCATACAATACGCAGATGACTCAACCATCATTTGCTCAGCCCAGTCCCTACCCAAACTGCAAAAAGTCACACAGGAAGCCTTTTCCTCTGTTGAAACTTGGTTATCCGATGCCCAATTAATACTCAACCCAAACAAAACTAAACCACTCATCTTCCAACCCACCAAACATACTCAAAACAACTCTCACTTTAACATCACAGCAAAAGACAACACCACTATATACCCAACCAAACACACCAAATTGCTAGGAGTGGAAATAAACTAAAATTTGACATTAACATATCTATGACCATAAAAAAAGTCCACAAAAAACTAGGAGTGTTATACAGAAATAAGCAACTTCTCACCAAAGCAGCAAAGATTTCAATAGCAAATTCCCACATTATCTCCACCCTACTTTATGCCTCTCCAATATATACCAACCTAAGGCAATGCGATCTAAACAAGCTAGAGACCTGCTACAACAAAATCGCCAAATTCATCACAGGGGCATCCTACCGTAGTCACCACTGTCTTTCACTTGCTGAACTGGGCTGGCTTGAACTCCCTCACCTCCTTCAATGGTATTAACTCTCACTCGCCCACAAACTAGTACACCATCCACTAAATGTCCCATCCCTCCAGAGTCTACTCCAACCCTATCGCACCACCAGACCACTAAGATCAAGCAACAAAAATTACTTGCAGATCACTGAAGCCAATAACTCTGCTGGTGAAGCACTATTCTCTTGCACCATAGCCAAATTATGGAACTCCCTCCCACTCACAACTACCTCCATACCATCATGCACCCACTTCAAAACTTTACTAAAAGTGCACCTAAAAACATGCTGGCTATGCCCTTGCAACTCCCACTCTAATATCACCCACCCCATCCAACCACTACCTTTCTTTCCACTCCACTACCTACCTTGATTATAGCAAGCTCAGATGTTCATAAGCCTAGTACTTATTATACAGCAGGAACTTCTTATTGTAACATTTGTTAATGTCTGTTGTGTACTTAACAGATAAAGATTCTAGTTGTCTACTGATGTACTGCGTTCATCTGTAAATATGTAAGTAATTGCTAAGTAAATTGTTAATCACTATGTAATCCAATGTAACTACTGTCTATTTTAACTGTGGAGCTTTTCTCCCTGGGCATCTGCTGAAAATGGACCTACGTCTATCTTCTATTAAGATCCACGCCTCAGCAATTTCTGCTCATTACAGCACGGATCCTCCTTTATTCTCACATCCACTCCCGAGACAGTTCCTCAGAGGGGCTAAGAACTTAAGACCGCCAAGGAGAGCTCCAACACCTACTTGGGATCTCAACTTTGTTCTGGAAAAAGCTTACATTACCGCCCTTTGAACCAGCTTTTTCTGCTGATTTAAAATTTCTTTCATGGAAAACTGCCCTACTACTAGCAATAACCTCAGCTAGAAGAGTCTCAGAGCTACAGGCACTAATGGCAGTGGAACCTTTCATCATTCTTCATCAAGACAGAGTCTCTCTACGAACGAATCCTTCCTTTATGCCAAAGGTGGTATCCAGTATGGCCCTAAACCAAAGCATTCACTTGCCCACCTTCTTCCCAAATCCCCAGAACAAAGGAGAAAGACTCCTGCACTCTTTGGACATTCACAGGCAATTACGTTACTACTTGGATAAAACTAAGGCTTTCAGAAAAACTGACCAGCTTTTTGTAGCCTATGCTACAGGATCACAAGGAAAAGCTATCTCAAAACAGACCATTTCAAAATGGATAGGGCATTGCATACGTTTCTGTCACACACATCATGGGAAACCAGCACCTGCTAACATTAGGTCCCACTCCACCAGGGCTACAGCTACATCAGCAGCCTTATTCAGGGGAGTGCCAACCAAGGATATTCTGGAAGCTGCTACTTGAGTTCAGTGCACACCTTCACCAAACACGATCACTAACCTCTATACTTTAAGACTAGAGCTAGTTTTGCCACTGCAGTTTTGCAGGGCTTACTAGCTTCTTCTAACCCTGTCTGACTCCACCTCCCATCCTTAGCTTTGGGATTCAACCCAAGTGTGATGACTGCAGCAGGGTAACACGAGGAACATACTACAGTTTTGTACCTACCATAAATGTAGATGTTCGAGTGTTCACCCTGCTGCAGTCCAGGTTACCCTCCCTCCATCCCCTCTGAACTAGCTGAACTTATCTCTACCACTCTATCCTATACTACCTCTGTGGTGTATTTGCTTGTGCCTAAGGGTTTTGTTTTATTTTTATATAGCGATATGTATGTATATATATATTTTGCCTACCTATTGGGGGCACCTGACATCTGGGGCAAGAAAAACTGAAGAAAATGGCGTTGGATGCCTCTTATACACCCCTGGCGCACTGACGTCAGGGAGGAAGCGACAGCAACCGACGCCGGACCAACACTTTGGAATTTGGGCCGACTGTGGGACCGCCTGACAGCAGGATAACCCAAGTGTGATGACTGCAGCAGGGTAACACGATGAACATCTTGAAGGGCTCTGCAAAATCACACAGGCACATCTAGGCATGCCTCCTGATGAAATACCTGTACCCGTGGCCCTTGACACACTTTTTGCAGTGTGCAAGATAAGCTGCATAGACAACAGCTTGTAGGGTAGCCAACCAAGAGGCTTCTAAAGATTGAGGCTCAGCAGTGCCGGTTCCAGAAACAGATTTCAATAGCTCTTTAATCAAATCTCTTTGAAGTCTCAAAATGTGCGAGATAGTTCAGCAATCTAATTGCAGAAGTCGCTGAAGCATAAACATGTTTCCCAAACCTGTCAATCACCCTAGACACTGTTAGGAGGATGGACAGTGGAACTCTGCTCAGCAAGTTCCTTTTTTATAAGCTGCTGCTTCTACTGGCACTCCCTTATCCCAGAATTCCCTTCCTACTGGTGGAGCCATAATTCATTCTGGTTGTTTTGATGACTGGCTCAACCAAATCAGGTTCCCTCCACTCCTGCCACTGACCATCAATTAGCTAATCGGTGGGTGGAGTAACGTAGGACATAGACAGATCAGCTCCAAATACTCTAGAAATACTGATTCCTCCAGAGAAAGGTCTTGAGAAGACCAGTCACCCTTCTACTTAAGTATCTCAAGAATGTCTCCAAATGAGACATCATCGGGTGGGGACCCCTCTTTTTCATCAAAATCAGTATCCTCGGTGACTGTGACTCTTGAGGAGAGTCCAAGTGCCTCCTTTTGCACACAATCTTCCTAGGGACTTCCTTGGTGGGATGGTCTAGTGAAGATCACAAAAGAGAAAAATGCCCTGCTGGGTAGTCTGGAACCTTTGGGTTGGGCTGGCCTGTCCCTGTGGGGTAGAATGTTGAGGCTCAAGATACAAAGACATCTGAGAAGCAGAGGGTGGATTTGAGGAGGTAAGATCCATCTGTCCTGCTGGAGCACAGAACACACTCTTCTCAACCTGGAAAGTAGATTGCTCCAGAGAGAAGGAAGAAAATGAAGCCAAGAAAGCAAGTTTCTGGCCTATCAACTCCCTCTACTCCAAAAACAACCTACTCGAGGCAGAAGTCTGAGCCAAGCTCTTCATAGTTTTCAGCTGTGGGGTGGAGTGGATGGAACTAAGAGAGCAAAGAAATTCCACTCCTCAACAGAGGAGAGAGCTCTTTCGACTGCCTCGAAAGCGGAAGCCAAGGGGGAACCCTGAACCATCACATTAGGAGCAGAGACCTCCACACCTGAAAGGCCTGGGAAACAAGTTAAGACTCCACTGCAAGACAGATGATGGAGCTGAGCTATCTAATGCCAAAGCTCCAAGCAGAAGAGATGGCTCTGACAACTCTGGAGTCAATCCCCTAACCCAGGAACTGGCTCCAAAGCTTCGTCTCAAAGATGCTTACTGATCAGAGTAGCTTGGAACTGGAGGAATTAGAGAATATGTTGGAATGGAAGATGACCACCTCTTTGATTTAGATGCGGAGAGCTCTTGAGGAAATCTCAGATCGAGAGTACCCGAAGATGGAAGGTGGATTGTGGTAGGAGAGAACATAGGAAGGGTAAAAGGGTAGAACCTCACAGGTCCAATGAGAGCAGGAGCCAGGAGAACCCCCAGCTGAATACGAGTTCTCCACATTCACTTCTGTTAAGCTTTTGGTAGACCTAACAGACCTTAGAGAGGAAGACCTAGATGAACGTCTAGGAAGTCTGGATGTTCTTTGTACCAGTCTCTCCTAAAGAAAAGGAGAAAGTGGCTTGGGAAAGACTGGCCCCAGTGAAAATATCTGCTCTGGTAAAGGAGTACTGAACTGTGCATATGTCGGATCCGATGATCTGAACATCTTTGAGGCCAGAGCCATAGATGATTAAGAAGAAACAGAATGGTCAGGGGAGTGCTTCCTTGTCTCCTTGCCCTTGTCCCTGGGCTTGTCACTTCTCCCCTATAGATTGGTCTGAAAACGTTTTACTGGTATGGGAGGCTCCAGAAAGAAAACAGATGATTATCCAGCAGAAGGTGGAAGAAATCCCTTCAATACAAGTTTATTTCCAAGCTCAACAGCCTGGTGGCTTCCATACATATGAAGTAGTCCTCATCCAACTGGGCAGCTCCCAAACAAACACACTTTTGGTTTGCTTCTGAATTCGAAGTTTGTGGCTGCAAGGCATACATTTTTCAAACCCTGATGGCTTGCTAGACAAGATTAAGCCAATCAAAATGAATAGAAAGACTTCACATATTTTTTTTTTGTTTTTAAACACAAAAATACAAACAATGGTAAACTCTGCACAAAAATACCAACAAAAGTAAGGTTTGTTATGGCAAAAATAGAAACAAAACCTACCACTATGGTGAGAGGCACTACAGGAGTGGGACAAGAGAAGAAAACAATTTACACCAAGGAAAAGGCTTACAGGTAAGGGGAAATGCTAGAAAAACACAAGGAAAAATACGCTATCAAAATATGAAACAGCAGTAGCAAGAAGAAATAACTTTGATAAGGTTAGCCATTGATGAGCAGACTACATCTATTCTCTAAACATGTCAAATGAAATCTGAGGTAATCTTGGGGACAGGAAGGGATTATAGGCAAGGGGAGGAGCCTAAACTATGGATCCTGAAGTCTAAAAGCAGCCAAAGTCGAACCTGAAGCCCATATGTTAAGGAACGGAAGAAACAGACCTCGGACTAAAACACGCCAACAGGGAAAAATACTCAAAAGGCTAAAAAATATAAACAAGGAAATAGTTGGTTTCAAGGTTTGAGCTTCAAAGAATAAATCTGTGTCTGAATGCAAAAAGTGGAAACCTAGGTCTGGAGGTGGTATGGGACACTGTGGGAGTCAGGGCAGGAGCTTGAACTTGGGAAAATTGTGCCAGTCTGGTGCCCAGTCCGTATAGGACGTGTTATGGATAATGAATATCTAATTTTACTTGCAAAAATATCAAATTTTAGTTTAGTGAATGTTACTAAGACACAGCCCGTTTGCTGTCACCCGTGGTAACAAATTCTTCAGTAAAGAAGTGTACAGACTGGAAAATGTTAAGGTCTTGCAGTTTCTGAACAGTAATAAAGTTATTACAGTCTTCAATTGCGACTACACAATTCCAGTCCATTTAAGGATTAAGGAGATCAGATCGCTTTCTGTTGAAGTATTTGATACCATATAGATTTTCTTTCTGCACTTGCAAACATGTCAGCTCTATGACAAAACTATTTAGAAAAATGACAATTTACCTTTAAGCCTTGCCAAGGCAAACTGGTTCTGTTGAAGTACATCAGTACATATCCTAGAGATTCCATATCATCACGACGGCTGAAAACAAGATATGATGGCCAGTTAATGCTCCAGTGCACAAAACATGCATAAAAAATGTTCACATTAACTCTCACCAACTCATTATGGTTACAGACCAAGAAACGCCACAATACTAGTACAAAAGATGTACTTTACAGAAATGTATACAATGGACTTAATGAGGCAAACTGAAAATACAGTTGCGTTAGGAACATAGAAAAATGTAGATATTTCAACAGTTTCTCTATTGCAATCTTCACTTTTACTACATCCTTCACTATGTCTTCAGCAGAGGCCCTCCAATCAGGAAGCAAGGACATCAGATGTACAAGGGGTGCATCAACAGCCACCATGTTCTAATCTTTCTTGCTCCAGCAACAGCCAGGTAACAGACACTGGTGCCAAAAAATAGTAAATCATTTAGAACATCCCAGAGGTCCCCAGTATCCCTCTCTAGGGACTAATGACAGAGACAAGAGAGGGGGAGCATGAAGGAAAGAGAGGAAAGGTGAAAAAGGATTAAGGCGCAATTCCAACACAAAGAAAGAATAACTGGTCAAAACAGAGAGGTGGGTGGGTATCTGGACTGCAACAACTAATCTACTCGAACACCTACAGCTATGTTAAGTTACTAGTGCAATAGTACTAAGTTCTCTGCAGTATTCACTGCTGCAGCCCTCCCTTTTGGGAAGATTCCCAAAGCAAAGAAAATGGGAGATGGCCATCAGTGACTAGGATTTAAAGCTCTGATGGATAGTGGAGACAAATCCTGCCCTTGAAGCTGTCCTTAAACTGTGGTCCTAGAAAAGTCATGGACAGATGTTCAGGTTGCAGCTTAAAGAATGGCTTACATGGTAGCACCTTTAGGGAAGATTACAGTGACTGCAGTTCTTCCTCTGGACTGTCTCTGACTCACCAAGAACAGAACTACTACAGGCTAAATAAAAGCATGACAGGCCAGTTGGAGAGGATCTGCTTTTTCACTGCTTTACTCTCATTCCCGTTTGCATAAGTAAACAGCTGATCAGAATTTTCTGCACTCTATTGCAAATAAAATCTCAGCTGTCTATGCAAGACCTACAGAATGAAGAGTTATTTCTCCTCTGTTCAGTGGCTTTGGGAAATAACTGGTAAATTAATGGCTTGGTTAAGAGAAAGTTCAGACATCACATTAGGCAGGAAAGAGATACCTATTGTGCTGAAAAACTAAGGATTATTTGCACACTAAGGACTGTAGCTCAAATTCTCATAGAGGAGTTACACTGAAAGGGTGGCAAAAATCAGCAGATTCAGTAGGTACCAGAGTTAGTTCTTCTAGTTAATAGCTGCATTCTCATGACAGCTCCTTTCTAGACACAAACCCCTTTTGGGAACTGCTTCACAGAAGGCCTTGGAAAAGTACAGTTTTGTACCTACCATAAATGTAGATGTTCGAGTGCTAATACAGCTGCAGTCATAACAGATGGGTTCTCCTGCCGTCAGGCGGGTCCTCGGTCGGCCGAATTCCAAAGTCTAGGTCCGGCGTCGGTTGTCGTCGCTTCTTCCCCAACGTCAGTGCGACAGGGGTATAAAGGAACCAGCCGACGCCATTTTCTTCAGTTTTTCTTGCCCCAGATGTCAGGTGCCCCCAGAAGGAAGGCAATACATAAATTTGTGTGATAATGCAGTGCAATATAATCAAAATACAGTAGTTGCAAGCAAATACATCATAAATGAAAACCCCAATCAGGTTGTAAGAGGATGTGTTAGCCTATAGGCCTGTCCCAAGAGGGGAAGGAAGGAGGGAAACCTGGACTGCAGCTGTATTAGCACTCGAACATCTACATTTATGGTAGGTACAAAACTGTACTATGTTCATCGTGCATACAGCTGCAGTCATAACAGATGGGTAGAATCCCAAAGCTAAGAAAGGGGTGGTAGGCACTAGGTGGAACTAGGAGGAGCCAAAATGCCCTGCAAGACTGCAGTGGCAAAGCCTGCTCTAGATTTGGAGTATAATGGTAGGTTGTAGTGCTTGGAGAAGGTATGCACAGAACTCCAAGTGGCTGCTTCCAAAATATCCTTGGTAGGAACTCCTCTGAGGAAGGCTGCAGAGGTGGCTGTGGCCCTGGTGGAATGAGTTCTAATGCCTGTAGGAACAGTTTTGCCATGAAAGGAATAGCAAAAGCGTATGCAGTGGGCTATCCATTTTGAGATTGTCTGTTTGGGAATTGGCCTCCCTTGAGCTCCTACCGCATAGGCCACAAAGAGCTGTTCTGATTTTCTGAAAGGCTTTGTTCTGTCCAAATAATAACGCAGTTGTCTGAGGATATCCAAGGAATGTAGTAATCTCTCCCCTTTGTTTTGAGGATTAGGATAAAAAGTAGGTAAATGTATGGCCTGATTTAAAGCTACCCTGGATACCACTTTAGGCATAAAGGACGGGTTGGTTCGTAAGGAAACTCTGTCCTGATGGAAGATGATAAAAGGCCAGACAGACATGAGAGCCTGTAGTTCTGAAACTCTACGAGCTGAGGTGATAGCCAGAAGGAAAGCTGTTTTCCAGGACAAATATTGCAAATCTGATGAGGCAGCTGGCTCAAAGGGAGGCAAGGTCAGTTTTTCCAGAATGAAATTAAGATCCCAAGCAGGTTTTGGTTGTTTCCTTGGAGGCCTTAAATTCTTAGCCCCTCTGAGGAACTGTCTTAAGAGAGGGTGAGAGAATAAAGGCGGATCAGTGTTGTATTCTGCAGAAATGGCTGAGGCATGGATTTTGATGGAGGAGAAAGAAAGTCCACTGCTTAGCAGTTCAGCCAAATATTGTAGTATTTGAGGTAAATTCAGTTTTCCAGGATCCTGGCCTTTTTTCTCATTCCAGACACAAAAACGTTTCCATTTTGCGGAGTAAGCTTTTCTAGTTGATGGCCTTCTGGCCTCCAAAATGACATCCTGCACCTCCTTGGAGAGTAGGGCCTGTTGTGATGCTAAGGAATCTTCCATGCGGCTAGATTGAGTGTTTTTAGCTGGCTGTGAAGAGTTTTGAAACTGTGCTGAGTCAGAAGAAGAGGCATTAGAGGCAGGGTCCATGGTGGGGAATGCGTCAGGCTCCTCAGGAGTGGGTACCAGTGTTGCCTTGGCCAGTCCGGAGCAATGAGGATCATCTTTGGTCTGTCTGCTTTGGTCTTTAATAGAACTTTGGGCAGCAGAGGAAGAGGAGGGAAGGCATAAACTGTCATTGATGTCCAACTGAAGGAAAGAGCGTCCACTCTCCAGGCCTTTGGATGGAAGATTCTTGAGAAGAATTTTGTCAATTGATGATTCTTGCGGGAGGCAAAGAGATCTATGTCTGGCCTTCCCCATTCTTGGATTATTTCTGTAAAAACTTTTGGATGCAATTTCCATTCGTGTGGATCTGTCATATTCCTGCTTAGGTTGTCTGCCAGCGTGTTTTCCTTGCCTGGCAAGTACTGTGCTTGTAGTTCCATTTGTAAGTCCATGGCCATGTTCCAAAGTGACATGGCCAGTCTGCATAGGGGGTAAGAATGTGTTCCTCCCTGTTTATGTACCACATAACTGTGGTGTTGTCTGTTCTTATCAATAGTTGACCTGGTTGTAGAAGGTCCTTGAAAGCTATAATAGCATTTATTACTGCTAACATTTCTTTTTGATTGATGTGAAGGTGCTTTTCTTTTTGGGACCATTTGCCCTGAATGCACCGGTCTGTCATGTGCGCCCCCCAGGCGTAGTCCGAGGCGTCTGTTGTGATGACTTGATTTGCTTGAGGCTTGCTGAATGGAAGACCTGTGTTTGTTTGACATGCTTGAGCCCACCACAGAAATTCCTTTTGCAGACATGGAATTAGTGGTATTATTGTTTCCAAACTGTGGCTATGTTGAGACCATATGTTTTTCAGGTACCATTGTAGTTTTCTCATATGCAGCTTTGCACATGGGATTAGTAAGATGCAAGATGCCATGAATCCCAGAGCCTGCAGGATTTTCCTTGCAGTCAGCCTGATGCAATTTGCCAGTGTTCTGAAGTACTGAATTAGTTGCCCCTGCTTCTCTGGCGTGAGGTAGGCCATCTGAGTGTTTGTGTCCAAATTGGCACCCAGGAAAATGATCTTCCGAGAGGGTATTAGCCTTGATTTCTCTTTGTTGACTATGTATCCCAGAGAGTTTAATAACATTATTACATAAGCCAGATGTTTCAGTAGAATGTGCTTGCTGTCCGCTTGGATCAGGCAGTCGTCCAAATAGGGGTATATTTGTATCCCTTGAAGTCTGCAGTAGGCAATTACTGATGCCAGGCATTTCGTGAATACTCTGGGCGCAGTAGATGAGCCAAAGGGCAATGCAGAGAATTGATAATGGGTTGAACCTGCAAGAAATCTGAGGTACCTTCTGCAATTTTGTCTGATTGGGACATGCAGGTATGCCTCCATGAGGTCCAACGTTATCAGCCAAGACTCCTTGCCCAGCATGGGAAGAAGTTGTTGTAGAGTGAGCATCTTGAATTTTGGTGCGAGTAGAAATGTGTTTAGGATGGATAGATCCAAAATAGGTCTCCAATCTTTTCCCTTCCTTGGCACCAGAAATAGCCTGGAATAAAAACCTTGACCTTGTTCGTGTGTAGGTATCTCTTGAATAGCTTTCATGTTTATGAGATCTGAAATTTGCCTTTGTGCCTCTGCCCTTTGATTGTGTGGCAGGTTTGGCATGCCTCTCATTTTTGGAAGGGTATGAAAGTTGAATTTGTAGCCTCTGTTTATAATGTCCAGGATCCATTTGTCCTTTGTGACAACATGCCAATTTTTTGAAAATAATGCCAGCTTTCCTCCTATGGGGGCTGCCATTTGAGACCTGGTTGGCATGCAAAGGGGAAAGTCATTGGGTTTGCTTTCTGAAAGATTGCGAGTGGTCCTCACCACCTCTTTGTGTAGGAGCTTGCCACTGTCTGCCTCTATACGATCCTTGTGATTGTCCTCTGCCCCTCGGGCGCCTGTATCTGCCTCTTTGGGGTCTGTCTGTGGCAGGAAAGGACCAGTTTTTGGAAGGCCAATTTCTACTAAAACGTGGGGGTTGAACCTGCAGAAATTCTCTCACAGTTTGCATTGATTTAGCCTTTTCCTCCATTTTCCGTAATACTTCCTCAGCATTAGCACCAAATAGTACATCCTTTTGAAGAGGGGCGTCTAGTAATTTAGCTTTGACATGATCAGGCAAGGCTTGTTCCTTGAGCCAGGCATGCCTACGTATGACTGAGCCTGTAACAGCAGCTCTACATGAGGCCTCTAGAGCATCAAAACCACATTGTAAGGTATGCTTACCCACTTGTTCTGCACTATGCATCAAATCCTGCAACTCCAAGTCTGGTTGTTCAGGTTGTGACATTTTACTTTTCAATTGTGCTAACAAAAACTGTTGGTATTTTGGCATATGAAACTGACAGTTTAAGGCTCTCATGGATAAGGTAGCCGAGGTATATACCTTTTCCCCCCACCTTTCTAAGGATCTGGAATCTCTCTCGGAAGGCAATGGATTTTTGGCAATGGAGGCCTTAACTCCCTTGGGCCCCTGTGAGATGGTTTCTAGGTCAGCAGCATGGCTTTTGTATAGAAATTGGTGTGAGTCAGGAACCCTGTAGTACCTGTCAGGCTTAACTGGAGCTGGAGGTTGAGAGTCCGGGTTAAGGCAGGCCTCAGAGTAAACATCATCTAGGATGTCCAAGACAGGAGGTATAGCCAGAGGCCTGTGCTGGGGTAACAAAAGAAATTCCCTGAGCCTTTTCTTGGAATCTGAATAATCCTGGCCTTCCAGTGAAAGTGTTCCCTTAAGGTATGCAAAGTTTCCCCAAATGAGTAATCCTCAGGGGGGGATACAGAGGGAATAGACTCCTCCGCATCAGAGTCTTCAAAAGGGGAGTAAGACTGTTCCTGATCATCAGAGTGTTCTGAAATAATGGAGCCCTGAACAGAGGAGGGGGGATTCTTCCTCCACTCTGGGCCTTTTGTCCGTAGGGGGCTGAGAACCTCTGATTAGAGTAATTAAATCCTCAGCCATTTTAAGCATCTGTTTCTTAGGCATGGGGCCGGGAGATGGGCCCTGTGTAGCTGGTCTCTTAGAGTGCATGGTTGCTTTAGACTTGGTGAAAGCCTTGATGGAGAAAGAAGAGGAAGGTCTGAAGACACCTTGAGTGGAGGTGGACCTGTCCACATTCTGTGTTTCAACGCCAAGAGTGGCTTCGGTATCTGTAGTCGTGGTGTGGGCCGAGGAGCCTGCGACCTCGGGCACAGGAGACACCGTCAAAGATGTGTCGTCGGTAATCAGGGGCTGCGTAGGCGCCTCGCTGAGAACCGGACCACGTGTAGTCGGCTTTGGCGTGGTGTCGGTAGAGGCCACGGACCTCGAGTGTCGGTTCTTGTCTTAGCATTTTTTAGACAAAACCGGAGTGGGAGTATCCGGCGACATAGTATAGTTAAATGTTTTCCCAAAATAATGCTGGGCGAACTCCGCCCGACGCTTAATAGTGCGTTTGTTGAATGTAGCACAAAAGCGACAGACCGAGATGTCGTGGTCTGGGCCTAAACAAGGTATACAGAGGGAATGGAAATCCTTATGCGGTATTTGCTTCCCACAAGAAATACAATTATTAACTTTGTCTGACATCGGTCTGAGGCAAGAAAAGTTTCCCCAACGGGGTACTTAGCTTTTAAGAAGACTTCGGTTTCCAAATTTTCGTAATCTCAGGAGCTGGCCGACCGGCACTTGAGAACTGCTTCTGCTTCGGGCACCGCACGGCAAGAAAGACTGAAGAAAATGGCATCGGCTGGTTCCTTTATACCCCTGTCGCACTGACGTCAGGGAAGAAGCGACGACAACCGACGCCGGACCTAGACTTTGGAATTCGGTCGACAGAGGACCTGCCTGACGGCAGGAGAAAGTACAGTTTTGTACCTACCATAAATGTAGATGTCCGAACAGGATAGCATCTGCAGTCATAACAAATGGGTTGTCCTGTCATCGGGCAGCCCTTCGGTCGGCCGGATTCCAAAGTCTGGGTCTGGCCTCGGCTGGTGTCGCACTTCACCCGACGTCATCTCTCCTGGTCTTCGGGTATAAAGGCATCAGCCAACGCCATTTTCCTCCGTGTTTCTTGCCCCAGATGCCAGTTGCCCTCTTGGAAAACTAAATTTTGGATAAATGCCAATGTTTCCAAAAAAAATAGTAGGCAAACACAAAAAATAAGCATGTATGTACATATATACAAACAAATACACCATAAGAGATCCCCCCTAGCTAGCTATTAGGAGGGTAAATACCCTAGGAGTACCACAGAGGGGAAGGAGGGTGGGTAATCCTGACTGCAGATGCTATCCTGTTCGGACATCTACATTTATGGTAGGTACAAAACTGTACTATGTCCTTCAAGGATGCATCTGCAGTCATAACAAATGGATAGAATACCATAGCCAAACTTAGGGGAGGAGGAAGAAGAATTATGGTGCAGTTAGGATCCCTTGCAAAACAGCAGTGGCAAACCCTGCTCGGGATCTGGAGTATAGAGGTAAGTTGTAATGCTTGGCAAATGTATGCACGGAGGTCCAAGTAGCCGCCTCAATAATGTCCTTGGTAGCCACTCCTCGTAAGAAAGCTGTGGTAGTGGCTGTAGCCCTTGTAGAGTGAGGTCTTATGTTCTGTGGAATTTGCTTTCCATGGTAGGAGTAACAGAATCTTATGCAATTTCCTATCCATTTAGAGAATGTCTGTTTGGAAATTGCTTTTCCTTTCCTTCCTGTTGCATAGGCTACTAACAGCTGGTCAGTTTTTCTGTTACCTTTGGTTCTGTCCAGGTAGTAGCGTAACTGTCTATGTACATCCAAGGTATGCAGCAGTCTTTCCCCCCTGTTCTGTGGATTGGGAAAGAAGGTAGGTAGGTGGATTGCCTGGTTTAGAGACACTCTGGATACCACCTTAGGCATAAATGTAGGATTAGTTCTCATGGACACTCTGTCTTGATGGAAGATTAGGAAGGGTTGTACTGCCATTAAGGCCTGTAGTTCCGAAACCCTTCTTGCTGAAGTAATTGCCAGTAGGATAGGTGTTGAAGATCTGCTGTTGCTGCTGGTTCAAATGGAGGGAGTGTCAATTTTTCTAGCACAAAGTTCAAGTCCCATGCTGGTAATGGTGGTTTCCTAGGAGGTTTTACATTCTTGATTCCTCTGAGGAACTGCCTGAGTAGAGGATGTGAGAAGACAGGGGGATCGAAGCTGTATTCTGCAGAAATAGCTGATGCATGTATCTTGATGGAGGAATAGGACAGGCCTGTATGTAGAAGCTCTGCCAAGTACTCCAGGATGTTAGCAATGTCTATCTTTGACACATCTTTCCCTCTTTCAGTACTCCAAATGACAAACTTTTTCCATTTTCCTGCATAGTTCCTTCTTGTTGAAGGTCTGCGGGCTTCAAGGATAATGTCTTTCACCCTTTGGGATAAGTCTGGGTTAGTTGCTGTTATGTGATGTTCCAGGCAGTCAGTTGCAGAGTTTTTAGGTTTGGATGCATGATGTTGTAGTTGTTCTGAGTTAACATCAAAGGCATCAGGGGTAGTGTCCACGTCCTCCCCCGAGACATGCTCCTCAGCAATGGATACCAGTGTTGTCTTGGCCAGTTTGGAGCTATCAGAATTATCCTTGGACGTTCCTCTTTGATTTTCAGTAGTACCTGAGGGTTGGGAGGGTGGCATAATGGTTAAGGTGTTTGCCTTACAAACACAAGGTGCAGGGTTGGAGTCTCACAAGGGATAATTGGCTAGGCTTAAAATGGCTTGCAAGGGCAGTTAGCCTAGTACTAATCTATGAACCTATGAACCTTGTGCATCAAAGGGAGAGGTGGAAATGCATATGCTGTCAGGCCTTTCCAACTGAAGGATACAGAGTCCACCTTCCATGCTAGTGGGTGGTATGTCCTTGTGCAGAATTTCTTGAGCTGGTGATTGAGTGGGGATGCGAATAGGTCTATTTGTGGCATTCCCCATTTCTTTGTGATGGCCTTGAAGATGTCCGGGTGTAGCATCCATTCGTGAGCATCCGAGGTAGTTCTGCTTAACATGTCTGCTAGGATGTTTTCTTTTCCCGGTACAAATATTGCCTGTAACTGGATGTTGTAGCTCAGAGCCATATTCCAAAGGTCCAGAGTCATTCTGCATAGGGGGTATGAATGAGTGCCTCCCCGTTTGTTGATGTACCACATGACTGTGGTGTTGTCTGTTCTTATCATTAAATGGCCTTCTTTGAGGAATGGTCTGAAATTCTGGATTGCTAGTTTTACTGCCAACATTTCTTTTGTATTTATGTGCAGGTGCAGCTGGTCTGGAGTCCATAATCCTTGTATGCATTTGTCCAGCATGTGTGCCCCCCAGCCTAGATCTGAGGCGTCCGTTGTGATGGTCTGGCTTGCTTGGAATTTGTGGAAAGGCAAGCCTGTGTTTGACTGGCATGCTTGAGCCCACCATAGGAACTCTTGCTTCAGGCATGGGATTAGTGGGATTTCGGTTTCTAAGCTGTGCCTGTGTTGAGACCATAAATTCTTTAGGTACCACTGTAGCTTTCTCATATGCAGTCTGGCATGGGGGACCAGGATTATGCATGATGCCATGAAGCCCAAGGCCTGCAGTACTTTTCTTGCTGTTAGTTTGTTCTGTTTTGTTAATGCCAAGAAGTAAAGAGGGAGTTGTTCTTGTTTTTCTGCAGTTAGGAATGCCATCTGTTTTACAGTGTCCAATTCCGCTCCCAAGAATGTTCTTGTTTGGGATGGTATCAGTTTTGACTTTGATTGTGTATCCCAGGGCTTGTAGTAAGCAAATGACTCTTTGTAAGTCTTTTGTCAGTTTGCTTTTGTTGTTCGCTTGTATCAGGCAGTCGTCCAGGTATGGATAAATTTGGATTCCCTGTAGCCTGCAATGAGCGATGACTGATGCCAGGCATTTTGTGAATACTCTGGGCGCAGTAGATAAGCCAAAGGGCAATGCTGAGAATTGATAATGCTCTGATCCTGCAAGAAATCTGAGGTATCTTCTGCAATTTGGTCGTATGGGGACGTGCAGGTATGCCTCCTTGAGATCTAGAGTTACCAGCCAAAACTCCTTGCCCAGCATGGGAAGAAGTTGCTGAAGGGTCAGCATTTTGAATTTTGGGACAATGATGAATGTGTTTAAGACGGACAGGTCGAGAATAGGTCTCCAACTTTTCTCTTTTCTTGGTACTAGGAAGAGTCTGGAGTAGAATCCTTTGCCCTGTTCTGTTAGTGGTACTCTTTCCACAGCTCTCATTTTTGTTAATTGAGCTATCTGTTTTAGAGCTTCTGTTTTTTGATTTGGAGGAAGGTTTGGCATTCCTCTTTTCACTGGTAAGGTGTGGAAGTGAAACCTGTAGCCTTGGTCTATGGTCTGCAAAATCCACTTGTCTTTTGTGATATAGTGCCAATTTTTTGAAAATAAAGCTAACTTCCCGCCTAAAGGTGCTGCTATTTGTTCCCTGGTAGGCGGTATCAGAGCCAAGTCACTGTGATTGTCCTGGTGCAGTGGCAGTGGTTGTGTCTGTGCCTCGCTGGTTATTGCCTTGCCACTGGCGTCCTCTGTAGGCACCTCCTCTGGATTGATTTCTGCCTCTGGCACGTCTATTCCTGCCTCTGAGATTTTGAGGAGTCTGGAAAGGACCAATTTTTGGAAGGCCAGTTCCTGCTAAACCTTGGGGGCTGAACCTGTAAGAAATCCTTAACTGTTTGTACAGATTTTGCCTTCTCTTCCATTTTCTTCATTACTTGCTGAGCAGGAGTACCAAATAGACTGGCCTTATCCATAGGAGCATCTAACAGCTTTGCTTTAACATGATCCGGCAAGACCTGTTCTTTCAACCATGCATGCCTTCTTATAACAGTGCCAGTCATGGGTGATCTAAATGAAGCCTCCAGTGCATCATAGCCACATTTTAAAGAATGGTTACTAACCTGCTGAATGTTATTTACCATTTCTAAAACATATTTCTTATCTAAGGAGTCATCAGAGGACAATTTCTTAGTTAACTCATCAAGCATAAACTCTTGGTATTGGATCATATGAAACTGACAGTTCAAAGCTCTAGCTGAGAGAGTAGCAGAGGTGTAAACTTTTTCCCCCCATCTCTCTAAGGACCTGGATTCCCTTTCAGAAGGGAGAGGGTTTTTTGCTGAGGTTGAAGCTACTGCCTTAGGCCCCTGGGAGATAGTCTCAGGATCTGCAAGTGGGGCTTTGTATAGGTGGTGATGAGTGTCTGGTACCCTGTAAAACCTATCTGGTTTGGTAGGGGCCGGAGGTAAAGTATCAGGAGCAGTGCAAACATCATTAAATGCATCATCCACAACAGGCAGAACTGGAGGTATAGCTAAGGGCCTATGTTGTGGTAAGTGTAGAAAGGTCCTAAGCCTTTTTCTTGAATCTGAGAAATCTTGTCCCTGCCATTGGAATTGTTCTCTCATGGCATGTAAGGTTTCCCCAAAGGAAAATTCCTCTGGAGGAGAGGCAGATGGAATAGATTCTTCAGCATCTGAATCTTCATAAGTAGAAAAGGGAGCCTCTGGATGGTCTGTAATGTCTGAGTCATCCGAAGAATCATCAGTGGACACTGGCTCTGGGGGCTCTGCTCTAGGTCTTTTTTCTGGAGGCTGAGAGGCCCTGTCTGGGTGAGATTGGGATCCCCTAATTAAAGAGATGAGATCCTCTGCCAAAGTAAGCATTTGTGAACTGGAACTGGGCCTGTGTGAAGGGGGCTTAACAGGCACTGATTTAGCAGTTTTGGCTGCTTTAGCCCTGGCAAAGGCCTTAATAGACATGGCTGCAGGAGGCCTAGCAGCACCACGTGCTGGGGTAGAGACATCCAAAGGGATGGTGTCTGATAATTCAATAGGAACCACATTAGTAGGCAAAACTTCAGAGGCCGATTCAACTAGGGTAGCAGGAGCCTCGGTAGTAGTCATGGATTCGGCTGAAGATTGACCCGTTTGCTCGGTTTCGGCCGAAACCGAGACACTCATGTTTGCTTAACCGTGGTTTCGCGAAACCGCGGACCGAGTGTCGGTCTTTTTCTTTGCGTTTTTTAACAATTTGAGTAGTCGGAGGATCCGACGGCATAATGTACGCAAAATCTGAGCCGAAAATTGTTCAGCAAACTCCGACCGACGCCTAAGCGTTCGTCGGTTGAAGGAAGCACAGGCTAAACAGGCTGCTACGTCGTGGTCTGGGCCTAAACAAGGTAGGCAGTACGAGTGGAAATCCTTATGAGGTATTTGTTTCCCACAAGTTAAACATTTATTTACTTTTTCTGACATCGGCTGAGGCAAGAAAGAGTCCCCAACGGGGTACTTAGCTTTTAGAAGTCTTCGAAGTAATATTCGGTAGTAGTAATCTCTGGATCTGACCGACCGGCACTTGCGAACAGCTTCTGCTTCGGGTGCCACGCGGCAAGAAAGACTGAGGAAAATGGCGTCGGCTGATGCCTTTATACCCGAAGACCAGGAGAGATGATGTCTGGTGAAGTGCGACACCAGCCGAGGCCAGACCCAGACTTTGGAATCCGGCCGACCGAAGGGCTGCCTGACGACAGGACAACCCATTTGTTATGACTGCAGATGCATCCTTGAAGGACATCCCATCTGTTACGACTGCAGCTGTATGCACGATGAACATCTCGTCTTACAGAAGTTATTGCTAGGAGCAGAGCTGTTTTCCAAGATAAAAACTTTATAACAGCAGTAGCAGCTGGCTCAAAAGGAGGCAGGGTGAGTTTTTCCAAGACATAGTTGAGGTCCCATGCAGGCATTGGTGATCTCCTTGGAGGCCTTACATTTTTGGCTCCTCTGAGGTACTGTTTTAATAAGGGATGAGAAAAGATTGGTGGCTCTGTATTGTAATGAGCTGAAATGGCAGAAGCATGAATTTTAATAAGATGAAAAAGATAGGCGTCTGTCCAGCATCTCGGTTAAGTATTGCACAATCTGAGGAATATTTGGCACAGCTGTATCAGTTCCTTGTGCCTGGTTCCAAGCACAGAATCTCTTCCATTTTCCAGCATAAGATTTTCTAGTACTAGGCCTTCTGGCCTCCAAAATGACATCCATCGCAGCTTTACTGAGAGGTGCGTTTTGTATGTCTACATTTACCGCCACACTGCCAGGTTTAAAGTCCTGAGTTGGCTGTGCAGGATCTGACTGTTTTCCTGGGACAGTAGATGAAGTATTTGGGGTAAGGTCCAAGCTGGGCATGGAGACAAGTTCTTTAGGATTGGAAACCAGTACTGGCGGGGCCAGTCTGGGGCAATCAGTATAATTTTTGGCTTTTCCTGTCTGGCCTTTAGGAGTACCTTGGGGAGGAGAGGCTGAGGGGGAAAGGCATATACTGATAGGTTTTTCCAGATGAAAGATAGGGCATCCACTTTCTATGCTCCACTTTCTATGCTTGTATGTGATAAGTCCTTGTGCAGAATCAAATAGATCTATGTCCGGGCATCCCCATTTCCTTATCATGCTGAAGACTTGTGGATCTAGCTGCCACTCGTGGGGATCCATGAGGTTTCTGCTTAGTTCGTCTGCCAGAGTATTTTTCATTCCTGGCAGGAATTGTGCCTGCAGATGTACTTGGTAAGTTAATGCTGTGCCCCACAAAGTCATGGCTAGTCTACAAAGGGGGTAAGAATGTGTGCCCCCCTGCTTGTTTATATACCACATGACTGTGGTGTTGTTTGTCTTTATCATTAGTTGTCCCAGATGAAGTAGGTCCTGGAAGGCTGTAAAGGGCATTCTGAACAGCTAGCATCTCTTTTTGATAAGTAGATGCATTTGGGTTGAGGACCATGTGCCCCGAATGCATCTTCCTGCCATGTGGTAGGCATAATCTGATGCATCCGTTGTTAGTGTCTGCCTGGCTGGGGGTAATGTGAATGGCTGTCCCTTGTTTTGGTGATAAGCCTTTGCCCACCATCGAAACTCCTGTTGTAGGCAGGGAATAAGAGTAATCATTGTTTCCAAGCTGTGGCAATGTTGAGTCCAAGCACTTTTTAGGTACCATTGAAGTTTCCTCATATGCAGTCTTGCATATGGAATTAATAGGATGCAGGATGCCATGAAGCCCAAAGCCTGCAGAATTTTTCTTGCAGATAACTGGGCCTTTGTTGCCAAAATTTTGAAATAGGTAGTCAGTTGCCTTTGTTTGTCTGGCGTGAGATGAGCCATCTGGGCAGTTGTATTTAAGCTTGCACCCAAGAATATTATCTCTTGAGAGGGTACTAGTTTTGATTTCTTTTCGCTGACTGCACACCCTAGGCATGTTAGAAGTCTTTTCACAAAAGCCAGATGCTGTAGAAGAATGTCCATGTTCTCTGCTTGAATCAGACAGTCGTCCAAGTAGGGATATATTTGTATTCCTCTTGTCTGCAGAATGCTACTACTGGTGCCAGGCACTTGGTAAAGACCCTGGGCGCAGTAGATAAGCCACAGGGCAGTGCAGAGAATTGGTAATGCATTGAGCCAACCTTGAATCTGAGGTATCTTCTGCATAACTGTCTGATTGGGACATGCAGGTATGCCTCTTTTAGGTCTAGAGTCACCAGCCAAGCGCTCTTGCCCAGCATGGGCAGAAGCTGCTGCAAAGTCATCACCTTGAATTTTGGTATATCCAGGAATGTGTTCAGAATAGATAGGTCCAGTAATGATCTCCAGGTCTTGTCCTTTCTGGGTACCAAGAACAGTCTTGAGTAAAATCCTTGTCCCTGCTCTTGCTCTGGTACTTGTTGAATGGCCCCCATGTCCATGGAGGATAAGACTTGTTTTTGTGCCTCTGCCCATTGATTTTTTGGCAGATCTGGCCAGCCGTTTGCCTTTGGCAGGGTATGGAAATGGAACTTGTACCCTTGTGACACGATATTTAGAACCCACTTGTCCTGGGTTATAATGTGCCAATTTTGAGAAAAAAGTGCTAATTTTCCCCCTAAGGGTGCTGCCAGGAGATAAGTGCTTGGTGCAGGCAGAGGGAAGTCATTGGGACCATTTCCTGTATGGTTGTGATTTGTCTTCTCCAACTTTGGAGGTAGAAGCACCCCATTGCTTTGTCTGTAGGAACCTTGCACCTGGGTTCTGCCTCTAGGGCATCTGGATCTGCCCCTTTGAGGTCTGTCTGACACAGGAAAGGACCAATTTTTTTGTAGGCCAGTGTCTACTAAACCTAGGTGGCTGTACTAGTAAAAAATCTTTGACAGTTTGCATAGATTTAGCTTTGTCCTCCATTTTCTTTAACACCTCCTCTGCTTCAACACCAAACAAAGTATCATGCTGTAAAGGTGCATCTAATAATTTAACTTTGACATGATCAGGCAGATTTTGTTCCTTTAACCAAGCATGCCTCCTAATTACAGAACCCGTAACTGTGGCCCTGCAGGAGGCCTCCAAAGAATCAAAACCACATTGCAAAGTATGCCTTCCAACTTGTTCAGCTGCATGCAATAAATCCTGCATTTCTTTGTTTTCTGCACATTCAGAGTTTAATAACATTTTCTGTTTAAGCAATGCCATGACATGTTGCTGATATTTGAGCATATGAAACTGACAGTTTAAGGCCCTTATAGCCAAGGTTGCAGATGTGTAAACCTTTTCCCCCCATCTATCCAGAGCCCTAGAATCTCTGCCAGAGGGGGTAGGGTTTTTGCAGCGGAAGCCTTAACTCCTCTGGGACCCTGTGAAATAGTTTCTGGGTCTGCAGCAGGGATTTTAAAAAGGAATTTAGGAGAGCCAGGAACCCTGTAATATCTGTCAAGCTTAACAGGAGCTGGAGGTAAGGAGTAAGGGGTCAGACTAGACTGCCAAAACACATCACCTACAATATCTAACACAGGTGGGATGGCTAGTTGCCTGTGTTGAGGTAGTAAAAGGAAATCCCTGAGCCTCTTTTTAGATTCTGAAAAATCTTGGCTCTCCCAGTGGAAATGCTCCCTCATGGTATGCAAGGTTTCCCCAAAAGAATAGTCCTCTGGAGGAGAAGCTGAAGGTATAGATTCTTCAGCATCAGAATCCTCATGGGGGGAAGAGAATATTCCTGATCAGAAGAGGAATCAGAAGAAATAGAAACCTGATCTGAAGATTCATAGACAGTCTCTTGCCTAGGCCTCTTATCAGTACGGGGATGGGAACCCCTGAACAAGGTAATTAAGTCTTCGGCCATTTTGAGCATCTGTATTTTGAGCATAGAGGCCTGTCCATGTGGCTCTTGAGTTTGTTTCTTTGCTTTAGTCTTTGCCTTTGAAGCGGAGGTTGACAATATAAAGATGTTTAGGTCTGGATACACCCTCAGAAGCCAGTGCCTGCTCAGCGGCTCCGGGCCCATCTGAAGGAAAATTATCCAAGGCTCCAATACCTTGAGTTTCCAGCGTCATGGCCGACTCCATGTGGGAGTCAGTAGCGGGCTGCGACTCTAAAGTAGCGGGCATCAGGGGCTGCGAAAGCGCCTCACTGAGAACCGGCGACTGGCTTCGGAGGAGCTTTGTCGTCGGTTTTGGGCCTCGGTTGCCTCTCTCTCTCCTTTTCTTTACGTTTTTTGTGAACTCCGGTAGTCAGATGGCTATCCGACGACATTTCTGGATAATGAAACCGGCGTCCAAAATAGTTTAAAGCAAAATCATACCGATGCTTAATAGTGCGCTGGTTAAATCTAGCACAAAACCGACAACCAGCAACGTTGTGATCAGGGCCTAGGCAAGGAATACAGTAAGAATGAAAGTCCTTATGAGGTATTTGCTTTCCACAAGAAATACAATTAACTTTTTCTGACATCAGTCTGGAGCAAGAAAAAAGTTTCCCCAACGGGGTACTTGGCTTTTATTGAAGACTTTGGATCCGAAACTCGAACACGAAAATCTCAGGAGTCGGCCGACCGGCACTTGCGAAATGCTTCTGCTTCGGGCACCGCGCGGCAAGAAAGACTAAAGAAAATGGTGTCGGACGCATCTTTTATACCTCTGACGTCAGGGAAGGGGCGACAAGCAGCCGACACAGGACCCAGGACTTTGGAATTCAGGCCGACTGAGGGCAACCTGTCAGCAGAATTACCTAAATGCAATGACTGCAACAGTGAAACACGAAAAACATCACCCTACACCCTAGTCAGATCCAGAAATACATCCCTGTGAAGCATCCACTTTTGGGGCTTTGTTAGAAATCTGGCTTGGTTTGTCTGACAGAACAGTTTACTAAGAGGGAATGTAAACCACAGTCATTCCTGCCTCTGCAGATATTGCCCAGGCTACACTATCAGTTTTGCAGGCTTGTTTATATGTACCACTTGATTGTGGTGCTGCTCATCCTCACCTAGACAGCATCTTCATTTAACATATTTAACATGTGGGTGAAAGCCTTAAGTGCTACAATGACCACCATCACTTCTTTTAGGCTAGTGTTTTTTTTTCTCCCTAATCTTGTCCTTCCAAATCCCCTCCAACATCAGTCCCCCAAACCAAGTCTGAAGGATCTATGACTATGGTCATTATGGAATGGGTGGGGGGGCTCTGAAGGACACCCCCAGGTCCTAGATGCATTACTGTATCCACCACAAGTGCTGTATTCCTCATAAGATCTTCTTAATGCAGGGACAAAGTGGAATGTTCATCTCTAATGAATAAAATATTCTCACACCATCTGTTTCTCAAACACCACTGAAGCTTCCACATAGGCAATCTGACAAGCGGTAACACTAAGATGCAAGATGTCATTTAGCCTAGAAGCCTGAGGAATTACCTGGCTTAAATTTCTCTCTGCTGCAAAATGCTCTGAAAGTAAACTGTCTAGAGAGTCCATTTTCAGTATGGGAGGAAGTCTCTGCTGATTGTGAATCCCATAGCAGACCAAGTTCCTTGAAGGGGTCATGTTTGACTGCTTTAACAGTGGGACCCAAATTTCTGAAACTACTGAAAATTAACTCCACAGCCTTGAGAATCTCTTGCAGGGATTCTGCAGGGTTAAGGCAATCATCTAGACAATTGTAAACCTGGATGGCCTTTGTCCAGCATTAAGCAATTACTGCAGCCAGGTATTCTGTGAATACTATGTATCCAGTAAACAAGTAGAGAAATATTTTATCAATATATTATAGCTCAGGCACCTTCCTTTCCTACCATGTATCTAACTTATGACCTACTCACAAGAATCTTGCCACCCCCATAGTGCCTTTTTTAGGCAAGGCTCAAATTCTAAACCTACCACCCTAGAACACAAAAAAGGAAAAAAACTAAGGGTAATGCTGCTCAATGCCAGAAGTCTAAATCTCAAAATGCACGCACTCAAGGCCCTTCTCAGTATGGAGAACATCGATGTCTGTGCTGTGACAGAAACCTGGTTCAAGGCTCCTGAGAGCACCCCAGCACTATCAGGTTTTACCTCATATCATGCGTTCCGGCCCCAAAATCTGGACAATACCAAGAAAGGAGGGGGGGTATCCATATTCATCAAGGACACCCACACCTCAAGACTGGTGGCAACGCACAATGCATCGGAGACCATCCAGGTGCAATTAACCATAGGCAAGACTGCTCTGCAAATTGTAGCATGTTACAGGCCACCCTCACAAACTCAGGAACCTCACATGGCCTTCCTGAAAACACTAGAGGATAAATGTATCACCAAACACCATCATACTAGGTGACTTCAATTACCCTAATATAGACTGGGAACACTACTCAAGCCCAAACACCCTAGCCCAAAAGTTCCTGGAATTCATAAACTCAAATGCCATGGAACAACTAGTCACCATCCCCACAAGAGGAGAAAACATACTTGATCTCATCATCACGAACATGGGAGCACAATGTTTAACACGGAAGTATACCCCTCACTGGTGAGATCAGATCACAAACTAATCTCGCTGGAGGTCCTCATCCCACCCCACCTGAAATAAAAAGACCACAGTAAAGAACTTCTCGAAGCCGACTTCACACTTCTAAAGACTAGTGTGGTCTCCTTTAAGGCCCCCGAGCTGGCGGAAAACAGTACTCAAGCCGCTGAATCACTTACAAATGCCTTCTACCAGCACCTGCAGGACTGCATGGATAAGGCAATCCCAAGCAAAACAAAGACTCTTTGTACCAAGGGCAAGCGTCCAGTCTGGTGGACCCCAGCCATAAACAAACTCTACAACAAAAGGAGGAAGCTACTACAAGACAGAGCAAAATCCTTAAAAGGTAAGACACCCTTGATCACTATAAGTAAAAAACTAAGAGCTCTCATAAAATCATCCAAAGCAAATTTTGAGAGAAAAATAGCTAAAGACTCAAAAGACAATCATAAGGCCTTCTTTAGCTATGTTAGAAACCTGGGAGGAAACTCCCAGATATGCTCAGAACTAGTTCAAAATGATGTGAAGATTACTAATCCTACAGACATTGCCAACATACTGGCTGACAGGTTCAGTGCAAACTTCTCCCCTCCCCAAAGGAGAGATATCTATACCAAGCGATTGCAGCCCCCAAACATCTCCAACGCCCAAGTGAGAACTGCTCTCTCCAAAGCAAAAACACAGCATCCATGGGCCCTGATGGCGTCCCGGCCTGTGTGCTCCCCGAACTCAACGACGCACTAAACCCACAGCTAGGACAGCTGTTTAATCATAGTCTTACCTCTGGATACGCACCCAGGAGTGGCGCACTGCAACTGTGGTCCCACTTCACAAAGGCGGTGCCTCCACCGACCCTGGAAATTACCGGCCCATTAGCTTGACAAGCCTTATCTGCAAAGCCATGGAGAGGATCATAATGGACCTCATAAATAAAGACATAGGGAATTTGCAGACTTTGGATCCATCCCAGTTTGGCTTTGTCAAAGGCAGATCATGCCTTCTAAACTTGGTTGACTTTTTGAAACAGTCACCAAAGCCATTGATGAGGAAAGGCAGTCCATACAGCCTACCTCGATCTGGCGAAGGCCTTCGATACAATACCCCACTCGGGTATCATTGAAAAACTCATCAGCTTAAATGTTAACCCATACATCACAAGATGGGTTGCAATCTGGCTGAGTGACAGAACCCACAGGGTCAGAGTTGCTGGCGCCATGTCAGACTCAAAGCCTGTCACAAGTGGTGTACCACAGGGCTCAGTCCTGGGCCCACTCTTGTTTGGCATCCACTTTTCCGAAGTACAAGCAAACACAGGAGGGTTATGGCTGACAAAGTTTGCAGATGACTGCAAACTGGGCCATAGTAGAAAACACATCTGACACAGATATCCTTCAGAAGGGTCTCACAGAAGCGGATAACTGGTGCCAGAGCCATGGCCTAAAGTTAAATGCCAAAAATGCATAGTCATACCCTTCGGGAAAAACAAGGTTACCCCTAGCTACCAAATAGGTGGCAATCCACTGAGCACAGAAGAAGTTATCAGGGACCTGGGGACCCAGGTTGATAGTAGTCTGTCATTCGACACCCATGTAGCTAAAGTAGTTAGGAAGACCTTCTACATTGCCCACCTTATCATGAAGGGATTCTCATCTAGATCAAGGGAGGTCATAGTCTCCCTATACTCATCACTCATCAGACCAATGATTGAGTACAATGCCCCATTCGAATGTATCTGACCCGACACTTGCAGCAGCTGGAGAGGCCACAAAAGTTCCTCACCAAAAGGATAAAGGGTCTCAAACATCTGTCCTATGCTGCCCGACTGAAAGAACTCCAGCTCTATTCAGTAAACGCTTACTTTGCTCAGAGGTGACCTTTGCCTAACATACAAGGCCATGTCAAACCCAAATTTGATGAATATGCTTCACCTCAAAAATCTAGATCCGTCAGAGCCACAAGGGCGGGAGACTTAAACCTCGACACGGCTATTAATAGGACGTGCTGGAGGGATGGATTCATCACCCAAAGACTCCCTATGCTGTGGAACAAAATCCCGGTATATGTGAGGCAGAGCACCTCGCTGGCCTTGTTCAAGAGAAATCTTGACCAATGGATGGGAGATCGCAGATATACCCCAGGGATTACCTCAGTGTCACTGCTCGACAGAGGCACAGCAAAATAATGGGTATAGTTCCCCATACTAAAGGGGTGGCGTAAGCCACAAAACTATGGGCTAGGCTTGTAAATGCCCTCGGGCAGATAGCCTAGTATGAACCTATGAACCTAAGTATGGGTGAGAGGATTCTCAGCTTTCTTGCACCAGGCAGAGAAGACTGAAGCTAAAAAGAGGAGGAACTAGGCTCCAGTAAGCAGGGAAGAGAAAGTACAGTTGTGTACACTTAGCATAAATGTAGATGTTACAGTGTATTCATTGTTGCAGTCATCACATTTGGGTTATCTGCTTGCAGTAGCCCTCGGTCGGCCTGATTATCAAAGTCTTGGGTCCTGCGTCGGGTGCCGTCTCATCTTCCATGACATCAGGTAGACAGGGGTATAAAGCATGCAGCAGACGTCATTACATCAGTTTTTCTTGCCCCAGATGTCAGGTGCCCCATAATGGGAAGCAATTATATACAAGGTTACACCTCCAACAAAAAAGCAAATACACCAAAAAGCTTTAAGCATAGTAAACAAGAATAAAGGTATATTAGTCAAGAGAAGTCAGGGGGCTGGAGGGAGGGTAACCAGGACTGCAACAGTGAATACACTCGAACATGTACATTTATGGTAAGTGTACACAACTGTACTATATTCCTCGTGTTTCACTGTTGCAGTCATCACATTTGGGTAGATTTCCAAAGCTAAGGATGAGAGGAGGTTATTAGATAGCATTAGGACCAGCTATAAGGCCCTGCAAGACTGCAGTGGCAAAGCCACCTCTGGATTTAGAAAAAAATTGACAAGTGGTAATGCTTGGTGCAGGTATGTACAGAACTCCAGGTAGCAGCTTTTAGGGTGTCCCTGGTAGGGACACATCTGAGAAAGGCTGTAGAGGTAAGATGCAGCCCTGGTTGAATGTGGTCTTATCCCCTGTGGGGTAGGTTTTTCCATGGTGCTTATAGCAGGAAGGAATGCAATGGCCTATCCACTTAGAAATGGTTTGCTTTAAGATGGCCTTCCCCTCTGCCCCTAGAGCAAATGCAACCAGCAGCTGTTCAAATTTCCCGAGAGGTTTAGCCCTGTCCAAGTAAAATCTAAGTTGTCTGTGCACGTCCAAGGAGTGCAATATTCATTCCTCTTTGTTCTGTGGATTAGAAAAGAAGGTTGGCAAATGAATGGACTGATTAAGGGCCACACTGGATACCACCTTAGGCATGAAGGAGGGATTAGTTCTGAGGGACACCCTGTCCACATGAAAGATAATGAAAGGCTCCACTGCCATGAGCCTGTAATTCAGACACCCTTCTTGCTGAAGTGAAGGCTAGAAGGAAGGCTGTTTTCCAAGAAAGGAATTTCAACTCTGTATTTGCAGCTGGCTCAAAGGGAGGTAGAGTGAGCATTTCCAATACAAAGTTAAAGTCCCAGGCTGGAGTAGGGGCTCTCCTGGGTGGTCAAGTTTTTGGCCCCTCTGAGGAATTGCTTCAGCAGTGGATTAGAGAAGAGGGGTGGGCTCTGTATTATAATGTGCTGAAATGGCAGAGGCATGAATTTTAATGGAAGAAAAGAAAAGGCCGTTGTGAAGCATCTCAGTTAAGTATTGAAGAATGTGTGGTAAATTGGGCACTGTTGTGCCCATTCCCCTGAGTTTGGCTCCAGGAACAGAATATTTTCCATTTTTCAGCATAGGATTTTCTAGTACTAGGCTTCCTTGCCTCCAGAATGACATCCATCACTTGCTTACTAAGGGATGGTAAGGTTCAGGGTTTAAAGCTGCGGGTGCAGAATCTGGCCCTCCTGCTGGGACAGCAGAGCAGGGGTCTGAGGCAGGTGCCAGCAGTGACACACTGTGCAAGAGGGGGTACAGCAGTGCTGGCGTTGCCAGTCTGATGCAATCAATATTGTCCTTGGTTTGTCCTGTTTGATCGTTAGTAGTACCTTGGAGAGGAGAGGCAGAGGGGGAAGAAAGGCATAAACTGAAGGTTTTCCAGGTGAAGGACAGGGCATCCACTTTCAAAGCTTGTTTGTGGGGAGTCATTGTGCAGAATTTGTCCAACTGGTAGCTCTGGGGGGAAGCAAACAGGTCTATCTCTGGGCTTCCCCATTTGTTTCTCAACATGTTGAATATCTTTGGTTCCAGTTTCCACTCATGTGGGTCCATGAGATTTCTGCTTAGGTCGTCTGCCAGTGTTATTTAGCTTGCCTGGCAGGAACTGAGCCTGTAGGTGCACTTGGTAGCTCAAGGCTGTGTTCCACAGAGCCATGGCTAGTCTGCAGCGAGGGTATGAGTGGGTTCGCCCCTGCTTGTTTATGTAGCACATAACAGTGGTGTTGTCCATCTTTACCAATAACTGTCCTGGAAGAATGTGGTCCTTGAAGGCTGTCGGAGCATTCAGTACAGCTAACATTTCTTTTTGATTGATATGTAGGTGCATTTGACTTGAGTTCCATTTGCCCTGAATGCACTGCCCTGCCAAGTGAGCCCCCCATGCATAGTCTGATGCGTCTGTTAGGGTTTGGGCGGCAGGGGGTAGAGTGAATGGCAGTCCCTTGTTTTGGTGGCAGGCCTCTGCCCACCAAAGGAACTATCTGAAGAAAGGCATGATAGGAATCATTGATTCTAGATCATGAGAATGTTGACACCATAGGCTTTTTAGGTACCATTGTAGTTTCCTCATATGCAGTCTTGCATATGGAATTAGTAGAATGCAAGAGGCCATGAACCCCAGGGCTTGCTGTATTTTTCTTACAGACAGCTGGGTCTTTGTGGCCAGTAGTTTGAAGTAGGCTGTCAAATGAACTTGTTTTTCTGGTGTGTGGTAGGCCATCTGGGAAGTTGTATTCAAGCTTGCTCCCAGGAATACAATTTGTTGGCAGGTTACAAGATGTGATTTATTTTCATTTATGGTGTACCCCAGAGAAGTTAGCAATTTCTTTACAAATGCCAGACAATTTAATAGTATGTCCTGGTTTTCTGTCTGAATTAGACAATCGTCCAGTTATGGGTATATTTGAATATTTCTTTGCACTCTGTGAATACCCTGGGCGCAGTAGATAAGCCAAAGGGCAGTGCAGAGAACTGATCGTGCATGTAGCCTGCTCTGAAGCGTAGGTATCTTCTGCAAGATTCCCTTATTGGGATGTGCAGCTAGGCTTCCTTTAAATCCAGTGTTGCCAACCAGGCATCTTTGCCTAGCATGGGAAGCAGCTGATGAAGAGTTAGCATCTTGAAGTTTGGGATTACAAAAATGTGTTTAGGATAGACAGGTCCAGGATAGGACGCCAGGAAGTGCCTTTTCTGGGTACCAGGAAAAGTCTTGAGTAGAAACCTTGCCCCCATTCGTCTTCTGGGACAGGTAGAATAACCCTGATGCTTAAAAGAGAGAGAACTTGCTTTTGAGCCTCTGCCCACTGATTTGGGGGTAGGTCTGGCCAACCGTTTGGGGTTGGTAAGGAGTGGAAGTGGAATCTGTATCCTTGGGAAACTATATTCAAAACCCATTTGTCCTGGGTAATGAGTTCCCAATTTTTTGCATGCAGGGCAATCTTTCCCCCTAAAGGAACAGTCAGTTGAGCACGGCTTGGAAGGTTTAAAGTTAAGTCATTGAGACAGTTTACCATGGGGGGGGACTTACTACTCCCTGCTTTGGAAGTGGGAGCCCCCCCCCCCACTGCGTAGGCATGCGAGTACCTTGGGACTGAAGCCTGGGTGTTCTGCTGGTTCTGGGTTTGGACTCAGAAGGCCTGGAAGAGGCAGGAAATGACCAATTCTTAGAGGGCCAATGCCTACTAAATCTGGGAGGCTGTACTTGCAGAAAATCTTTAAAAGTTTGCATTGATTTAGCTTTTTCCTCCATCTTAAGTACTTCTGCTTTGTTGCCAAACAGGTGGTCTTGATTTAAGGGAGCATCCAGCAATTTAGCTTTAACATGATCTGGCAAAAATTGCTTCTTAAGCCAAGCATGCCTTCTAAGTACATACCCAGCAAAAGCAGCACTGCAAGATGCCTCTAATGAATCAAAACCACATTGCAAAGTATGTTTTCCAACTTGTTCAGCACAATACATTAAATCCTGTAATTCTTTATTTTCAGCACAGTCAGGAATCAACATAATTTTCTGTTTAAGCAATCCAATAATATACTGCTGATACTTTAACATATGAAACTAGCAGTTTAAGGCCCTAATGGCCAAAGTTGCAGAAGTGTATACCTTCTTACCCCATCTATCCAGCGCCCTGGAATCTCTATCAGAGGGGGTAGGATTTTTGGCAGTAGTAGCCTTAATGCCCTTGGGTCCCTGTGAAATGATCTCAGGATCAGCAGTAGGATTTTTAAAGAGGAACTTGTGTGAGTCAGGTACCCTGCAATACCTATCAGGTTTTCTGGGAGCAGGAGGTAAAGTGTCAGGGGCCAGGCTAGATTCCGAGAAGGCATCATCTACAATGTCCAGTACATACCTCTCAACCTCTCAGTACAATAAATCTGGACAAAGCCGGACAAAATGGGGGGACAAAGGCCCAAAAGTAGGGACAGATTTTAAATATTGCTCTTATAAACTTAGAAAGTTGCTAAAGTAGCAGGGTTTGAGCTAATATGCATCTTTTGAAGGATATGAAGTCTGAAACTCAAATGTATGTCATTATTTGGCGTCTTCAATCCTCAGCTCATCCCTGTGATTTGCCAGAAAACCACAAATTTTATTAGGAACAGATCAAAAATATGAGGCAAAAATCTGGACAGTTGAGAGGTATGGTCCAGTACAGGAGGGATAGCTAAAGGCCTGTGCTGAAGCAGGAGTAAGAATCCACTAAGCCTCTTTTTGGAGTCAGAGTAATCCTGGCTTTCTCAGCGGAAATGCTCCCCAAGAGTATGCAAGGTTTCACCAAAAGAGAAATCCTCTGGAGGAGAAGCAGAGGGAATGGAGTCCTCTGCATCAGAATAGTCATAAATATACAAGGGCAAATCCTGGTCATCAGAGAAAAAAAAGTTATGTACTTACCATAACGTTCCATGCTGGTAGGTAGTCCAGCTCACCATTCATTTTTACATATGGGTTCGGAGCCGATCCTCTGCTCTGACTCTGCCAATTTACAAGCTCGAAGACTTCTGGTTGGCTCGTGGCTAAGCAGGTATCCCATAAGTGCACCAGAACAAACCCCATATCTTGTTTGCTGCTCACTAGAAGAAATAACCATAACAGACAAACCAATACTAAAGGGTCTCCAACTAAAGATAACCAAATTATTATTATTATCTCCAGATCTTCCAGGATGGGGGCAGGAGGGCGGGTTGGTAAAAATGAAGGGCGAGATGGACTACCAACATAGAACGTTATGGTGAGTACATAACTTCTTTATGTTGTGAAGTCCAATCTCACCTTCATTTTTACATATGGGACAGTGTCCCTAGCGCCTTAGTCTTGGGTGCCTCACTGGAAAATAGTCCTAAGCACCGTGGGAGCCAAAGGATGCTCTACCCCTGGAAGCTAAATCCATTTTGTAATGTGTAATAAAAGTGTGAGGGGTAGCCCACGTAGCTGCTGCACAAATATTATCAAGTGGGACCCTGGCTTGAAAGGCTGCAGAGGTAGACAGCGACCTGTTAGAATGAGCCTTGATCCTGCAGGGTAAAGGTCTGCCCTCCGATCTGTAGATAAAGGCTATGCAACTGGAAATACAGTTAGATAGTGTCACTTTAGAAACTGGTAAGCCCAATCTGGAGTCAGAAAACGAAATGAATAGTTGATCTGATTTCCTAAAATCCTTGGTCCGCTGTAAATAAAAACACAGTTGTCTATGAACATCCAGCTGATGAAAACAGTATTCAGCTGCATTACAGTGATTAGGGAAGAAAACTGGGAGTTCTATGGATTGATTTAAGGTAGCAGGGGAACAAACTTTGGGGACAAAGGAGGGATTAGTACGCAGTGACACTCTGTCTTTGTGAAAGATCAAATAAAATAACGTGGCTTAACAGACCAGGCTTGTTAGCTCTGATACCCATCTAGCTGATGTGACAGCTACCAAAAACAAAGTCTTCCAAGACAAAAATTTCAATGAAGATGAGTGGGAAGGTTCAAACGGGGAAAAAGTCAGTTTGGACAACACAAAATTTAAATCCCAAGAAGCCACAGGTTCTTGCAGCGGTAGTCTTTGGCTCCTTTCAAAAAGGTCTTGCTTAGCTTATGAGACATTAAATTGGTATCCGGACACCCTGAGAGAAAATGAGAAATTGCCGCCAACTGGACTCTTGACAGTGGCAGCGGCAGATCTTTGCTGAAAAAGCTCTGAGAGAAACTCCAAAATCACAGGGATAGAAGCAGTGTAGGGATCTACATTCACTTTCTGTGCCCAAATAGAAAATCTTTTTCATTTACTGCCATACAGCCTTCTAGTTGAAGGTTTATGGAAGGACATAAGAATATGTGATACTAAGGATGATACATCATGATGCCTGACTAGGGTTGGAACTGGAGCAGCCACGCTGTCAATTTGAGGGTGTGGATTGAGGGATGTAGCAAACCTGACATGCGAGTCAACAGATCTGGAGCTGGGTCCAGGATCCAAGGATCATCCAGGAGAAGAGGCTCGAGGAAGGGGAACAAGACCTGATGAGGCCACTAAGGAACAATGAGTATTCAACTTGCTTCCCAGCCAACTGGCTTTCTGAATCACTTTGGAAATGAGAGGAAATGGAAGAAAGGCATACAGAAGTCCCATGGGCCAATCGTGAGCCAGAGCGTCTCTGTGCGTCTTCCCCGGAGGGGGAATGAGGGAAAAATAGCTGCTGCATTTGGCATTGACTGGACTGACAAAAAATTTGCAGCAAGACTGTGCCCATTTTCAGAAAATCTGTTCTGCTGTTTCCCGTTTCAGTGACCACTCGTGAGGCAGTAGTATCGCCCGGCTGAGCTTGTCGGATATCACATTGGTCGTCCCTGGAATGTGCGTTGCAACCAAAAAGCGCTGGGAAGAAATCACCCATTCCCAAACTCGCATGGCCTCTCGAAAGAGTGGGTAAGATCTGGTACCGCCCTGTTTGTTGATATACTAAACAATCGACATGCTGTCTGACTATCGCAATAGTCCCTAGAGGAAGAAGGTCTTGAAGTGCTTGCAACGCCAGGAGCACTGCCCTCATCACCAGAACACTGATATGTAGGTGAGCCTCGTGCTCTTGCCATGTGCTTCGGACAGACCTGCCAAGATAATGCCCCCCCCCGATCTGGGAGGCATCCGTGGTCACAGTGGCAATGGGTGGTGCAGGAACAGAGGGGGTGCTCGTGATCAACTGGTTGGGAGCTATCCACCAAAGAAGGTCCTCCTTGCAGGATTCTGTCAGCAGGATAGGATGACTCAGCGGGAGATATTGGAAGGACCATTGGGAAGACAGAAGCCACTGAAGAATTCTCATGTGCAACCTGGCTAATGGTACTAATAGAATGGTGGAAGCCATAGTCTCGAGGAGCTGAAGAAACCACTTCACTTTGACCTTCCACAACGAGAGAAAACGTTGAATTTCAGAGATTGTTTTCTGCCCTTTCGGTGGGGAGACGAGTTGTCATGTTCACTGTGTCTACCTCTGCGCCTATAAAAATCACAGATTTTGAGGGCAATGATGCAGATTTTTCCCAGTTTATGGAGATCCCTAACTGAGCACAAAGTTGAATAGTGGCGTCCCTTTTTTGGAGGAGTAGATCCCTGGTGGGGGCGGTCCAGGAGCCAGTCTAAATACGGAAACACCTGGAATCCCGACATCTCAGGTGAGCTGTCACTACTGCCATGCATTTGGTGAACACCCTGGGGGCTGTGGTGAGACCAAAGGGAAGAGCATGAAACTGATAGTGACTGGCTCCCAGCAAGAAGCGTAGATGGCCCCTGGACGCCTTGTCCATTTTTATAAGGTAGTAGGCGTCTTGGACATCTAGAGAACACATCCAATAGTCTTTCCCTAACAACGGGAGTATCGACTGCAGTGTTACCATTCGAAACCTGTCCTTCTTCAAGGATTCGTTTAATCTGCTGAGGTCCAATATTGGCCTCCAATCTCCGGTTCGTTTTGGTACTAAAAAGAACCTGGAGTAAGTTCCGGATCCTATCTGGTCTGCTGGGACGGGCTGGATGACTCAGAGCAACTTGTTGATCTCCACAGTTGACTGATACATGTAAATGGGTGGTATATCTGGGATCTTCTTGGGAACAAACGGTGGAAGGGAAAAGGGTATGATATAGCCTCTGGTAACAACTCTTTCTACCCACTTGTCTTGAGTGATATTTAGCCAGGCTTCTGGATACAAAGAAATGCAACTCCTGACCAGCCCCAGAGAAACGCAGTTGGGCCCCACATCAGGAGCGCTGATAAGGCTGTCCCCGAAAGGAATCACGGCCTTGCTGGTATTGCGGACCGCCACTGCCTCTAGGGCGTCTCCCATTTCCTCTGCCTCTGAAGGAGGGTTTACCCTGTGTGTCGGGAATGACCCTCTGGGCCTTTTTGAACCACATTTTACTGCCCCTTTGACCTTTGGGGTATGGTCGAGAGGGAACAGTAAAACATACTTCCACGGCAGAAAGCGTCTTTCCTTCTTGCTCACACCGAGTGAGTGTATCCTTCACCTTAGAACTAAACAACGAGGAACCATCAAATGGGGTGTTGGTGAAAGTAGACTTGAACGGTTCCCCAAAATTACACAAGCGTATCCAAGAGCGACGCCTCAGGGCAACTCCTGAACCCGCTGCTCTACTCGCTCCATCAACGGCATAGGAGATAAGCTGCATGGAGGAGTTGACTAAAGAATTTAAGGTGGACAACTGAGCAGAAATAATGTCAGGGACTCCCTCAGTACACTCCCCTTGTATAGAATCTCCTAACTCCTTGAAAAGATCCCTCTATAATCTCGTGAAGTGCGTGAGTTAGTTCAACGATCGAATGGTAAATGCTGCTGAACTAAAGATATGCTTCCCAAATCTGTCCATCTGTCGAGAATTCTTGTTTGGCGGATGAACAGAGGAAGAAGTCTCTGCCAGCTCCTTCTTTGTGGCCGCCACCACCACCAGGGCATCTATGGGAACGCCCTTAGACAAACTCTTTACCAGGAGGGGCAGACAGAAACTTATTAGGTCTCCTGGGGACTGGCTCCACAGCATCAGGAGTATCACACACCTTTCGACTAACTAGATCCATCAGTTCGTCAAAAGGTGGACACCCCCAAGAGGCAGAAGGTTGAGACCCGAAAGCCTTCAGGTACACAGACTCCTCATCAGAAGGGTTGACAGTGGGCCAATCGCACCTCTGTTTAAGGATCTCCAGGAAGTCCATGAAGGAGACCAGAGGACAACTTGGGGGACCCTTCAGACTCCTCGAGGTCAGGGTCCAATGTCAAAGATTCATCCTGGGAGTCAATATGCTTCCTCTTACATAACCTCTTCCAGGGAGGCTCCTCGAAAGGACATTCTGGGGAGGCCCCGGAAGAGTGGGGGCCACCAGCCGATGGCTCCTGAGGCTGAGGGTCTCTGCTGTCTCCGGAGAGAGTAGGGGCTGAGACCGAAGTGGGTGCTCATGGGGGGAAGAGTGCTGGTACCACTGGTAGGAGTTGCAGAATGAGACAGCACGCTCCTGATCATCTCAAATGCCGACCTCTCTGGCTCCGAAGACCTCCCCCGCTCCGAACAGACAAAGGTTGACGTTGGAGCCAGAGCCGTCGGCTTCGAGGTGGATGCAGGGTGCGAGTTCACCCTGGCTGACGCACCGAGAGAAAGGCTCAGCACCGAAGATAGATTCTAGCCCTCCTGTCGGCGCATACAGGATAGCTTCTGCCCCTGGACACAACAGACGGCACTGAGCATGTTGGAGCCAAACCCGGCTCCAAAGCAGCGACAAAGGGAGCTGGGACAGTACAGTTGTGTACACTTACCATAAATGCAGATGTTCAAGTGTATTCACTGCTGCAGTCATTACATTTGGGTAATCTGCTGGTCCTGCGTCAGTTGCTGTCCCTTCTTCCATGACATCAGCTCGTCAGGGGTCCGACACCATTACATCAGTTTTTCTTGCCCCAGATGCCAGGTGCCCCCCTAATGGGGAGCAAATAAAATTAAAAACACAAAAATATAACTCCAACCAAAAGCAAATACACCAAAAAAGCTTTTAAGCATAGTAAAAGAAAGTAGAGGTATAGCCAGAGAAAAGTAGAGGGCTAGAGGGAGGGTAACCAGGACTGCAACAGTGAACACACCCAAACATCTACATTTATGGTAAGTGTACACAAATGCACTATGTTCTTCGTGTTTCACTGTTGCAGTCATTACATTTGGGTAGATTCCCAAAGCTATGGTTGGCAGGAGGTGTTTATACAGCATTAGGGCCAGCTATAAGGCCCTGCAAGACAGCAGTGGCAATGACAGCTCTGGATTTAGAGAAAATTGGTAAATGATCATGCTTGGTGAAAGTAAGTACAGAACTCCAGGTAGCAGCTTCTAGAATATCCTTCGTAGGAACACCTCTGAAAAAGACTGAGTGGAGTGGGATCTGATCCCTTGGGGGCTAGGTTTTCCATGGTGCTTATAGCAGAAATGAATGCAATGGCTTATCCATTTAGAAATGGTTTTAAAATAGCCTTCTCCTCTGCCCCTGCAGCAAATGCTACCAGCAATTGTTCAGATTTTCTTCGAGATTTAGTCCTGTCCAAGTAGGATCAAAGTTGTCTGTGCACATCCAAGGAATGCAGAACCCGTTCCCCTTTGTTCTGCGGATTGGGAAAGAAGGTTGGCAAATGAATGGACTGATTAACAGCCACACTGGAAACCACCTTGGGCATGAAGGATGGATTGGTCCTCAAAGATACCCTTATCCGCATTAAAGATGATGAAAGGTTCCACTGCCACAAGGGCCTGTAATTCAGATATCCTTCTAGCTGAAGTGATTGCTAAAAGGAAAGCCGTTTTCCAAGAAAGAAAATTTAAGTCTGCAGTAGCAGCTGACTCAAAAGGAGGTAGAGTGAGCTTTTCCAAAACAAAGTTAAGGTCCCAGGCAGGGGTAGGAGGTCTCCTGGGTGGTCTCAAGTTCTTTGCCCCTCTGAGATACTGCTTGAGCAGGGGATGAGAGAAGCGGGGAGGTTCTGCGTTATAGTGAGCTGAAATAGCCGAAGCGTGGCTTTTAATAGAGGAAAAAGACAGGCCCTTGTGAAGCATCTCAGTTAAGTATTGCAAAATCTGAGGTAAATTGGGTGCTGCTGTGCACATCCCTAAAGACTGGTTCCAGGCGCAGAATCTTTTCCATTTGTCAGCATAAGATTTTCTAGTACTAGGTCTTCACGCCTCCAAGATGAAATCCATCACAGGTTTGCTGAGGGATAAGGGTGAATTTAAGTGATTAGCCAGGCCGAAAGGTTCAATGTTGGAAGATGAGGGTGCAGAATTTGGTTCTCCTGCTGAGACGGCAAGGAAGGGGTCTAAGGCAGGTGCCATGGAGATATTTGTGAGACACTGCATAGGAGTGGGTACCAGTGTTGGCGAGGCCAGTCTGGAGCAATCAAAATCATTCTTGGTTTGTCTTGTTTGACATTTAGCGAACTTTGGAGAGCAGAGGCAGAGGGGGAAAGGCATAGACTGATAGGTTTTTCCAGCTGAAAGACAAAGCATCCACTTTCCAGGCTTCTTTGTGGGGAGTCCTTGTGTAAAATTTGTCCAACTGGTAGTTCTGGGGGGAGGCAAATAGATCTATGTCTGGGCTCCCCCATTTGCTTGTCAACGTGTTGAAAATCTGTGGTTCCAGTTTCCAATCGTGTGGGTCCATGAAATTTCTGCTTAGTCCATCTGCCAGTGTATTCAATTTTCCTGGCAGGAATGGAGCTTGTAGGTGCACTTGGTAGGTCATGGCTGTGCTCCACAATGCCATGGCTAGTCTGCAGAGGGGGTAAGAATGTGTACCCCCCTGCTTGTTTATGTACCACATAACCGTGCTGTTGTCCATCTTTACCATATGTTGTCCTGGAAGAATGTAGTCCTTGAAGGCTGTCAGATCATTCTGTACAGCTAAAATTTCTTTTTGAATATGTAGGTGCATTTGATTTGGGTTCCATGTGCCCTGAATGCACTTTACTGCCAGGTGAGCCCCCCATGCATAGTCTGATGCATCTGTAGTTAGGGTTTGGGCGGCAGGGGGTAGTGTGAATGTTTTGGTGGCAGGCCTCTGCCCACCATAGAACTCTAGTTGCAGGCAAGGTATGATCGGAATCGTCGTTTCCAGGTTGTGACACTGCTGACTCCATAGACTTTTTAAGTACCACTATAATTCCCTCATAAGCAGTCTTGCATATGGAATTAGAAGAATGTAGGAGGCCATGAACCCCAAGGCTTGCAGTATTAGTCTTGCAGATAGCAGGGTTTTTGTGGCCACTTGTTTGAAGTAAGTTACCAAATGAATTTGCTTTTCAGGCATGAGGAAAGCCATCTGGGCAGTTGTATTCAAGCTTGCACCTAGGAATGTAATCTGTTGAGAGGGTACCAGCTGTGATTTCTTTTCGTTTATGGTGTACCCCAGACAAGTTAGAACCCTTTTTACAAACGCCAGATGATTTAGAACTACGCCCTAGTTTTCTGCCTGAATTAGACAATCGTCCAGGAATGGATATATTTGAAAATTTCTTTGCCTGCAAAATGCAATAAATGGAGCCAGGCACTTTATGAATACCCTGGGTTCAGCAGACAAGCCAAAGGGCAGTGCAGAGAACTGATAATGCAAGTAGCCTGCTTTGAAGCGTAGGTATCTTCTGCAAGATTCCCTGACTGGGATGTGCAGGTATGCTTCTTTTAAATCTAGAGTTGCCAACCAGGCATCTTTGCCTAGCATAGGAAGTAACTGGTGAAGAGTCAGCATCTTGAATTTTGGAATGTTCAGAAAGGTGTTTAGAGTAAAAAGGTCCAGAATTGGATGCCATAATTTGTCTTTTCTGGGTACCAGAAAAAGCCTGGAATAGAAACCTTGTCCCTTTTCCTCTTCTGGTACTGGTTGAATAGCCCCCATGTTTAAGAGGGAAGTACTTGTTTCTGAGCCTCTGCCCACTGATTTGGGGGCAGGTATGGCCACCCGTTTGGTGTTGGCAACGTGTGGAAATGAAGCCTGTATCCCTGGGGCACTATATTTAAAACCCATTTGTCCTGGGTTATGAGTACTCAGTTCTTTGCATGAAGAGCAATCTTTCCCCCGAAAGGGTCGGCTAAAAGGCAAGTGCTTGGTAATTTTAAAAGGAAGTCATTGAGACTGTTTACCACAGGGGGGTGTCTTATTTCCAGATTTGGAAGTGGAGGCCCCCCCCCCTCCACTGCTTAGTTCTGAGAGTCCCCTGGGACTGAAACCTGGTGCTTTTGGTGTGCCTGGGTTTGGCTTGAGAGGATCTGGATAAGACCAATTCTTAGTAGGCCAGTGCCTACTAAATCTTGGAGGTTGCACTTGTAAGAAATCTTTAACAGTTTGCATAGATTTAGCTTTATCTTCTATCTTTTTTAGAACTTTTTCAGCCTTATTGCCAAACAGGCGGTCCTGATTTAAAGGAGCATCCAACAATTTTGCTTTAACATGAGCAGGCAAAGATTGCTCCTTAAGCCAAGCATGCCTTCTAAGCACAGACCCAGTAACAGCAGCCCTGCAGGAGGCCTCTAAAGAATCAAAACCACATTGCAAAGTATGTTTTCCAACTTGTTCAGCAGAATGCAATAAATCCTGTAAATCTTTATTTTCCACACAGTCAGGAATCAACATAATTTTCTGTTAAAGCAGTCCAATAATATGCTGCTGATATTTTAACATATGAAATTGGCAGTTTCCTGATTGCCAATGTTGCAGAAGTATAAACTTTTTTACCCCATCTATCCAGCGCCCTGGAGTCTCTATCAGAAGGGGTAGGATTTTTAGCAGTAGAAGCCTTAATGCCCTTGGGCCCCTGAGAAATGGTTTCTGGATCTGCAACAGGATTTTTGAATAGGAACTTGTGGGACTCAGGAACCCTGTAGTACCTGTCAGGTTTACTAGGAGCTGGAGGCAGGGAATCAGGAGCCATACTAGATTACGAAAACACATCATCAACAATGACTAGTACAGGAGGTATAGCCAAAGGCCTATGCTGAGGTAGAAGAAGGAAATCCCTAAGCCTCTTTTTTGAATCAGAAAATTCCTGACTTTCCCAGTGGAAATGCTCCCTTAAGGTATGTAAAGTTTCCCCAAAAGAAAAATCCACAGGGCGGGGAGCAGAGGGAATGGAATCCTCAGCATCAGAATCCTCATAAGTACGTATGGACAAATCCAGGTCATTAGAAGAGTTGGAAGAAACAGAAACCTGATCAGAAGATTCATAATCAAGCTCAGCCCTAGGCCTCTTAGAGGGGGAGGGGGTTTGACTACCCCTGATTAGAGCCATTTTGATCATTTGTTTTTTTAGGCATAGGGGCCTGAACATGTGGTCTGGGTGTCGGTTTTTTAGACATAGATTGAGATTTAGGCCTTAGTAATGAAGGTGGAGTCGGTTTAAAATGCAAGTCTGTAGGCCCGAATACACCCTCAGAAGCCGGTGCCTGCACATCAGAAGGAAGTACCACGAGGACTAGGTCCTCTAACTTAAACGGGCCTAGCCCGGAACAGAAAGCTAGGTCTTCTAATTTAAACATACCAGAAAAAAGAAAAACTCATGCACACAGAAGCTGTAATGACTATTTAGCAAAAATTTAAGAATAGCTAGCTAGCGTACTAGGGAAGGAAACTCCAACAATAAGTAATTAACAAGCGGATCCCCGCCAAAAATACAATCTCTGAAGAAACTAAGCTGACTGCCAAATGGAGACCGAATAACGGTCAGAAATAACAGGAGCCCCTGTTAACTACCAGCAGAAAACTGCCAAAAACGAACACTCTACCTGATATAAAAAAAACAAGGCGCAACGGCGCCTACAAGGAATTCTAAACTGGTACACAGGATACCATACTAACAACAAGTTTAAACTAAGATTGCACCAAAAGGGCAAACAACGCAACTGCCTAGGATAATAGCAACCCTAACACAATAATATTAACACTAATACTATATTTAAATAGAAAAGAATTTGACACTTAGCCAGAGCCAAGAGAAGCACGACCGAACTCGAAGTGGCAAACAAGATCTGGGGTTTGTTCTGGTGTACTATGGGGATGCCTGCCTAGCCACGAGCCAACCAGAAGTCTTTGAGCTTGTAAATCGGCAGAGTCGGAGCAGAGGATCGGCTCCGAACCCATATGTAGGTTCATATGTAGGTACTAGGCTATCTGCCCTAGGGCATTTATAAGCCTAGCTGGAATTTGTTGGCTTTCGCCTCCCTTTTAGACTAGATTCCCAAGCCTCTGTCCAGCAGGGCCATAGAAGTGATCCCAGGAGCAAATTTACGATTACCCATCCACTCGTCAAGATTTCTCTTGAAGAGGGTCAGCGAAGGGCTCTGCCTAACATGGACTGGGATTCTATTCCAGAGTGCGGGAAGCCTTTGGGATATGAATCTATCCCTCCAGCATGTCCTATTTATTGTTGTGTTAAGGTTTAAATCCCTGGAGCGTGTAGCTCTAGTGGATTTGGTTTTCTTGAGGTGGAGCATGTCGAACAATTCCGGGTTGGACATGGCCTTGTATGTCAGGCAGAGATCACCTCTGAGTAAGCGGTAAGCAACTGAGTATAGCTGGAGTTTCTTTAGTCGAGCTGCATAGGGCAACTGTTTGAGGCCCACGATTCTCTTGGTGAGTTATTTTTGAGGGCTCTCCAGCTGTTGTAGGTGTCTGGTAAGGTACATCCCAAATGGGGCATTGTACTCAATTATGGGCCTGATAAGTGATGAGTAGAGGGGCACGATGACCTCTCTTGATCTAGATGTGAACCCTTTTGTGATTAGTTGGGCTATATAGAAGGCCTTTCTAACCACTTTGGCAATGTGATTGTCGAAGGAGAGGTTACTATCTACTTGGGTCCCCAGATCCCAGATTACTTCTTCCGTCATTAGTGGATTTCCTTTTATATGGTAGTTTGTGGGTTCGTTGTTTTTCCCAAAGGGGATGACTATACATTTTTTTGCATTTAGCTTGAGGCCATGGTTCTGACACCAGGTATCAGTCTCTATTAGGCCTTTCTGGATGATGGTTGTGTCAGCCGGAGAGTCTATTATGGCTCCCAGTTTGCAGTCATCTGCGAACTTGGTCAGCCACAGTCCTCCCGTGTTTGCTTGCACCTCCGAGAAGTATATACCGAACAAGAGTGGTCCCAGGACTGATCCCTGTGGGACGCCACTTGTGACTGGTTTTAGAGACTGGTTTTAGTGTCGGACATGGCGCCTGAAACTCTGACCATGTGAGTTCTATCCCTGAGCCAGTTTGCAACCCATCTTGTGACGTATGGGTTGATCTTTAAGCTGTTGAGCTTATTTATAATACCTGAGTGGGGTATTGTGTCGAAGGCCTTAGCGAGGCCTAGGTAGGCTGTGTGGACTACCTTTTCCTCATCTAAGGCTTTGGTAACTCAAATCAACTAGGTTTAAGAAGCAAGATCTGCCCTTGACAAAGCCGAATTGGGTTGGGTGCAATGTTTGGAGGTTCTCAATGTCTTTGTTAATGAGGTCCACGATGATGCGCTCCATAGCCTTGCAGACCAGGCTAGTCAGACTTATAGGGTGATGGGTCCCAGTATCCGTTGTGGCGCCCCCTTCGTGGAGTGGGATCATCGTTGCTGTACGCCATTCTTTGGGTACATAACCTGTGGTGAGGCTGAGTTGGAACAGTGAGTTCATGTGAGGGTTTAGTTTGTTTTGGAGCTCGTGTAAGACGCAGCCCGGGATACCATCTGGTCCCATCGATGCTGTTTTTTTTTTTTTACCTTAGAGAGAGCTGCTTTCACCTGTGAGTCTGATGTCTGGGGGACTGCATTCCTCTGGGATAGTCACAGGCCTCACTGGAGGGGAAGGAGGGTGAAGTTTGCACTGAACCTGTCTGCCAGGACGTTGGCAATGTCTGTGGGTTCAGTGTATTTTGTGCCATTATGCACCAGCTCAGAGCAGATCTGTGTGCTGCCACCCAGATTTTGGACGTAGCTAAAGAATGCCTTGTGATTATCTTTTGAGTCTTTGGCGATTTTTCTTTCGAAGCTGGCCTTTGATGATTTTATGAGGGATCAAAGTTTTTTTGCTGGTACTGATCAAGGATACCTTCCCTTTATGGGATTTTGCCTGGTCATGTAATAGCTTCCTCCTTCTGTTGTATAGCTTGTTTATGGCCGGGGTCCACCAAACTGGCCTCCTGTTCTTGGAGGAGTGAGTCTTTGTTTTACTTGGGATGGCACGATCCATGCATTCCTGTAGGTGCTCATAGAGTGCTTTTGCAAGGGATTCTGCGGTTTGGGTACCATTTTCCATTTGTCCGGGTGCTCTAAAACTTCCCACCTCGGTCTTGAGAAATGTGAAGCTTGCTTTGGAGAAATTTTTCACAGTGGTTTCCTTTGCTGGGGGTGGTGTCGGGATGTGGATGTCCATTGTGATAAGTTTGTGGTCTGATCTTACCAATGAGGGATTTACCTCTGGTGTAGAGCATTGAGCCCCTATGTTGGTGATGACCAAGTCCAATATGTTGTCCCATCTTGTGGGAGTGGTGACCAGTTGTTCCATGGCATTTGAGTTTATAAACTCCAGAAACCGTTGGGCAAAAGAGTTGGGACTTGAGTAGTTTTTCCAGTCAATGTTTGGGTAATTGAAATCCCCCAATATCATTGTGTTTGGTGAGACCTTCATATTTTCCAGTGTTCTCAGGAATGTTGAGTGGGGTTCCTGAGACAAGGTGGGTGATCTGTAGCAGGCTATGAACTGGAAAGCAGTTTTGCCTACTGTTAGTTGCACGTGAAAAATGAAGGTGAGATTGGACTACACATCAGAAATTTCAGAATCCTGATCAGAAGAATCAGAAGGAAAATCAGTCCTAGGTCTCAGAGGGGGAAGGGTGGCTTCCCCTGATTAGAGTAATAAGGTCTTCAGCCACTCATTTGTTTTTTTAGGCATAGAGACCTGACCATGTGGTCTAGGAATCGGTTTTCTAGGCATGGATCGAGTTTTAGGCCTTGAAGAACATGGTGTCGGTTTAATATGCAAGTCAGTAGGGCCTGAATACACCCTCAGAAGCCGGTGCCTGCACAGCGGCTCCAGTCCCAACCAATGTAGAGACATCCGCAGGTTCCACAGTCGAAGAAGCATCTTGCGGCATGCCGTTCTCTGAATGGGTCTCAGAAGAGGTCTGCGAATCTGAAGTAGCGGGCATCAGGGGCTGCGGAAGCGCCTCACTGTGTACCGGCAAACTGGCGACTAGCTTAGGAGAAGCGTCGTCGTCAGCTTTGGACCTATGCGGTCTGTCTCGGGCTTTATCTTTGCGTTTTTTCGGAATGTCAGTCGTTGGTTGGCTTACCGAAGCCATTTCTGGATAATTGAACTGAGTACCAAAATATTTGGACGCCTAAATGAACAGTCGACAAATAGTACAAGGTTTGAATAAGGCACAAAACTGACAGTGAGGTACGTCATGGTCTGGGCCTAAGCAAGGAATGCAGTACAAATGAAATTTTTTTTGTTGACCGGGAAAGTCCGACTAGGTTCCACAGATCCTGTTTTCAGCAGAGGCCCAGGGAGAAATGCTCCAGAAGCATGTCTTTAGAATGTGGGAGGAAACCGGAGTACCCGGAGGAAACCCACGCGAACACATGGAGAACATGCAAACTCCACACAGAAGGCACCCCAGCCGAGAATCGAACCGGAGAACCTCTTGCTGTGAGGCGACAGCATTAACCGCTGCACCACTGCGCCGCCCAATAAATCTTTATGAGGTATTTGCTTTCCACAAGAAATACAATTATTAACTTTTACTGACATCAGTTTAGAGCAAGAAAAAGGATCCCCAACGGGGTACTTAGCTGACGACTTCGGATCTGAAACTCGAAAACGAAAATTTAAGGAGTTGGCCGACCGGCACTTGCGAACTGCTTCTGCTTCGGGCACCGCACGGCAAGAAAGACTGATGCAACGGCGTCGGCTGCATGCTTTATACCCCTGACTACTTGACGTCATGGAAGATGAGACAGCAACTGACGCAGGACCCAAGACTTTGATAATCAGGCCGACTGAGGGCTACTGCAAGCAGATAACCCAAATGTGATGACTGCAACAGTGAAACACTAAGAACATGTGAAAGAATAGATCCAATCCCAGCCAAGGAATAAGCAGAAAGGGGAAAGGAGAGAGGGTGCATATACTCCAGCAACTATGTATTTGGATTGCAATGGCAAGTTCTTACACAACTGTACTATATCCATCATTTGATCACTGCTGCAGTACTGCTCACTTCTGGGAAGATTTCCAAAGCTTGTATACTACTTGAAAGGAGGACAAAGAGCTGAAGCTCAAAATAATTTTAAGAATGGACCTGGCAAAAGCAGTTCTGAATCTTGTAGTGTTTTATAAAGGTACGTATGGAGGAACAGTGGCTGCTTCAAGCACAGATCTTGAGTTCAGACCCTTCAACACAGCACAAGATGAAGCAACAGCTTTGACTTGGTTTTTGAAGGGATTTCTCATGAAATAGAGAGAGTAAGAGAAATTTGTCTGGGAACAGTCTGTTTTGAGACAGGGAAACCTAAGAGTCAAACAGCTGATGTGATTTCTAAAAGGGCTCAGTTTTGTCCAAATTTAACAAGCAGTCTGTGAACATTAACAAATGTGGGATTCTTTCTCCCTTGTTCTGACAATCAAGGAACAAAGCTTGTAAGCAAATGGACTGGTTTAAGGACATTTCATTTACAGCTTTGAGCATAAAGGCAGATTAGTCCTGAGACAAACTGAAAAAATCAGGAATAAGACAAGACCCCACAACAGTCTGTAATGCAGTCTCTTGGCGGAAGTCAAAGCCACAAGCAAAACAGTCATACATCTACAAAACATTTGTTTAAAGGAGCAGTCTAAGAAACAAAGCATTAACTTTTCTAACACATACATCAAGACCCAAGGAGTAGTGCTTCTTAGAGCCCTAACTCACATGAAGGACACCTTTAAGAAATTGTTTGATCTCATAATGTGAAGAAAAAGGAGGACCCAAGAGCAAACAGGTGGAAACAATCAACCAGAATTGGCTTCCTGCTGACTGCAAGAGCAACTAGAAGGAGAAAGAGATACTAAGTGTCTCCATTTTTTTATTTTTTGCTTATTTACTGCGTTCTGCACTCGTTTTTAGTTGTTTTTAACTAAACTGCATTTATTTAAACTGTATTTGTTTTAATAATGCTACACACTCAAGTGTGCAAGCCTGCACTGCATTTTGTACTGTATTTACTGCATTTTTATCTTATTTTTCCTGTATTAAATAGGTTTTACTTTGTTCTCTGCTTTGTTTCCTGCCTTTCCTGTGACTAGTGTAGTCCAGATACAGAGTTGCTGTATCCTAGACTGTTTGGAAGTTGCTGAGATGCCCAGGCCTTTCTGTGTTGGAGGGAAGACTTCGAGCTTATCAGTGGGAGTGGTAAGCTCTAGGTAGCCTATCTACCACAAGAGTAGTAGTTTCTGGCCCAGAAACTGTAGATTATTGGCCGTTTGCGCAGTTTTTCCATCCCTTTCAACTTTCTGATTTAAAAGCTCGCATATGCACTTGTTTAAGCTCCGTGCAGCGCCACGGCAAACTATTACAGGTGCCAGAAAGTCTGCTCTTCAAATTTTCACTAAGATCCTGCTAGTTCTTTTCTCTCTTGCACTTCTAATAGCTCTGCAATTCATCAGGCTTTTGTAGTAATTATTTAGCACACCTAGGTACTATCAGCACTAGCTGTTTTACACAGTAAACAGCACCAGTACTTATTAGATATGACCACCTCTTCTGGTATGAATAAAAAGGGCAGTCTCTAGTGCTTTCTCCTCCTAACCTGGTGCCACTTGGGCATTATGAGGCAGTGTGGCAACTGCCTCATGCACACAGACAACCCTTCCCTCTTACCTCCCAACACTCAGACTTGTGAGAGATGCACTTATATCAGAAAATTGGAAGCTATGCACTCTCCAGCCAAGACCAGACTAGCTGGTCAAGAGGAGGAGAGGGTCAACACTTGCACCACACCACATGGAACACACAGCCATCCAGACCACCCTCCAGCACAGCTCACACATAGAAACAAACCACACACCCACCTTCGTGGAAGCTCTCAATAGAAATTTACCCAAACAGCAGAGACCTCCAAGGAACAAATGCAATCGACCACCACAACACATCACCAAACCACAAGACACACAGCTCACCTCCACAATGTGCCCCTCAACCTAAGCCCTTAAGGCAAAACACCTTGCCCGACATACTAATCGTAGGCAATATGATGTCCCACTCACTAGGATGAACAAGCAGAAGGCGATAGTCAATTGTCTATCAGGTGCCAGGATCCACCATATAACATATGCACTCAGGTCACTCCACAGCAAGTATAAGTATGACTCAGTCATTGTCCATGTGGGTGTGAATGACCTGAGACGCACCTCCCTGGACTACATGAAGACAGACATGATGGAGCTCTCTGATTATATGGCCCAGGTAGGTATGACCCCAGCCCTGGAGCAGTATCCTACCATCACCCAGAATGAGTAACGAAGTACAAACAGAAAATGATTGACGTTAACAACGGTAAATTTCTGGTGTCACTCTAAGGGCATCCAGTATCTGTCTGCATGGGATGACATGACTGACTGACCTCGATGATTTGCCAGAGATGGCCTGCATCTGTCACTCTAGGGATTCTGGGTACTGGCTAAGGCTCTTGCCACCCCATATAGTGCCTTTTTTAGGTGGTGTTCCAAAGACCAAAATCCCACCGTAACAACTATAAACAAATACAATCGGAGGATCATGCTGCTCAATGCTAGAAGTCTCTAGAACAGACTTCCCATACATGTCAGAGTACCTCGCTGACCCTCTTCAAGTGCAACCTTGATGACTGGATAGGAAACCACAAATTTGACCCAGGGGGGTTCCACCTGTGTCCCTCATTGACAGGGGCGACAGGTGCTGAATGAGGTTTCCTTTTGGGATACTCTTGGCTAGGCTTGTATGGGCCATTATCCTAGTAACCTCCTATGAGCCTATGAAATGTGCTTTCACAGAAGAATATACCAGTGCACAGTTCAGCAGCTTACACAAATATGCAAGAATAGGGATAGCCATTTGGCAAGTATTTTCTTCTGGTACCACATTAAAAATCTCTTCCATTTGGAAATGCAAGACTTCTAGCCTCCTGTAATATCTGCAGCACTTTCTCAGAAAAAAAGATAACTAACTCTCGGAAAAAAAGATACCTAAATGTTATAAAAAGCTCATAAAAACTGTCAAACTTGAGTCTGCAACTCTGGATGAATGACAGCACCTTTTTGTTGCATAAGTAGATCCTGTTGGACTTCTGGTGATTGCCCTTGGCCAAATGAAAAAAGAAGGGAGAACCAATGTTGTCTGGGCCAAAAGGGGGTCCCCAACAGCATTTTGGGTAGTCTTCCTTGATTTTCAAAAAGACTTTCACATTTAGGGGAAAAGGAGGAAACGCATAAAGGAAATTCCCTTAGAAATACACTGAAAAGGATTCTGTTTTCCATGCTCCTAGGCATGGTAAGCTGGACCAGAACAGTCTGATCTGCCTGTTCAGAGTGGGGGAAAACAGGTCCATTTGGACAGTTCCCCACTGATGGGCAACCTGAAGGAAGACCTCTTTGCTTTAACATCCATTTCTGAGGGTCTGCTTCGATCTGCTCAAATAATCAGCCACCAAATTAATCTCTGACTGGGACATAAATTGCTTTTAAAAACTGACTGACAGACAGCAATGCCCACACTTTCATGACCAACCTGCAGGAGAAGATAGGATTTAGTCCCCCCCTTGTTTGTTGATGCACCAAATGACTGATGTGATGTCTACTAGGACTCCAAGGGCCCCTGAAAATAAAAGATGACTTGACAGATCAGAGCTGTTGTTTCCTTTATGTTTATGTACTTGTTCCTGTCCTGACTTGACCATACACCTCAAACTTTTGTATTCACAAAATAGGATTCCCAGGTCAGGTCTGAAGTATCCACGAGAATCTCTGATGGGGATAGGGAACCAGAAAGGCGCTTGTGCATGGAGTGCTATCAGTTTGATCCACCAAAGGAATACCTTCTTCACGAACAGCAGGAAAGGAACTGGGGAGATTAGTGTGCATCATGTGTTATGCCAGACTGACTTGCGGTACCAATGAATCATGCGGGAGTCTGGCAAAATTCATCATCTGTACACCTGAAGCCTTAAACCCAGGATTCTTAACTCTCTCTCTTTGTAAACTCTCTCTTGTTGCGTTCATTTCTAAAGGAAGAAAAGATTGAAGAAAAAAATATATATATATATTTTGTCCTGAGGAAATAATTCCATCATGCAAACAATATCACGTGGGTATTCTAGGAAAGCTACTACTGAAGGTTGAAAAACAGATTTTTAAACTACAGTGAAAACCTAGGTGAAGAAATAGGTCTACAGTGAAATAAAGATCCTGAATCAGTTTGCCTTGCTGGGGCCTGGATGAGAAGATGCCATGGGGCTTGCAGAATACTATGACAAGGAGTAAAGATTTGGGAATACCCTTGGGGGGTGTAAAAAGACCAAAGGCAAAGATGAAAAGTGAATATGAAACTACAAAGCACAAAAAAAGAACTTCATGCAAAATGGGTGAACATTTATGCAAAGACGGGCATTCTTAAGTCCAGGGTAACAAAGGGTTGAGAAAGATCATAGATATAAAACATTTTAAATTTTGGAATTCTAAAAAAAGGTGTTCAAGATAGAGGAGTCCAAGATGGGTCTCCATGTGCCTCTTCCTGGAACAAGGAAAAGTCTTGGAATAAAACTCAGGAACCTTCTTGAAGATGTAATTAATTTTATAGTTCCCTAGGTCCCGGGTATTAATAATTTTGTAGTACTGGCCATACCTCTCAACTGTCCAGATTTTTAGAGGACTTAAGTTACTAAATAATGACATACATATGAATTTCAGACTTCAAATCCTTTAGAAAATGCATGTTAATACAAACCCGGTTACTCTAGCAATTTTCTAAGTTTATAAGAGCAATATTTAAAATCTGTCATTTTTGGGCCTTTGTCGTCCCCCCCCCCCCCCATTTTGTCAGGCTTTGTCCAGATTTCTTGCACTAAGGGGTATGGTACAGGGAAAAACAGGTGTTCTTTGTTTGGCTGACGTTGACAAATTCCAGAAGGAAGAAGGGAAGGTTCCAAGCTTATTTGCAGCCCTTCTGTATTATGCTGACAACTCGGCTGTCAGATGGTATTGATCTCCAAAGTGGCAGGGACTGAAAAGGTTTTCCTGAAATGCTGGAGTAGGGGCTGGCTGAAGTGGGGGGGGCAGAAAGAATGGTAGTCATAAATTAGAGGGCTTGTCAGCAAATGACCCTTTAAGTCACTTGCAATGTTTTGGGTTTCTCCTGACATTTATTTTGAGAATTTTTTCGCATTTTTGATGAGAGTTTTGGTCTGTGCGTAAGAAGGGTCTTGTTTTTGAGGGGTAAGTTCCTCCAGAATTTTGGCATGGGGAAAGAAAAAGCTGCCTGAAGTTGTGCACAGCTGTTCCTGTCTTTTGTAAGTTTCTGAAAATCTCAGCAGTTGCTGAACCAAAAAGATTGTCCCTGTCCAAGGGAGCATCATGCAATTTAACTTAGCCTTTACATTTACACGTTTTGCTCGATGATGTCATCAAGAATACAGTAAAGTGTAAAATCTTATCATAACCATTAATGTCCTTCTCTTCACTGCTGCAGTATTCTTCAATTTAAGGATATCCCCCGCCAGATGGCACCCCAATGTTGGCCAGTATACAAAAGACTTTCACCACTGCAGGGTATGTGGCACCTCTGGCATAGCCTGCAGTTATATGTAGGCCATACATGCATACCATCCTCAGAACTGAATACCCCAGCAGGAAAGGCTGGCTAAGGATTAAGTGGTGTGTGCATCCAGGAAAGAGAGTCCAGTGGGAGGGGCAGAATTACTGCAGCAGTAAAGAGAGACATCTATGGTTATGGTAAGATTTTACACAGCTTTACTATGTCCCTCTTTTCACTTGATGCAATATTCTTCACTTGAGGGAGACTGCCAAAGCTTGACAGAGAAGGCAGGAGTAGAAGAGCTTTTAATGAAGCCATGGAGAATGGCTCTGGCAAAGCCAGTTCCTGATCAGGAGATAGAATCTAGTTTGTAATATTTGGTGAAGGTATGTATGGTAGACCAGGTGGCTGCTTCAAGAATGGCACTGTTATCCAAATCCTTGAAGAAGCCATGGCTCTGGTACAGTGAGCCTTTACAGGGGAGGAAAGAGTCCTTCCATGGTTAGTGTAACAAAATGAGATGGCTTTGAAGATCCAGCCCGATATGGTCTGCTTGGAGCAGGGAGACCCAGCGCCCTGGGATGGACGTTAATGAAGAGCTGGTCAGATTTTATGAAGGGTTTAGTCTTGTCAGGTAGAACTTTGGTTGTCTGTGAACATCCAAGGAATGCAGGATCCTTTCACTGTGGTTTTGTGGGGGTGGCGAAGAAGGTGAGGAGTTGGATGGACTAGTTGAGAGTGAGTTTGTTAGCCACTTTTGGCATAAAGGATAGGTTAGTCTTCAGAGACCCTGTCCTTGTGGAAGACTAAAAAGGGGAGGACAGCCATTAAGGTTTGGAGTTCTGACATCTTCTAGCTGAAGTCAAGGCAACCAGCAAGACAGTTTTCCTGGTTCAGTGCTTGATGGAAGTGGATGTGGCTGGTTCAGAGGAGGGCAGAGTCAATTTCTCTAGTACAAAACTGAGGTCCCAGGAAGGATGGATGGGTTTCCTGGAGGTCTAATGTGGAGGACGCCTTTAAGAAACTGCTCCACCTCGAACATGGAGCTGAGAGGAGGAGATAAGGGCAGACATGCAGATATGGCTGACGTGGGTTTTGACTGACGAATAAGCCAAGCCAGCATTGAGCAACTCACACAAGTAGGATAAAGCCACTGGAATATCCACTGTTAATGTATTCTGATCCTTAGACTGATACCATAATAAAAATCTTTTCCATTTTGAAACGTATGATTTTCTAGTATTGTTTTTTTCTGGCCTCCTGCAAAATCCTGAGCAAGTCTTCATAAAATAGATGTCTGAAAGGAATTAGAACCCTATCACCCACAAAGTCAATTGAAGAGTCAATAGGTGAGGGTGAACAAGGGATCCTTTGTTCTGTGTGAGAAGGTCCACTCTGTGGTACTTCTGGTGATGGCCCTGGGCTAATTAAAGAAGGGGAAACCAGTGCTGTCTTAGCCAGAAGGGAGTCACCAGCAAAATGTCTGGTTGGTCCTGCCTGATTTTAAGCAGGTCTTATGGTATTAAAAGAAGGGAAGGGAATGTGTAGAGAAACATCCTCTTCCATGAGAAAAAGAGAGGGCATCCACTTTCCAAACCAAACGGCTGGGGATCTGGTACAAAATGTTGGAAGTTGCCTGTTCAGAGGGGAGGCAAAAAAGTCTACTTTCACAGTACACCATTGGTGGACTATGTACAGGACCACACCCCTGTGATGCATCCATTCATGGGAGTGAGTCCAGGATCTGCTCAGTGCGTCTCCCACAAGGTTTCTGTTGGATGGGATGTACAATGCCTGAATGGTCATGTTGTGCTTTTCCAGAAAGTCCCATACCAGGAGGGTCAATCTGGTCCCCACCCCCGCTTTGTTCACATACCAGAGCATGGTCATGTTTGTCAGTGAACAACTTCACTGAGCCTTGGATCAGAAGGGATCTGAAGGTTTGAAGTCTGTGAAGATACGTCGGAAACTCAAAAGCCGACATTTTCTAAGTGCACACAGTGTGACCATAAGCTGTTGCCGGCCGATGGTCACACACTGTGCATAGTTTGTCTAGGGGTTCCTCACCTAACATCAGGCTGCAAGATATGTGCAGCATTCAACCCCCGGGCCCTGCGGAATCAAGCTGATTCTGGCGGGTCTTTTACCTGCAGAATCAACCACCTCTTCTGCAGCATCTTCATCAGCCATGGCTGTGACTGTTCAGGCTTCTGGCCCTCCTACTCTGTCCGGGACTCGCACTCTTACCTCTAAACAGGGTGAGAGAGAGGCCAGGAAGGACAAACACAAAGAAAAGGAGAGAGAAAGAGAGCAAGACAGAGACAGGGAGAGCGGTCTCAAGAGGCAAGCGGACTCGGATCCGTCTGCCCCCCCCCCCCACTAAAGTGGTCTCCACTCCAGAAAAAGTTGCTAGGCTGTCTTCCCCTCGGCTCCATTCTCCATGATTCTCTCCAGAGCCGGAGGAGAAGGCTCGGCCCACTTCATCGGCCCTCCTGGCCGGTGTCGGTGGTGTCCTCGAGATCCACAAGGAGCCCCTCTGAAGCTGATATGGACCAGATGATGAGAAGGTTCCTGCAAACTCAATTGCAGATGGGAGTGTTGCTGGCTCCCCCCCCCAGCCGAAGCAGGGAGTTTGGCTCCATTTGCCCAGATAGCTCCTTCTCCAATCCACCCTCGGGTTTCGGAGTCCATGGATCTGAAGAGCCCAGGAGTCAGGGGGTCGGCACCGATGGTTCTTCCAACCTACACACCGACCATGCCCTCGAGCCTGTTGGATCCACTGTCAGATCAGAGCTCCAGGAGCCGAGATCTTGGCGTCGGATCTGAGGTGATGAGTGTGTCGTTGGCAAGGAGTCTAGAGCGATGGATCGTCTTGGAAAGTGGACGTTTGCTTCAGCTACCTTTGCTATAAGGGCACTGGATTACATGGCACACGTAATTAGACTGCAGCGTAACCTTGTGAAGGAGTACGTGGAGTCTCCCCCTGGAGTCCATTTCGGCTGAGGATAAACGGAAATTCTCAGCTCGTATGGTCACTCAGGTCTGTTTCGAATACGTCCATGCGTCTACTCTCTCATGCCACCAAGGGAGCTGCTAGGTCAACCGGGTCTGGTATTGCCATGAGGCGTCATGCCTGGCTCCGGCTTTGCGATTTTCAGAACCTTTCAAGGCGTCCTTCGCTAATGCCCGTTTTGACGGTTCGACCCTGTTCGGGAAGACTGTACACGCTAGTCCAGAGCGAGAAAGACGGGAAAACGCTGTCGGCCTTCGGGATCTGCTTCTCCAACCCTCAAAGGTCCTTCGCCAGGAACTGGCAAGGGCAAAAACTTGTGGTTCTGGAAGTCTCAGCAGTCCCAGAATGCTCTGGACTCCATCTCCCCTAGAGGCAGAGGTGGACAAGGTGGACAACGGCTCAGAAGCAGAGGGGGACCGAAAAAGTGCGGGTTACGGGAACCCTTTTCCGACCGACCTGTGCAGCAGCCCTGAGGGCTTGCCTGACTGTTCCTCTCTGGAGGCAGTCGTGGGGGGCGTTTTTTGAGACATATAGTCCAGTGGGAGTCCATCAAGTCAGATCGCTGGGTGCTTCAAATAATATCCAAAGGCTATTCTATTCCCTTCATAAACAGTCCTGTATCCACAAGGCACCTCCCGGACGTCCCACCTGCTCAAAGGGAGGTGGCAGCTTTGGAAATAAAAAAGCTGCTAGATAAAAGAGCAATCCAGCTAGTGCCCCCAGACCAGTCCGGATCAGGCATCTATTCCAGGTTCTTTTTGGTGCCAAAAAAGACGGGGGACTTTAGGCTGATTCTCTACCTATCCACAATGAACCTGTCCCATTGCCAAGGAAAAGTTCTGGATGGTCACTTTACAATCCATCCTGCCGTTCTTGCAGGAGGAAGACTGGATGTGCTCGATAGACCTCAAAGATGTGTACTGCCACATCCTGATGGACAGGCGATCCAGGAGGTTCCTCTGCTTTCGGCTAGGAGCCAGTCACTACCAGTTCAGGGTCCTACCCTTCGGTCTCACCACAGCTCCCAGGGCGTTTACCAAGGTCAAGGTAGTTGTAGCGGCCCACCTGAGGCTTCAGGGCATTCAGGTCTTTCCTTACCTGGACGACTGGCTTCTCACCACCCCCACCAAGCATCAACTTGTACTAGCCAGAAACTTTATCTTGAGTTGTCGACTTGGCTTGGTATCACAGTAAACCTCAAGAAGTCTTCTCTTCAACCTGTTCAAATTCTAGACTTCATAGGGGCAAGAAAAGACTCTTCAGGCCAGGATATTTTTGACCCCAGACAGACTTCACCAGCCTGGCCCTTCTTGTCTTGGCGCTCCTTCAGACTCCTGCACCCCCAGCGGAGTTAGTCCTGAGAGCCTTAGGGTCCATGGCAGCAGCTATAAATCTGGTTCCTTGTGCACGTCTGCATATGAGAGTGTTACAGTGGACACTACAAGTTCAGTGGTCTCTACTATATCAGTCTCTAGACTTTCACATTCCTCTAAGCAAAGTGTGCAAAGCTTCTTTCATGTGGTGGCTTCAATCCCAGGATCTGCGAGAAGGACGCCCCTTTGTTACACCTCCACCCCAAGTCACGGTGACCATGGACGCCTCCCACTTAGGGTGGGGGGGGGGCATTGGTCGGGTAGGACTGTCCAAGGCACGTGGACCCCAAGAGACCGTTCTGCATATCAATGTTCTAGAGAGAAGAGCAATCCTTTTAGTGTACAGGCCCTTCATACCTCTCTTCCTCTGGGAACTACTGCGATCCAGTCAGACAATATGTCAGTGGTCTGGTACATCAACAAACGGGGGGCGAACCACGTCCTATCCACTTTGTTGAAAGCCATGAGAGTGTGGGAATGGGTCATCTCCACCAACCGTTTTCTGATAGCAATGCACATCCTGGGTTGGTCCAACATTTTGGCAGACAAATTGAGCAGGACTATCCTTCGCCTTACGAGTGGTCACTGAACCCTTATGTAGCGGAACAGATCTTTCTCAGGTGGGGTCAACCTTGCTGCAATTTCTTCGCATCGCCGTTCAACACGAAGTTCAGAGAGTGTTTTGCCCCGACGGGGAAAGTCCCCAGAGACGCTCTTGTCCATGCTTGGCCACCTGGTCTTCTTTATGCATATCCCCCCCGCTTCCTCTCATGACAAAATTCTTACAGAAAACTCGTTGTTTGGGGAGCAGGGTTATCCTCATAGCCCCATTCTGGCCTCGTCAAGTTTAGTTCCCTTGCCTGCAGTCTCATCTTCTTGCTCTGCTATGGAATTTGGATCCCATTCCGGATCTTATTCGTCATCCCTCGGGAATTCCTCCTCTAAACTGGACAGCCTCAAGCTCACAGCTTGGTTGCTCCAGTTCCATTAGTTGCCAGGACTCCTGGTATCTCTTCCCCAGTTAAATCCATTCTGGTAGCGGCACAAGTCCTCTACCAGAAAAGTTTACAGTAGTAAATGGAAACGTTTTTCCATATGGGCTTCGCAGAGAAATGTTCCAGTGGTGTTAGACTTTTTGTCTTGTATTTTCCAGCAAGGGGCCAGCTCTTCCACAGTGAAACTCCAGCTGGCGGCTATATCCCATTTTCATGTAGGGGAAAATTCAGGTTCTCTAGCTGCTGCCAGAATTTGCAAGACCTTTATTAAAGGTACTTTTCTTCTGAGACCTATCAAAAACCCTTCCCCTCCGTGGGATTTGACATTGGTTCTTCAGGCCTCAGTTGCACCCCCGTTCGAGCCCGCAGCATCAGTTGACTTGAAATTCTTGTCGTGGAAGACAGCCTTCCTGGTAGCTATCACATCAGCCAGGAGAATGTTGGAGCTTCAGGCACTATGTATGAAACCTCCATACCTAGTTTTTCATAAGGATAGGGTGTCTTTCAGGACTAACCAGTCTTTTCTTCCTAAAGTTGCTTTGGAGTCGAACATTAATCAGTCTATTAATTTGCCTGTATTTTCCCCTAATTTTCAAAATAAAGGGGAATACAAACTTCATTTGCTGGATGTTCACAGGCTGTTATGTTTTTACTTGCACAGGTCCAAACCCTTCCATAAATCTCATCAGCTTTTTGTTTCCTTTGCTAAACCATTTTTAGGAAAACCAGTTTCGAAGGCGACTCTCGCTAAATGGATTTTACTTTGTATTTTACAAGCATATAAAGAACTTGGTTTACCAGAACAGGAAGGGGGTTATGCTCAGTCTACCCGTTCTATGGCAACTTCTGCTGCATTCTGGTCTAGAGTTTCCCTGGATAATATTTGTTCAGCAGCTACCTGGTCCTCCACACACACTTTTATTACTTATTATAAGCTAAATATGGTGTCTAGAGGAAGGGCTTCCTTTGGCTCTGCAGTGCTCTGGAATATCCTTCCTTAAGGGCTGCCCAAGGTTTCGGGTAGCTGGGAACTCTGTCCCAAAGGTTGATGATCAAATGGAGTTAACTACTTCAGATAAAGAAGTTATGTACTCACCATAACGCTCCATCTGAGTAGTTAAGACTTCATTTGTCAGCAACCTTCCCTCCCTCCCTCCTTCCCCCTGACCTTGGTGGTTATTTCTCCGTTTGGGCTCTATGTCCTGAGTTTGACGAGACTGGTGTATGTGTTCAGGTCAGGTTTTTGGTGTCTTAGGTTGTTGTGGGTCACGTAATGGGTGGCAAACTCGATCTGAGGATTGGAAGGAGGTTGCAGTGTACTATGGGTAAGGGAGAAGAGTTTGGAGCTTGGATCTTTAGCTTGGTAAGCTGCCGGCTCGGATCCATAACCCACAGGATGCTGGCAAATGAAGTTTAACTACTCAGATGGAACGTTACGGTGAGTACATAACTTCTTTTTTTGAAGAGTAGGTGAGCCAGACATTGGCCTAGTATTGGACGGCTTAGCTCCGGGACTTCAGATAGAGAGCTGCATGCTAATTCCCTAGGGTCCTCAACGCATTCAAGTCTTGGTTCCCCCTCGATGTCCAAGTAGGATGTCTATCTGCTCAACCTCTAGCGATGTGCTCGCGACTGAAGGCAAGGCGGCCTCAGAAATTGGTTCAGACCGTAACTCCGAGCCAGAGACCCCACATGCCCCTGGGTTGACTAGCGCCTCGGGAGGGACGTCGGATGGTAGAGGTGCAGCCGAAGGCATAGGCCTAGCTTTTTTGGCCTTATGCTTTAGCGACTCGGTATTGGACCCTGGGGCACCCTCCACACATAAAAGTTTCAAACATTGTTTTTCCAAAGGGAATTAAGCCTGCTTTTAAGGGTCTTTGGAACAAACGACTGGCAATACTACACAACCTATGGTCGTGCTTGGTGCGTAGACAGAAGAGACTGGGTATGACTGTCCTTATGTGGAATTTGTCTTCCACACTGGCACTTGCCCTTCTTGAATGACATAACAAAAAAAAAAAAAATTCCCGATGGGGCACTTATCTGAGAAAACGACAAGGAAGCTGAAAAAGTACAGTTTTGTACCTACCATAAATGTAGATGTCCGAACAGGATAGCATCTGCAGTCCTAACAAATGGGTTGCCCTGTCGTCAGGCAGCCCTTCGGTCGGCCGGATTCCAAAGTCTGGGTCTGGCCTCGGCTGGTGTCGCACTTCACCCGACGTCATCTCTGCTGGTCTTCGGGTATAAAGGCATCAGCCGACGCCATTTTCCTCAGTGTTTCTTGCCCCAGATGCCAGTAGCCCTCTTGGATAGCTAAATTTTTGGGTAAATGTCAATGTTTCCAAAAGTAGAAGGCAAACACAAAAAATATGCATGTATGTACATATATACAAACAAATACACCATAAGAGATCCCCCCCAGCTAGCTATTAGGTGGGCAATACCCTAGGAGTACCACAGAGGGGAAGGAGGGTGGGTAATCCTGACTGCAGATGCTATCCTGTTCGGACATCTACATTTATGGTAGGTACAAAACTGTACTATGTCCTTCAAGGATGCATCTGCAGTCCTAACAAATGGGTAGAATACCATAGCCAAACTAGGGGAGGAGGAATAAGAATTATGGTGTAGTTAGGATCCCTTGCAACACAGCAGTGGCAAACCCTGCTCGGGATCTAGAGTATAGAGGTAAGTTATAATGCTTGGCAAATGTATGCACGGAGGTCCAAGTAGCCGCCTCAATAATGTCCTTGGTAGCCACTCCTCGTAAGAAGGCTGTGGTAGTGGCTGTAGCCCTTGTAGAATGAGGTCTTATGTTCTGTGGAATTTGCTTTCCATGATAGGAGTAACAGAATCTTATGCAATTTCCTATCCACTTGGAGATTTTCTGTTTGGAAATTGCTTTTCCTTCCCTTCCTGTTGCATAGGCTACTAGGAGCTGGTCAGTTTTTCTATTGCCCTTGGTTCTGTCCAGGTAGTAGCGCAACTGTCTATGTACATCCAAGGTATGCAGCAGTCTTTCCCCTTTGTTCTGTGGATTGGGAAAGAAGGTAGGTAGGTGGATTGCCTGGTTTAGAGACACTCGGGATACCACCTTAGGCATAAATGTAGGATTAGTTCTCATGGACACTCTATCTTGATGGAAGATTAGGAAGGGTTGTACTGCCATTAAAGCCTGTAGTTCCGAAACCCTTCTTGCTGAAGTAATTGCCAGTAGGAAAGCAGTTTTCCAGGATAGGTGTTGAAGATCTGCTGTTGCTGCTGGTTCGAATGGAGGGAGTGTCAATTTTTCTAACACAAAATTCAAGTCCCATGCTGGTAATGGTGGTTTCCCTAGGAGGTTTTACATTCTTAATTCCTCTGAGGAATTGCCTGAGTAGAGGATGCGAGAAGACAGGGGGATCGAGGCTGTATTCTGCAGAAATAGCTGATGCATGTATCTTGATGGAGGAATAGGACAGGCCAGTATGTAGGAGCTCTGCCAAATACTCCAGGATGTTGGCAATATCTACCTTTGACACATCTTTCCCTCTTTCCGTACTCCAAATGACAAACCTTTTCCATTTTCCTGCATAGTTCCTTCTAGTCGAAGGTCTGTGGGCCTCAAGGCTAATGTCTTTAACCCTTTAGATAAATCTGGGTTGGATGCTCTTATGTAATGTTCCAGGCAGTGAGTTGCAGAGTTTTCAGGTTTGGATGCAAGATGTTGTAGTTGTTCTGAGTCAACATCAAAGGAATCAGGGGTAGAGTCCACGTTCCCCCCCGGGACATGCTCCTCAGTAATGGATACCAATGTTGTCTTGGCCAATTTGGAGCTATCAGAATTATCCTGGGACGTTCCTCTTTGATTTTCAGTAGTACCTTGTGCATCAAAGGAAGGGGTGGAAATGCATATGCTGTCAGGCCTTTCCAATTGAAGGATAGAGAGTCCACCTTCCAAGCAAGAGGGTGGTATGTCCTTGTGCAGAATTTGTTGAGCTGGTGATTGAGTGGGGATGCAAATAGGTCTATTTGTGGCATTCCCCATTTCTTTGTGATGGCTTTGAAGATGTCCGGGTGTAGCATCCATTCGTGAGCATCCGAGGTAGTTCTGCTTAACATGTCTGCTAGGGTGTTTTCTTTTCCCGGTACAAATATTACCTGTAATTGAATGTTGTAGCTCAGAGCCATATTCCACAGGTCCAGAGTCATTCGGCATAAGGGGTATGAATGACTGCCTCCCTGTTTGTTGATGTACCACATGACTGTGGTGTTGTCTGTCCTTATCATCAATTGGCCCTCTGAGGAATGGTCTGAAATTCTGGATTGCTAGTTTTACTGCCAGCATTTCTTTTTGATTTATGTGCAGGTGTAGTTGATCTGGAGTCCATAAGCCTTGAATGCACTTGTCCAGCATGTGTGCCCCCCATCCGAGGTCTGAGGCGTCCGTTGTGATGGTTTGGCTTGCTTGAATGTTGTGGAAGGACAAGCCTGGGTTTGCCTGGCATGTCTGAGCCCACCATAGGAACTCTTGTTTCAGGCATGGAATTAGTGGTATTTCGGTTTCTAAGCTGTGCTTGTGTTGAGACCATAAATTCTTTAGGTACCACTGTAGCTTTCTCATATGCAGTCTGGCATGAGGGACCAAGATTATGCAGGATGCCATGAAACCCAAGGCCTGCAGCACTTTCCTTGCTGTTAGTTTGTTCTGCTTTGCTAGTGCCAAGAAGTACAGAGGAAGTTGTTCTTGTTTTTCTGCAGTTAGGAATGCCATCTGTTTTACTGTGTCCAATTCTGCACCCAAGAATATTATTGTCTGGGATGGTATCAGTTTTGACTTTTTTTAAATTGACTGTGTATCCCAGGGCTTGTAGTAAGCAAATGACTCTTTGTAAGTCTTGTGTCAGCTTGCTTTTGTTGTCCGCTTGTATCAGGCAGTCGTCCAGGTATGGATAAATTTGGATTCCCTGAAGCCTGCAATGAGCGATTACTGATGCCAGGCATTTCGTGAACACTCTGGGCGCAGTAGATAAGCCAAAGGGCAATGCTGAGAATTGATAATGCTCTGATCCTGCAGGAAATCTGAGGTATCTTCTGCAAATTGGTCGTATGGGGACGTGCAGGTATGCCTCCTTGAGATCTAGAGTTACCAGCCAATACTCCTTGCCCAGCATGGGAAGAAGTTGGTGTAGGGTCAGCATTTTGAATTTTGGAACGATGATGAATGTGTTTAAAGCGGATAGGTCGAGAATAGGTCTCCAACTGTTCTCTTTTCTTGGTACTAGGAAGAGTCTGGAGTAAAATCCCTTGCCCTGTTCTGTAGGTGGTACCCTTTCCACAGCTCTCATCTTTGTTAATTGAGCTATTTGTTTTAGGGCTTCTGACTTTTGATTTGGTGGCAGGTTTGGCATTCCTCTTTTGCTGGTAAGGTGTGGAAATGAAACCTGTAGCCTTGGTCTATAGTTTGCAAAATCCAGTTGTCTCTTGTGATATAGTGCCAGTTTTTGAAAATAAGGCTAACTTTCCGCCTAAGGGTGCTACTATTTGTTCCCTGGTAGGCGGTGTTAGAGCCAAGTCACTGTGATTGTCCTGTTGCAGTGGTAGTGGTTGTATCTGTGCCTCGTTGGTTATTGCGTTGCCACTGGCGTCCCCTGTAGGCACCTCCTCTGGATTGATTTCTGCCTCTGGAACGTCTATTCCTGCCTCTCTGATTTTTAGAGGAGTCTGGAAAGCACCAATTTTTGGAAGGCCAGTTCCTGCTGAACCTTGGGGGCTGTACCTGTAAGAAATCTTTAACTGTTTGTACAGATTTCGCCTTCTCTTCCATTTTCTTCATTACTTGTTGGGCAGGAGAACCAAATAGACTGACCTTGTCCATAGGCGCATCTAATAGCTTTGCTTTAACATGATCCGGCAAGACCTGCTCTTTCAACCATGCATGCCTTCTTATAACTGTGCCAGTCATGGCTGATCTAAATGAAGCCTCCAGTGCATCATAGCCACATTTTAAAGAATGGTTACTAACCTGCTGAATGTTATTCACCATTTCTAGAACATATTTCTTATCTAAGGAATCATCAGAGGACAGTTTCTTAGTTAACTGATCAAGCATAAACTCTTGGTATTGGATCATATGAAACTGACAGTTCAAAGCTCTAACTGAGAGAGTAGCGGAGGTGTATACTTTTACCCCATCTCTCTAAGGACCTGGATTCCCTATCAGAAGGAGAGGGTTTTAGCTGAGGTCGAGCTACTGCCTTAGGCCCCTGGGAGATAGTCTCGGATCTGCAAAAGGAGCCTTGTATAAGTGGTGATGAGTGTCCGGTACCCTGTAGAACCTGTCGGGCTTAGCAGGGGCTGGAGGTAAAGTATCAGGAGCAGTGCAAACATCATTAAATGCATCATCCACAACAGGAAGAACTGGAGGTATAGCTAAGGGCCTATGTTGTGGTAAATGTAAAAAGGTCCTAAGCCTTTTTCTTGAATCTGAGAAATCTTGTCCCTGCCATTGGAATTGCTCTCGCATGGCATGTAAGGTTTCCCCAAAGGAAAATTCCTCTGGTGGGGAGGCAGAAGGAATAGATTCTTCAGCATCAGAATCTTCATAAGTAGAAAAAGGGGCCTCTGGATGGTCTGTGATGTCGGAGTCATCAGAAGTCTCATCCGAGGAGCCTGGCTCAGGGGGCTCTGCTCTAGGTCTCTTTTCCGGAGGTTGTGATGCCCTGTCTGGGTGAGATTGGGATCCCCTTATTAAAGAGATGAGATCCTCTGCCAGAGTAAGCATTTGTGAACTGGAGCTGGGCCTGTGAGAGGGGGGCTTAACAGGCACCGATTTAGCAGTTTTGGCTGCTTTAGCCCTGGCAAAGGCCTTTATAGACATGGCTGCAGGAGGCCTAGCAGCACCACGTGCTGGGGTAGAGACATCCAAAGGGATGGTGTCCGATAACTCTAGAGAAACCACATTAGTAGGCAAAATTTCAGAGGCCGATTCAGCTAGTGTAGAAGGGACGTCTGTAGTAGTCATGGATTCGGCTGTAGATTGAACCGTTTGCTCGGTTTCGGCCGAAACCGAGACACTCGCGGTTTGCTTTACCGTGGTTTCGGCCGAAACCGCGGACCGCGAGTTTCGGTCCTTTTCTTTGCGTTTCTTAACAATTTGGGTAGTCGGAGGATCCGACGGCATAATGTACGCAAAGTCTGAGCCGAAAAACTGTTCAGCAAACTCCGACCGACGCCTAAGCGTTCGGTTGAAGGAAGCACAGGCTAAACAAGCTGCTACGTCGTGGTCTGGGCCTAAACAAGGTAAGCAGTAAGAGTGGAAATCTTTATGAGGTATTTGTTTCCCACAAGTTAAACAGTTATTTACTTTTTCTGACATCGGCTGAGGCAAGAAAGAGTCCCCAACGGGTACTTAGCTTTAGAAGTCTTGAGTTGTATTCGGTAATATTAATCTCTGGATCTGACCGACCGGCACTTGCGAACAGCTTCTGCTTCGGGCGCCACGCGGCAAGAAAGACTGAGGAAAATGGCGTCGGCTGATGCCTTTATACCCGAAGACCAGCAGAGATGACGTCGGGTGAAGTGCGACACCAGCCGAGGCCAGACCCAGACTTTGGAATCTGGCCGACCGAAGGGCTGCCTGACGACAGGACAACCCATCTGTTAGGACTGCAGATGCATCCTTGAAGGACATCTGCAAGACCAACGATTGGTAGCTGGCTTTGAGTGGTGGCAGAAAAGTTCTGAGAATGGTACGTCCGTACATCCATTTTATGGTCTACATAGGAATGCAGCCTACGCCAGACATACCCTACAGTGGTGAAAGTCTTTTCTATACTGGCAGACATCAGCGTGTCATCTGGTGGGGATATCTCTCAAGTGAAGAACATCAGCAAGTGAATAGAAGGACATTTCCATAACACAGATCAACTTGCTGCAGCCCTAGAAGATGCATTAGCATCATCATAACCACACTAACTCTGCCATTCAGTAACAGGATATTCAATAAAGAAAGATAAAAGAAAGTATTTAATGTCATAGTCAGGAAAAACATGAAATCAGTCCGTCCATGTTATCACAGACAGACAAAAGGTACTTATAGTCATATAGGCTTGGGAGCTAATGGCACAGAAGAAAATATTCAGCGGAAGTGTACACTTTTTTTCCATACCTATCTGCAGCTCTACTACCCTTGTCACTGGGCAAGGCATTAGTAGAGGGCAACAGTTTACTTTACCAGACTCAATAGAAATCAAAGACAAATATGATGAAGGATGTCTATACAGTAATTTGAGAGAGTCTGGTACCTAGTAAAATTAGTTATGTACTTATAACTTGGCATTTGCGTTGTCCAGTTTCATTATTCCTCACGACAGGGTATTAGGATCAGACATCGAATCTGATCCGGCCATTCTAAAAAAAGACTGCTGGTTTAAGTCTCAAGCTCCTCCAACTCCCTCAATACCCTGCACAACCCCTCACTTCTCAAACTGAATTTACCGACCCAAAGCAGGAAAGGAAAAAAATAAACACTAAACAAAAACTTATATATACAAGGATTTCACACCAACCTGGAGCTTAGATTATAAAGGCTATGGAGCTCTAGTTCCTCCTGGCACCTCTAGACTTTTCTGGAAGAGGGATGGGTGGGGGGATAGGGGAAGGAGATAAATCTGTAGCTATATAGTTTGTAATCCGTTTAGCAAAGGTTACTTTTGAAATTGCTTGGCCTAACCTATTAGGTGAAAAATATACAAATAATTGTTCAGACTTTCTACGTTCCTTTGTCCTGCACATATAGAAATGCAACTGTCTATGAACATCAAGTGAGTGCAGCATATACTCACCCTTGCTGGGGTGGTTAGGGAAAACACTGGAAAATTAGACTGACTTGTTTGATTCTGTGGCCACTTCAGGCAAAAAGGAAGTGTTTGTCCTGAGGGAAGCTCTGTCTTTGAAAAAGATAACATGGTGGTTTCGATACCAGGATAGATATTTTGTGTCACTGGAACTCTCAGTTTTTGAGTAAGACATTGCAGAACCAATGTCAGATCCCAAGGAGGGAAGGCTTTTAATTAGGGGGTCTGAGTAGACAAGTTCCCTTCACAAAGGCTTTAAATAGTCTTGATGTCGAAATGGGAGTCAAATTATCTGAATTATCTGTGGAATGAAAATTAGCAATGGCTGCCAGTTGTAACTCAGATGTAGAAAAATTGGCTCCCTCTTGAAAAAGAGAACTTAGAAAAAGAAGAAGGGCTGAGATGGCAGCCATAAAGGGATCAATATCCCGTTTCAATGCCCACACTGAAAATCTCTTCCATTTGCAATTGTACACTTTTTTGATAGAGGGTTTCTGAGAAGCAAGAATGATCTCCCAAACCAGTGAGGTCAGCCTGGGCTTTCTTAAAACCACTGGAAGTGGAGAAACCACACTTAGTCTTAGACTGGATATGGGGGTGGGGTGCTATGATGGATGGGAAATCAGATCCCGTCTGGCATCTAGTACCCATGGTGGACATTTGGTATGAGACTGAAGGATGAGGAACCATAGGTTCATAGGTAGGTACTAGGCTATCGGCCCTAGGGCCTATACAAGCCCAGCCAAAAAGATATCCTGGCTTTTGCCACCCAAGAAAATTATTTTCCTGTGCCACCGTCGAGCAGAGCCACAGAAGTGATCCCCGGGGTGAATTTCCTATTTCCCATTCAGTCAAGATTTTTCTTGAAGAGTGCTAACGAGTAGCTTTGATATAGATAGGCAGTTTATTCCAGAGTATGGGAAGTCTCTGGGACAGGAATCTATCCATCTGGCATGTTCTGCTTATTGTGGTGACAAGGTTTAGGTCCCCAGAGCGTGTAGCTCGGAGGGATTGGGATTTCTTTAAGTGGAGTAAGTCCAACAGCTCTGGGTTTGACATAGCTTTGTATGTTAGGCAGAGATCACCTCGGAGTAGGCGATATGCAACAGAGTAAAGCTGGAGTTTTTTTTAGACTATCTGCGTATGGCATCTGTTTGAGGCCGGTAATCCTCTGTGAGGTATTTCTGCGGCCTTTCCAGTTGTTGTATAGGTCTTGTGAGGTACATACCAAAAGGGGAGTTGTACTCTATAATGGGACTAATGAGCGATGAGTAGAGGGAAACAACGCCCTCTTTTTTTCTGGATGAGAAACGTTTTGTGATGAGGTGTGCCACGTAGAAGGATTTCCTGACTACTGTGGCGATGTGATTATCAAAGGAGAGACTACTGTCCACCTGTGTCCCAAGGTCTCATCACACTTTCGGTGTTAAGTATACTACCGCCTATGTTGTAGTTCATGGGAACAGAGTTTTTACCAAAGGGGATGACGATGCACTTTTTGGCACTGAGCTTCAGGCCATGGCTTTGACACCAGGCATCTGTCTCAGTGAGGCCCTTTTGTAGGATGTCCACATTGTAAGAAGTTTCGATTATGGCTCCTAGTTTGCAGTCATCTGTAAACTTCGTTAGCCAAAGACCTTCTGTGTTAGCCTGTAGTTCAGAGAAGTAGATATCAAACAGGAGAGGACCCAGGACTGAACCCTGTGGTACTCCACTTGTCACTGGTCTGATGTCGGATTTGGAGTCTGCTACTTTCACAGTGTGGGTTCTGTCAGTGAGCCAGTTGGCAACCCATCTAGTGACATAGGGATTTATACCTAGTTTAGCGAGTTTATTTAATTCCATTGTGGGGGATGGTGTCGAAAGCCTTTGTAAGCTCTAGATAGGTTGTATGAACCACCTTACCCTCGTCTACGGCTTTGGTGACTGCTTCAAAGAAGTCTATCAGGTTTAGGAAACATGATCTGCCTTTTACAAACCCAAACTGAGTGGGGTCCAGAGTTTGGAGATTACCAATGTCTTTGTTTATAAGTTCCATGATGATACGTTCCATGGCCTTGCAGACCAGGCTCGTCAGGCTGATGGGGCGGTAGTTCCCGGGGTCCATGGTGGCTCCACCCTTGTGGAGTGGGATAACCATTGCTGTGTGCCATTCAGCAGGCACAAAGCCTGAGGTGAGGCTATGATTGAACATGGTACTTGGGTGGGGTGCCATTTCGTTCTGTAGTTCATGTAGAACGCAGCCTGAGATGTTGTCTGGTCCCATGGATGCTGTATTCTTGGCTTTGGAGAGTGTGGTTTTTTACCTGTGCAGCCGTGATTACAGGAACTTTGCATTCTTCCAGTACAGAGATGGGCCCTTTAGGGGGTGAGAGGGGGGTAAAGTTAGTAGTGAACCTATCTGCTAGGATGTTGGCAATATCAGTTGGGTCTGTATATTTAGTGCCATTGTGCTGTAACTCAGAGCAGATCTGAGTGTTGCCACTGAGATTCTAGACACAGCTATATAATGATTTGTGGTTGTCTTTAGAATCAGTGGCGATTTTGTTTTCATAACTAGCTTTGGAGGATTTTGTCAGGGATCGTAGTTTCTTACTGAGGCTGACCATGGAGCTCCTCCACTCATGGAATTTTACTATTTTTTTGCAACAGTTTCTTCTGTTGTACAGTTTGTTTATAGCAGGGGGCCACCAGATTGGTTTCCTTTTTTTGGAGGATAGCATCTTGATTCTGTTTGGGATAGCACGATCCATGCACTCGTGTAAGTGCTTATAAAGTGCAATTGAGTAGGATTCAGTAGTCGTATCTGTTCTGTCCATCTGCATGGGTGTCATGAAGTTCACCACTTCTGTCTTAAGAAGCATGAAGTTGGCTTTGGAGAATTTTTTTACCGTGGTTTCCTTAATGGGGGGTGGGGGGCGGGATGTGGATATCTAGGGTGATTTAGCTTATGGTTGGATTGGACCAATGAGGCGTTGACTTCAGGTGTGGAACACCGGTCACTCATGTTGGTAATGACTAGATCTAGGATATTGTTGCCCCTGGTGGGGGTGTGGATAAGTTGATCCAGGGCATTGGAGTTTATGATTTCCAGAAAGCGCAGAGCGAAGGAATTGGTAACATGAGTAGTTTTCCCAGTTAAAGGTGGGGTAGTTGAAATCGCCCATTATTAGGGTGTTTGGTTGAACCCTAATATTTTCCAGTACATAAAGAAAAGAGGAGTGGAATCCTGGGGCATGGTGGGGGAATCTGTAAGCAAGCTACAATCTGGATTGCAGTTTTGCCCAGAGTTAGTTGCACTTGGACATTTGCATTATGCTGAGCAACTAGCCTGGAGGTGTGGATATCCTTAATGAATATGGACACACCTCTGCCTTTAGTGTTCCGGTCCAGGTTACATGGCCGAAAAGTGTGGTATGAGTTATAGCCTGGTAGTGCAGGGGTGCTCTGGAGCCTTGAACCAGGTCTCAGTCACTGCACAGATATTGATGTTCTCCATTTTAAGGAGTGCCTCGAGTGAGTGCATTTTGAGATTTAGACTTCTAGCATTGAGTAGCATCACCCTAAGTTTTTGCTTGCCTGTTCTTGTTACAGTGGTGAATTTGTCATTTGAACCTTGCATACTTGACAAGGCCAGAAAGGGGCAATGAGGATTACAGTTCTATTTAACCTGCTGGCTTTCCGATGAATCTTCGGAATTAATGGAATCGTGAGATGGGCATATATGAGACCCGGAGGCTAATAGTGAATCAGAGCATCCCTCGGTGACTCTCCCTTGGGGGGATCAGAACAAAGTACCTGCCGCATTTGGCATTCAGGGGAGATGCAAACAGGTTGCAGCAAGGTTGGCCCCATCGTTGGAAGATTTGGTTCACTACTGACTGACTTAGGGACCACTCGTGTTGAGTCAGAATAGATCTGCTGAACCGGTCTGCTAGAACACTGGTCTTCCCAGGAATGTGCACTGCAATAAGAAAGCTGTATGAAGAGATCACCCATTCCCACACTCTCATGGCCTCCCTGCATAAAGGAAAAGACCAGGTTCCTGCCGTTTGTTGATATACCAGACTACGGACATATTGTCTCAATGAATTGCTATTGTTCCTTAGGGTTAGGCCGTCTTGCAAGGCTTGCAACGTCAGAAGGACCGCTCTCATCTCTAGAACATGTATGTACAACTTTGTCTTTGTTGGGGAACATGTGCCTTGGACCAATCTTCCTCTGAAGTGCCACCCACGCCAACAACGAAGTGTCCATGGTCACTGTGGCCATAGTGGGTGGAAGGGAAAAAGGTCTGCCGAGATACAGATCATCAGATTAAGGCCACCATTGGAGATGATCCCTGCATACAGAGATCAACTTGACGGGAGTGTGTAAAGGATGATGCAGGATAGACCACTGAACTGCCAATGTCCACTAGGTTCATAGGTTCATAGATTGGTACTAAGCTAACTGCCCTTGCGAGCCTTTTTAAGCCTAGCCAATTATCCCTTCTGAGACTCCAACTCTGCACCTTGTGTTTTAAGGCAAACACCTTAACCATTAGGCCACCCTCCCAACCCTATACTCTCATGAAGAATCTTGTCAACAGAACTAGAGTATTACAGCAGATATGCTACGTAGAGCTCTTAGAACTTACCTTACTGGGGGTGTGGGCATATCCAGTAGGACTTGAACTTGTTACCTCAGGGATGACACGGTGTGATAGCAAGCATGCTATTTGAATGACTGATCAGTTGCATCCCTACAAACTCTATCATCTGCAAAGGTGTCATTTTTGACTTGGTCACGTTTATTGTTATTCCCAAATGTCTGAAAATATGTAACAGGTCCTGGGTGGCAAGAATCAGTTGATGCCTCGATACTGCCATCAGGAGCCAATCATCTAAATATGGAAATACCTGGAATCCTTGCAGTCTCAGGTGAGCTGCCACTACAGACCTATATTTAGTAAACATCAGGAGGGGCTGTGTTGAGTTCGAAGGGTAGTGCCCTGAACTGGTAATGACTGCCTCTCAGCTGGAAGCGCAGATATCTCCTGGAGCACCTGTCGACCTTTACATGATAGTACACATCCTGGAGATCTACCAAGCACATCCAATCATCCTGGTCTAACAATGGCAGAATGGACTGAACAGTCACCATTCAGAACTTTGACTTCTTGACATATAAACTGAGTTTGCTCAGGTCCAATACAGGCCTTAGATCCCCTGTCTTTTTTGGCATCAAAACGAAGCATGAATAAGTTCCGTATCCTAGTTGTTTGGTTGGGACTGGTTGAATGACTTTTTCTAGAAGTTTTTGAATTTCTTGTAAGGCCTGCTCCCTCTGACTTGGTGGAACAGCGGGGAGATTCTTTCCAGAAGGTTGAGTGGGGTGGGGTGGAAGGAATGCAGCAGCCTCTGGAAATTATGTTTAGCACCCAGGAATCTTTTATTAATTTTGTCCAGGTGTCTGAGTGCAACAAAAGTCTGCCCTCGACTGTCTATAGAAAGACAGCCGGGCAGTGCTTCAGGAGCTCTGAAAGGGCTTGTCAAAGAAGAGTTCTCCAAGCCCTGATTTTGCAGATCCCCCCTCTACCCCTAGGGCGGTGTCTTATTAAACCCTCGCCCCCTGCCTCTAGACAACGAATCTTTATCCGTGTCCGGGAAAGAACCCTGAGATTTTCTGAACCACATTTCCTCCTGCTATGCTGTTTCAAGAAAACTTGATCCCAGGGCCAGACAGTGTTTTTCCTTCCTGCTCACTGCAGACGAGTGTTCCCTTGACTGATGGTCCAAATGAGGAAGACCCATCGAAAGGGCATTGGTGAAAGATGTCTTGAGAGGTTCCGCAAACCCACAACCAAGTGCGTCTCCTGAGGGTTATATGCCTGACCCGACTGCTCGAGAGGTCCCTTCCTCATCATTGGAAATCAACCTCATCGAATAATTGGACTGTAAGTGTCAACAGTTGGGGAGATACCTTGGTGAGGTCCTCCTCCAACATGCACTTAGAGTTGGTGAGTTCCTTGATCAAGTCCCTCTGAAGGTGAAGTGTGCCAAGCAGTTCAATGCTCTCAGTTTGAAGGATGCTGAGGCATAGGTGTACTTTCCAGTGTCTGTGCAGTGCCTGAAACTCCTTGTTCGGGTAGTGGACAGAGGATCTCTGTACTGCTAGCTCCTTGCTGGTGGCCCCTGACACTAATGGCATCCACTGGAATACCTCTGCTCCAATGACATCAACCTGTTGGTACGTTTGGCGATACTGCGTTTTCCAAGCAGATGGGAGACTAGAGCGATAAGCTCATCTGCCAGTGGGGGTGGCCCACAAGGTAGATGAGCTCATCCCAAACACCTCCAGAAATACAGATTCCTCAAAAGGAGTTTGGGAAAACCATCTACCCTTTTGTTTCAGGATCTGTAGGATATCTCCAAAGGAGGTATCCTTGGGTGGAGACAGAGTAGATTCTTCTCCCTCACTGAAAACAATATCCTCAGTCAGGGACTCCAATAGGGAGTCTATGTGCTTCCTTCTTGCCTGTCCTCTTCTGATGTACCTCCTCTGTGGGATAGTCAGGGGAGGACTCAGAAGAGGAAGGGGCCTCCTGCAGAAGGGTGGGCTGCAAGATCTCCTGAACAGGCTGACCGTGGACAGGACTGGGATCAAGGCTCGGATCAGATGAAGGCCGCCTAGAATCCTAGAGAATGCGCTCTCTGCCACCTGGAAGGCCAGCAAACCAGGGGATCTCTCTCACTCCTCAAGGCTGAAACAGTCCTAGGAGAAATGGAAGAGATTACCCCAGATTCACAGCTTCCTGACAACACTTGCACCGAACTGTCGAAGGACAAAGCCCCGAGGGAAGGAATGGATCAGACCAAATCAGAGCTGAAACCATTCCAACAGAGTCTGCGCCGACCCCTTGGGTCCGGGACGCTCCCTGCTCCAAGAGCCTCGGAGCAGAGTCAGTCTGGGACACTGACGGAGTCGAGGAAAGTACCATCTTTAGCTCTGTCACCATCTCTCGTTCTGAAATGAGTGGTCATATCGGAAGAAGAGCTGGTATAAAAGGTGACAGCACTCTCACAGATCCGAGATGGGCCAGAGATTGTAAAAGTCTCATCTCGATCTGAGCCTTGAGCAAACTCTGCATCATCCTGGCCATATCAGAGTGGGAAAGCCTGGAGGACCTGGAAAAAACGACAAATGGAAAGTCCTGGCCGGAGAAGGGGACTTCCCATGCCTTGGTGTGTGGCTCCTAGACCTTGGATAGGACACCTCTGGATCTGAGAAGGGTTTGGACGGTAATAGGGAACTATGGATAAAGAAAAGTTGTGTAAAATCTTACCATAATCAGAGGTCCTTCTCTTCCATGTTGCAGTATTCTGCATATGGATTTACTCCTCTAGTCTCGCGTACGTACGGCCAGTATACAAAAGCTTTCAGTCCCTCCAAGGTACGTGAGATGTCTGACATGGCAGAGTACGTGGGCCATAAAGGTGACGTCGGTACGCACCAACCCTTAGAACAGAAGGCCCCAGTCGGAGCCAGTCCTATTAAGGGCAAAGCCCTATCATTACCATCCAGATAGTGAAGTCATTAGCTGACAGGAGGGGAAGGAGAGTGGGAAGATACTGCAACATGGCAGAGAAGGACATCTATGGTAAGATTTTACACAACTTTTCTATGTCCTTCTATTCCCATGTTGCAGTACTCTGCATATGGGTGAGTGCCAAAGCTCATGAAGATTAGGGTGGTGGTCTAGAGGCAGACTCCAGGAATCCATGAAGGATAGCCCTAGCGAACCCCGCCCTGGATCTAGAGATGGGTTCAAGTATGTAGTGGTTGGTGAAGGTGTGGACCGAAGACCCAAGTAGCAGCCTCCAGGAGAGTAGAGGTATCCAGGCCCTTGAAGAAGGCACCTGAAGAGGCCATGGCTCTTGTGGAATGAGCTTTAACTGTACCCTGCAGAGACTTACCATGGAATTGGTAGCAGAAGGTGATTGCCTAGGAGATCGAAGTAGAAATAAGTCTGCTTGGACACTGCCTTCCCCAGGGCTCTAAGGTGGAAGGATATGAAAAGTTGGTCAGCCTGTCTGATAGACTTAGTGTTATGCAGGTAGAATCTGATTTGTGTGTGTACACTCAAGGAATGCAGCACTCTCACAGTCTCCTTGTGCTTTTGGGAAAAAGACAGGTAAGTGTATGGCCTGACTGAGGGCAGGTCACTGACTACCTTGGGCATGAAGGACAAGTTTGTCCCAAGGGTAACCCTGTCCTTGTGGAAAACCAGGAAGGGAGGAACAGCCATAAGGGCTTGGAGTTCACTCTTCTGGCTGAGGTTAGGGCCACTAACAGAACAGTTTTCCAAGTACAATGCTTTACGGAAGCTTTATCTGCTGGCACAAAGGGCAGGAGCGCAAGCTTCTCGAGCACTTTTGAAATCCCAAGGCAGAGGAGAGGGTTTTCTGGGTGGGGGGGGGGTCTGAGGTGAAGTACCCCTTTAAGGAAGAGTTTGGAAGGAAGTCTGGATGCTAATGGGGGTTCCAGAGGCAGGCATGCAGAAATAGACAGATGGGCTTTGATGGATGAATAAGCTAACCCAGTCTGTAGTAGCTCACACAAATAGGACAACACTATTGGGGGTTCGCTAAGAAGCGGGTCCAACTGTCTTTCATGACACCAAATAGTGAACCTTTTCCACTTTGAAAGATATGATTTTCTCCTGTAGAACATTGAGCATGTCCTCAATGTGAAGGTGTCTGAAGGGGATCAGAATCGTAACAGTCACAGGGTTAGGTGTAGAAGCTGCCACTGTGGATGAATTAGTGACCCCCCTGTGCTGTGTGAGAAGGGCCACTCTGTCGAGTAAATTGAATTGTAGGAGTAAGGGGAACCAGTGCTGTCTGAACCAGTAGGGAGTCACCAACAAGATTTTTGGACTGTCCTGCTGCATTTTCAGAAGGACCTTCTGAATGAGTGGGAAGGGAGGATGTATATAGATATTTTCCCTTCCAGGAAATTAAGAAGGCATCTGTTGCCAGTGCCTGTGGTTCTGGTGTCCTGGTTCAGAAAGGACAGCTGCCCGTTGAAGGTGGAGGCAAACAGGTCTATTTCAGGTATACCCCCACCTGTGGACTAGATCTAGGAAGAAATCTCTGAAGCATCCACTCGTGGCTGTTTGTGCTGGTTCTGCTCAAATAATCTGCCTGGGAGTTGTGGAAAGAGGGAATGTAGGTCACCTGCAGGGTTATTCTCTGTGAGGTGGCCAATTCCCAAACCATAAGGGTTAGTCTTCAGAACAGGTAGGGCTTTCTCCCTCACAGTTTGTTGATATACCACAGTACAGTGGTGTTGTCTGTGTATATCAGAAGTGGTCCCTGTTGTAGGAAAGGGAGAAATGCCTGGAGGGCAAGAAAGATTGCCCCTATCTCTCTGGCACTGATGTGTTCTGATTGGAGGTGAATTGGCCACAGGCCCTGCACTTTTCAGTGGCAGAGGGTGGTTCCCCACCCTAGGTCTGATGCTTCTGTGTGCAAGCCCTGAGTGGGTTGAGGTAGTTGGAGAGAAAGGCTTGGGTTGTGATTCACCTGAGCCACCCACCATAGTATTCCATTTTTTAGGCAGGGTAGTAGGGGCACAGTGTGCTCCAGAGGATGGTTGTGTTGCTTCCAGATTGACTGAAGGTACCAGTGTAGCTTTCTCATGTGCACTCTTGCTAAAGGATGCATGGGTATGGTAGCTGCCAAGTAGCCCAGAAGTTTGAGGTACTGCCTTGCATTCAGCTCTGCGGAGTGAAGGACCAGGAGATGTTCAGTCAATGAACTCACGTTTGGTGGGGAGTAGGTATGCCTCCATGAGATCTGACCGGATCCTGCACCTGAGGAATACAATGTCTTGGGTTGGTTGAAGATGAGATTTTGGGAGGTTTATCTGAAATCCCAGTGATTGAAGGAGAGTCACCACAAAGTGGATGTACCCTTGCAGGGTTTCTTGGCTGACAGCAGGATCAACATGTCATCCAGGTAATGGGATATCTGTATTCCCCTTGTCCTGCAGTAAGCCACCAGTGGTGCCAACCACTTGGTGAAGACACTGGGTGCGGTGGAAAGTCCAAAGGGCAAGGGAGAGAAATGCAAGTGAGGAGAACCCACCAAGAATCTCAAGTATTTCCTGTGGGTGGGTTTGATCGGGATGTGAAGATAAGCATCCTTTATATCTAATGTAGCCAGGAATCCTTGTGGGATTATGAGAGGGAAATGAGCTGGCAGGGTCAGCATTTTGAAGTTAGGGACTTTTAGAAAAAGTCCGAGCTAGGAGAGCTCTAGAATAGGTTCTCCAGGGTGCATTCAGGAAGAGCCTTGAGTAGGATCTCCTTCCTTTTGTAGTTGAGGGGACTGTCTCTATGGTACCCTGATCTAACAGGGTCTGCACTATCGGTTGCAAGAGGTGCAGTTGCTGAGCAGGTGATCGTGGTAACCGGCGCCTGAATAGCCTCTGCGGACATGTTCTCGTCTAAGGATAGTGTGATGTCCTTACAGGTACCTGTGACATCCAGAGTGGCGGATCTGGGTCCAGATTCTGGAACCAGGCCAATGTCGGCCACAGGCAGGGGATCGGTTGGAAGAGGCTCAGCAGTAGACGAAGGCCATAAGGTTCTGGGCCTTCTTTTTTTGGTGGTTCTGCAAAGACGTCTGAGGAGCCCTCCACCCCTTAAAGTAAGCCGTTTCAGATGTTGGTTTTCAAGGTAAAGATTAAGCGCATGCAACTGACTACGCAGTGTCTTGGGTAGGAACGTCTGGCAAATATGGCAGGCCTTGTGGTCGTCCCAAACAGAAAAGGCACTTATCATGGGCGTCGTTATGAGGGATCTGGTGGCCACACTGACACTTACCCTTTCTGGGTGACATGAACAAGTGATACTAATTTTTAGGAGGACTGAAAAAGTCCCCAACGGGGTATTTAACTTATAAAACAAATCCGATGTAAGCGGTAGTAGAAACCTGGCATATGACTGGCGGCTGAAAAGTTCTGAGGGCTTGTGTGTGCAGACGTCACCTTTATGACTCGTGTACTCTCAGCCATGGTCAGACATCTCACGCACCTTGGAGGGACTGAAAGCTTTTAGATACTGGCCGTACGTACACAAGACCAGAGGAGTAAACTCGTATGAAGAATACTGCAACATGGGAATAGAAGGACATACTACTACCACTGGATCTGACAGAGCCTTCAGATCAGAGGTCTTAGGAAACAAAGCAGGTCGAATCCGAGAAGAAAGCAAGTCTGATGAAAGAGGCATCAGATCAGAGGAGCTTCCTCTGCTCCGAAGAAGCCAGATCAGACAGCTTTGGATGTTTTTCAGCAGCAGCAGCAGCAGAAACCCCTGGGGAGACTGGTGGGGGACGCTTCTTGGGCTTTTTAACACGCTGCGTTTAGCAGATGTCTGAACTCCAGAGCAAGGGAAAAGCCCTCTCAAAATCAGTTTGTTGCAGTGATCCACTAAGGCGTGGGGTTGAAACCCCGCGCACACCTCATATTCTTGGTCCAAGTCAGTGGCACCAAAACAATAGACACACCTCTTGTAGACATCTGAATCTGGGATTTTGTGCCCACAAGAGGTGCATCGTTTAAAATCTGTAGGTTTGTCTGACATGGTAGAGCTAATGGGCCAAGCCCACAGACAGACACACACCAGCAGAATGGAGCAAACACCTACACAACTACAGGTAAAGAATACTGAAAAACAGATACTAGGAAAGCTTAGTATAGAGAAAGTGAAAAAAAAGGGAAGAAACGTGGGCCAGTGGCCGTACAGGAGGGAAGAGTGGGAAGAAGAAAAAACTACCCTACTAAAAGACTAGGTTGGGAGGTGGGGTTAAGAAAGAAATAACAGTATGAATAGAAGGTTAGAAGAAAAGTATGAAGAAATCAGACTAAAAGCTTAACTTCTCTTACAAAGAAGCATGAGAATCTGGCAATCGCTTCTATCTGGGAAGGCGGTAAACGAGATGAGATCCGACGAGTCAGACCTTTTTTTTTTTTTTATTGATTAAATAAATACATAAATAAAATAAAATAACGATTATCCCCCACCACCCTACCCACTTCTTCACTTGTGGTTAAAATCCTCCCAATTCTTTACTATTACTTTCCTGACAGCTTCACTTTCTAAAGAAAAAGTTGATTATACTCCTTAAATTATAAAAATGTTTTCAGTAATCTTATTTTGCATTTTTCTAGCATGCACCCCACTTAAAACTCAGTATTATCAAGGGTCAACAAATTACGCTTAAACGTGCAATTACAGCTGCGGAGCTTTTGGAAAAGTTTTGTGAAGTATTACATCAGAGATTTGTTAACAGCGGTACCCTAGTGAAACAGTTAGGAACGTGATAAAAGGAGAATTTTCAGACAAAGATCCCGCCATTGTACCCAATACACCAAAGTGTTCTCTTTCTATGTCCGGTACTTTTTCTTTAGACAGTGGAGCCATCAGAAAAATAGTAGTAAACAACTGAAGGAGTTTAACCACAAGTGAAGAAAGTGGGTAGGGTGGTGGTGGATAAACATTTTTTTTAATTAACAAAGGTGGAAATGTTAAATTATTAGAAGGAAGGAAAGAAAAGCCTGAAGGAGACACAAAGGGCACTTTCAAATGTTTTAACTGCACTGTGTGTAGCAATGTGTGTGTAAGTCCATACTTGGTTGACAGTGAAGCAGGCAAGACTTATCCTACACCAGATTATTTCAACCTGTGCTACTAAATTTCTAGTGTACTCGGCTAAAATTCTGTCCCCATGAGACATATTATACAGGAAAGACAAAGAACTTAGAAAACATGTTTAAGAGCATCAGTATGCTGTTCAAATTAAAAACACTGACAATGCCTTGGGTAGACATTCTACTGAATGCTCCATAAATGCTCCAACTTTAAAAAGTTTACTTTTTTTGATGGAGCATGTGCCTAATAATTTAAATGGGGCTAGAGAAGGGAAACTTGAGTTTAGAGAGCTGCAGTGCTACACAGCTGGGAATAACCCCCCTTGATTAAACAAGTGGTGTTAACTACAAGGTTGCATTAAACCATAAACAGAATTTTAACGTGTGTGTGTGTGTGTGTGTGTGTGTGTATATATATATATATATATATGTGTGTGTGTGTGTGTATGTATATATATATATATATATATATATATATATATATATATATATATAATTTTTTTTTTACAGATGGATGTTATTTTAAAATGTAGATGTTTCTGGCAGTAGGGGAATATGTGAAAGTAATATTTTGATGATTGTGTACAATCATGTAACCAATTAACAGTATTTATTTTGAGATTTGCTTAGTAATTTTTCTGACGAAGACCATAGATTTTAAAAGCAGTTAATTTACTAAAAGTATTTATACCTAAACGTTGTACTTTTTCCTCAGTAGTTGAGTGGCTATCCATCTAGTGACATATGGGTTGGGTTAATCCCCAGCTGGGAGAGTTTCTTGATGAAGCTTAAGTGGGGGAATGTGGCAAAAGCCTTGGCTGAGTCAAGATATGTACTGCTCTGCCTTCATCCAGGGCTTTGTTGACATTCTCGAAGAAGTCCACCAGGTTTAGTAAGTATGATCTACCCTTAAAGCCAAACTGGGTAAGGTCGACAGAGTTTGAAGGTTGCCTTTGTCCTTGTTGCTAAAGTCTATGATGATTTTTTTTCCATGGCCTTGCAGATGAGGTTGATCAGGCTTATGGGTCTATAGTTCAAAGGGTCGGCTGATGGACCCCATTTATGTAACGGGATTACAGATGCTGTTCTCCATTCTGCTGGAACAAAGCCAGTGCTCATTCTATGGTTAAAGAATGGCAAGTGGATCCGCTAGGTCACCTTAAGGTTGTTTTGTACACAGCCCGGGATGCTATCTAATCACATAGAGGCCATGTTTTTGGCCTTGTAGAACGCAGATATGACCTGCTCATTGAAGATACTGGCGAGAGGACGTGTGTAAGGTATGCTTTGGGGTATGGCTGGTGGGGACAGGGGGGGTGACGTTCATGCCACATCTGTCAGGTAACAGGTTGACAATTTCCTCAGGGTCAGTTTGAGTAGTACCGGCCACTAAGTTCTGCACACAGCCAGGTATTCTCTTTTAGATTTTAGATGCAGCTAAAGAATGCCTGTCTTCAGCTAGGGAAGCTAATGTAGCCTCATACCTACCTTTAGAGGACTTTACCAGATATCTGACTTGCTTGTTCAAGCTGTGGAGGGTATTCTTTCCCTGCTGACCATTTCCCTTTTGTTCTTAGATATCAGTTTATTTCTCATTATATAACCTGTAAAGACTCAAGGTCCACCAAGGTGGCTTGCTATTATGGGAGGACTTGGTTTTGATCCTGTCAGGTAAAGCAGCGTCAATACAGCAGTTTAAGTGGTCATACAGGGTGTTTCTGTCTCCTCTGCGTAAGAGTCATTGTTGTCTGTGTTAGCAGGGGGTTTGAAACTTCAAACCATCACTTAGTAGGCTCTAGTTTGTTTTGGAGAAATTTCTCATTTCTATTGTTCCAATGAAGGTGTCTGGTCTGATTGTTACTTCAAACAAGACAGGTTTATGGTCTGACCTTACTAGGGAGGGCAAAACACAGGGTAATGCAGTGAGCCCCCCCCAATGTGCAACACACCTGGTAAACATGATTAAGCAAACAGCACATAGAACATGTAGACCATAGTTCAAGTTCCACATTTATTCTTCATAATAAACAGCAGTTATACAGTATTATATGTGGAGCTTTTCTCCCCAGGCCTCAGCTGAAAATGGACTTGCGTCCAGTCAGACTTTCCTGGTAAACAAATGTAAAATAAATGCAATAAACTGATTAATACTAAGTCGAGAATATTTGAGTCGCTTGTGGATGTGCAAGGAACCTCAGCACGATCAAGCTTGTGCTCGTGTAGTTCACCCACTTGACAGGATAGTTGAAATCTGCTACGACCAAAGAGTTTGGCTGTACAGTGAGTGGCTCAAGCAAGTCCGGGTAGACAGTGTGCTTCTCACGGTTCATGGTGGGGGACCTTATAGCTAGCAATGATGAGGAAGGGTGTTTTACCTATAGTTATTTGGACCTAAAGAAGCTCAAGAGAGTCAAACTGTTTAACCAGTTTCGAGGTCTATTCGGATTTAATATAGATGGATACACCTCCAGCTTTGGTTCTTTCACAATCGTTTTGTGTTCTGAAAGTGTGGAAGGCATTGTAGCCTTGCATGGCTGGGGTGCCGTTTGCGGCTTTAAACCAAGTCTTGGTGAATGCACGTGTCAACATCTCCCCAGCTGAGAAAAGTTTTGCACGGAATGCAGTTTTCTGTTTAGACCACTGTCATTGAGCAGCATAGTCCTGAGTTTGTTTGTAGTGGATTTTTTTAAGTCAGAAATTTTGTTGTTTTGTTATTGCCTAAAAAAGGCATGATGGGGGAGGCATGCGTCTTTTGGCAGTATTCAAAAGCCTAGAGGTGACAGGTGAAGACCATCTCTGGCAAAGCAGCGTGGTCTGTTAATCATGTCTTCCCAAGATGATAGACACTGGATCCCCCTGGATTGACAACAGAAGCTAAGCCAATTGCTGAAGTCAATCAATTTTTGTTTAAATTGTGGCATCATCCTGGGTGAAAACAGAATGCTGCTTAGTCCTAGGGACATAACCACAGTACAGTTGTGTACACTTACCATAAATGTAGATGTTCGAGTGTATTCACTGTTGCAGTCATCACACTTTGGTTATCTGCCTGCAGGTAGCACTCAGTCGGCCCAAATACCAGTGTCTTGGGATTTCTGCATCGGGTCATCAGGGTATAAAACATGCAGCCGACGCCATTACATCAGTTTTTCTTGCCAAAGATGTCAGGAGCCCCCACAATAGGAAGCAATTACATGGTGTGGAACACCTCCAGTAAAAAGCAAATACCACTGCCATAAAATATGGCCAAAAAAGAGGATAGGTAGAAAGTATACAAAAGTCAGGGGGCTGGAGACAGGGTAACCAGGACTGCAACAGTGAATACACTTGAACATCTACATTTATGGTAAGTGCACACAACTGTAAGTTCTTCATGTTTCACTGTTGCAGTCATCACACTTGGGCTGATTCCCAAAGCTGAGGAAGGGTGGAGGCAGTCAAGAAGTATTAGGGCTGGCTAGCAGGCCTTCCCTGTAAGACTGCTGTGACAAATCCAGCTCTGGATTTGAAAAGACAGGTAAGTGGTAATGCTTGGTGAAGGTGTGTACAGAAAGTACAGTTTTGTACCTACCATAAATGTAGATGTTTGAGTGCTAATACGGCTGCAGTCATAACAGATGGGTTTTCCAGCCGTCAGGCGGGTCCTCGGTCGGCCGAATTCCAAAGTCTAGGTCCGGCATCGGATGTCGTCGCTTCTTCCCTGACGTCAGTGTGACAGGGGTATAAAAGAACCAGCCAACGCCATTTTCTTCAATTTTTCTTGCCCCAGATGTCAGGTGCCCCCAGAAGGAAGGCAAAACATAAATTTATGTAATAATGCAATGCAATATAATCAAAAAACAGTAGTTGCAAGCAAATACACCATAAAAGAATACCCCAATCAGGTTGTATGAGGAGGTGTTAGCCATTAGGCCTGTCCCAAGAGGGGAAGGAGGGAGGGAAACCTGGACTGCAGCTGTATTAGCACTCGAACATCTACATTTATGGTAGGTACAAAACTGTACTATGTTCATCGTGCATACAGCTGCAGTCATAACAGATGGGTAGAATCCCAAAGCTAAAAAAGGGGTGGTAGGCACTAAGTGGAACTAGGAGGAGCCAGGATGCCCTGCAAGACTGCAGTGGCGAAGCCCGCTCTAGATTTGGAGTATAATGGCAGGCGATAGTGCTTGGAGAAAGTATGTACAGAACTCCAAGTGGCTGCTTCCAAAATATCTTTGGTAGGAACCCCCCTGAGGAAAGCTGCAGAGGTAGCTGTGGCCCTTGTGGAGTGAGATCTGATGCCTGTAGGCACAGTTTTACCATGAAAAGACTAACAAAAGCGTATGCAGTGGGATATCCATTTTGAGATTGTCTGTTTGGAAATAGGCTTCCCTTGAGCACCTGTAGCATAGGACACAAAGAGTTGCTCTGATTTTCTGAAAGGCTTTGTTCTGTCCAAATAATAACGGAGCTGTCTGTGAATGTCCAAGGAATGTAGTAGTCTCTCCCCTTTGTTTTGTGGATTAGGGTAAAAGGTAGTTAAGTGGATAGCCTGATTCAAGGCTACCCTGGATACTACCTTTGGCATAAAGGAAGGGTTGGTTCGTAAGGAAACTCTGTCCTGATGGAAAATGATGAAAGGCTGCACAGCCATGAGGGCTTGTAGTTCCGAAACCCTGCGTGCTGAGGTGATAGCCAGAAGGAAGGCTGTTTTCCATGACAAATATTGCAGTTCTGTTGAAGCAGCTGGCTCAAAAGGAGGCAGGGTCAGTTTTTCTACAATGAAATTGAGGTCCCAAGCAGGTACTGGTTGCTTCCTTGGGGGTTTTATATTCTTAGCCCCTCTGAGGAACTGTCTTGAGAGGGTGAGAATAAAGGAGGATCAGTGTTGTATTCTGCAGAAATGGTTGAGGCATGGATTTTGATGGAGGAGAATGAAAGTCCACTGTTTAGCATCTCAGCTAGGTACTGTAATATTTGAGGTAAATTCAGTATTCCAGGATTCTGACCCTTTTTCTGATTCCAGGCACAAAACCGTTTCCATTTTGCAGAGTAGGCTTTTCTAGAAGGAGGCCTTCTGGCCTCCAAAATGACATCCTGCACCTCCTTAGAGAGTAGGGTCTGTTGTGAATTTAAGGAATCCTCCATGCGGCTAGACTGAGTGTTTTCAGCTGACTGTAAAGAGTTTTGAAGTTGTGCTGAGTCAGTAGAAGAGGCATTACAGGCAGGATCCATGGTGGGGAATGCATCAGGCTCCTCAGGAGTGGGTACCAGTGTTGTCTTGGCCAGTCTGGAGCAATGAGAATCATCTTTGGTCTGTCTGCTCTGGCTTTAATAGAACTTTGGGCAGCAGAGGAAGAGGTGGAAAGGCATAAACTTGTCATTGTTGTCCAACTGAAAGAGTGCGTCCACTTTCCAGGCCTGTGGATGGAAGGTCCTTGAGCAGAATTTTGTCAATTGGTAATTTCTGTGGGTGGCAAAAAGATCTATGTCTGGCCTTCCCCATGCTTGAATTATCTTTGTAAAAACTTGAGGATGCAACTTTCCATTCGTGTGGATCTGTCATATTTCTGCTTAGGTTGTCTGCCAGAGTGTTTTCCTTGCCTGGCAGGAACTGTGCTTGAAGTTGGATTTGTAATTCCAGAGCCATGTTCCAAAGAGACATAGCTAGCCTGCATAGGGGATATGAATGGGTTCCTCCCCGTTTGTTTATGTACCACATCACTGTGGTGTTGTCTGTCCTTATCAATAGCTGGCCTGTATGCAGTAGGTCTTTGAAAGCCATAATAGCATTTATTACTGCTAGCATTTCCTTTTGATTGATGTGTAGGTGCTTTTCTTTTTGGGACCATTTGCCCTGAATGCTCTGATCTGTCATGTGCGCCCCCCAGGCGTAGTCCGAGGCGTTTGTTGTGATGACTTGATTTGCTTGAGGCTTGCAGAATGGGAGACCTATGTTTCTTTGGCATGCTTGAGCCCACCACAGAAATTCCTTTTGAAGACATGGAATCAGTGGTATAATTGTTTCTAAACTGTGGCTGTGTTGAGACCATAAGTTTTGTAGGTACCATTGAAGTTTCCTCATATGCAGCTTTGCACATGGGATTAGCAGGATGCAAGATGCCATGAATCCCAGAGCCTGCAGGATTTTCCTTGCAGTCAGCCTGGTGAAGGTTGCCAGTTTTCTGAAGTATTGAGTTAGTTGCCCTTGTTTCTCTGGCGTGAAGTAGGCCATCTGGGTGTTTGTATTCAAGTTGGCACCCAGGAAAATTATTGTTTGAGAGGGTATTAGTCTTGATTTCTTTTTGTTGACTGTGTATCCCAGAGAATTCAACAACTGTATTACAAACACCAGGTGTTTCAGAAGTATGTGTTTGCTGTCTGCTTGGATCAGGCAGTCGTCCAAATATGGGTATATTTGTATCCCTTGAAGTCTGCAGAAGGCAATTACTGATGCCAGGCATTTCGTGAACACTCTGGGCGCAGTAGATAAGCCAAAGGGCAATGCAGAGAATTGATAATGGGTTGAACCTGCAAGAAATCTGAGGTATCTCCTGCAATCTTGTCTGATTGGGACATGCAGGTATGCCTCCTTGAGGTCCAATGTTACCAGCCAAGACTCCTTGCCCAGCATGGGAAGAAGCTGCTGTAATGTGAGCATCTTCAATTTTGGTACGAGTAAATATGTGTTTAGGATAGATAGGTCCAAAATCGGTCTCCAATCTTTGCCCTTCCTTGGCACCAGGAATAGTCTGGAATAAAAACCTTGACCCTGTTCTTGTGCAGGTACCTCTTGAACAGCTTTCATGTCCATGAGATCTGAAATTTGTTTTTGTGCCTCTGCCCTTTGATTGTGTGGCAGTTTGGCATGCCTCTCATTTTTGGAAGGGTGTGAAAGTGGAATCTGTAGCCTCTGTCTATAATGTCCAGGATCCATTTGTCTTTTGTGACAATATGCCAATTTTTCAAAAATAATGCCAGTTTTCCGCCTAAAGGTGCTGCCATTTGAGCCTTGCTTGGCATGCAAAGGGGAAAGTCATTGGTTCTGCTTTCTGAATGGCTGTGAACTATCTTCACCACCTCTTGGTGTAGGTGCTTGCCATTGTCTGCCTCTAAATGATCCTTGGGATTGCCCTCTACCCCTTGGGCGCCTGTATCTACCTCTTTGAGGTCTGTCCTTGGCTGGAAAGGACCAATTTTTTGAAGGCCAATTTCTACTGAAACGTGGAGGTTGTACCTGTAGGAAATCTTTTACTGTTTGCATTGATTTTGCCTTTTCCTCCATTTTCTTTAATACCTCCTCAGGTTTAACACCAAACAATACATCTTTTTGAAGAGGTGCATCTAGTAATTTAGCTTTGACATGATCTGGTAAGGTTTGCTCTTTGAGCCAAGCATGTCTACGTATGACTGATCCTGTAACAGCAGCTCTACATGAGGCCTCTAAAGCATCAAAACCACATTGCAAGGTATGTTTACCCACTTGCTCTGGACTATGCAACAAATCCTGCAACTCCTTCAAGTCTGGTTGTTCAGGTTGTGACATTTTGCTTTTCAACTGAGATAACAAAAACTGTTGATACTTTAACATATGGAACTGACAGTTTAATGCCCTCATGGTTAAGGTGGTCGAGGTGTATACCTTTTTTCCCCACCTTTCTAAAGCTCTGGAATCTCTCTCTGAAGGTAACGGATTTTTGGCAGTGGAGGCCTTAATTCCCTTGTGACCCTGTGAAATAGTTTCTGGGTCAGCCGCATGGCCTTTGTATAGGAATTGGTGTGAATCAGGAACCCGGTAATACCTGTCAGGCTTGACTGGAGCTGGAGGTAAAGAATCTGGGTTAAGGCTGGCTTCTGAATACACATCATCTAGTACGTCTAAGACAGGAGGGATAGCCAGAGGCCTGTGCTGAGTGAGCAAGAGGAAATCCCGGAGCCTTTTCTTGGAATCTGAGTAATCTTAGCCTTCCCAGTGGAAGTGTTCCCTCAAGGTATGCAAGGTTTCCCCAAAAGAGTAGTCCTCAGGGGGGGGGGGGACAGAGGGAATGGACTCCTCTGCATCAGAATCTTCAAAAGGGGAGTATGAATGTTCTGGTCTTCAGAATGTTCTTAAGTAATGGAGGCCTGATCCGAGGAAGGGTATTCTTCCTCAACTCTGGGCCTTTTGTCCGAGGGGGGTTGAGAACCCCGGATAAGAGTAATCAAATCCTCAGCCATTTTGCATTTTGAGCATCTGCTTTTTAGGCATGGGGCCTTGAGAGGGGCCCTGTGGAGCTTGTCTTTTAGAATGCATGGCTGTTTTAGATTTAGTGAAAGCCTTAATGGAAAAAGAAGGCGGCCTGAAGACACCTTGAGAGGTGGCAGGCCTGTCTAAACTCCGAGTTTCCCTGCCAAGAGTGGCTGCGGCATCTGTAGTCGGGGTGTGGGCCGAAGAGCCTGCAACCTCGGGCACAGAAGACACCGCTAATGAAGTGTCATCAGTAGTCAGGGGCTGCGTAGGCGCCTCACTGAGAACCGAAGCACCTGTAGTAGGCTTTAGCGTGGTGTCGGTAGAAGTCGCGGACCTCATATGTCGGTCCTTATCTTTGAGTCTTTTACTCAAAACTGGAGTCGGAGTATCCGACGACATAATGTAATTAAACTTTTTGCCAAAATAGTGTTGGGCGAACTCCGCCCGACGCTTAATAGTGCATCTGTTGAATGTAGCACAAAAACGACAGGCCGAGATGTCGTGGTCTGGGCCTAAGCAAGGAATGCAGAGGGAATGGAAATCCTTATGCGGTATTTGCTTCCCACATGAAATGCAATTATTAACTTTGTCTGACATCGGTCTGAGGCAAGAAAAGTTTCCCCAACTGGGTACTTAGCTTTCAAAAAGACTTTGGCTGAAAAATATTCGTAATCTCAGGAGCTGGCCGACCGGCACTTGCGAACTGCTTCTGTTTCAGGCACCGCGCGGCAAGAAAGACTGAAGAAAATGGCGTCGGCTGGTTCTTTTATACCCGTCGCACTGACGTCAGGGAAGAAGCGACGACATCCGACGCCGGACCTAGACTTTGGAATTCGGCCGACCGAGGACCCGCCTGATGGCAGGAAAACCCATCTGTTATGACTGTAGCTGTATGCACGATGAACATCGACAGGTTGCAGCTTCCAGGATGTCCCTGGTAGGGACACCCCTGAGAAATGCTGTAGAGGTTGAGGTAGCCCTAGTGGAATGAGATCTGATCCCCTGTAGGGTAGGGTTTCCATGGTGTTTGTGGCAGAAATGGATGCAGTGTGCTATCCATTTGGAAATGGTTTGCTTTGAAATGGCCTTGCCCTCTGCCCCTGTAGCAAAACTGACTTGCAGCTGGTCAGATTTTCTGAAAGGTTTAGTCCTGTCAAAGTAGAACCTGAGCTGTATGTGCACATCCAAGGAGTGCAGGGATCCTTTCCCCTTTATTCTGAGGATTAGGAAAGAAGGTTGGTAAATGGATGGATTGATTTAAAGCCACACTGGATACCACCTTGGGCATAAATGATGGGTTAGTCCTGAGGGAAACCCTGTCCCCATGGAAGATAATGAAGGGTTCCACCGCCATAAGGGCCTGCAACTCAGACACTCTTCTTGCTGAAGTGATGGCTAGAAGTAAGGCTGTTTTCCAAGAGAGGAATTTTAACTCTGATGTAGCAGCAGGCTCAAAAGGGGGAAGCGTGAGCTTCTCTAGTACAAAGTTAAGGTCCTAGGCAGCAGTAGAAGTTCTCCTTGGGGGTCTCAAACTGTTAGCACCTCTCAGGAACGGTTTGATCAGAGGGTGAGGGAAGAGGGGTGGCTCAGTATTGTAGTGAGCTGAGATGGCAGAGGCATGAATCTTAATCTATGAGAAGGATAAGCCTTTGTGGAGCAGCTCTGCTACATAATCCAGGCTATGAGTAAAGCTGGGCAGGGCTGTGTCCTTTCCCTGATACTGGCTCCAAGAACAGTATATTTTCCACTTTTCTGAATAGGATTCCCTAATACTAGGCCTCCAGGATGACATCCAGCACCTGTTTGCTGAAGGCTGCTGGTGATGTATTCAGGGAATAAACCAGGCTGCCAGGTTTATGTAAACAGCTGAGGGTGCAAAATCTGTCCCTCCTGTAGGGACAGCAGAGGGAGTCTGATGTAGGTGCCAGGGTGGCACCGCTGTCAGACTGCGTAGGAGTGTGTACCAGTGCTGGCGTGGCCAGTCTGGTCCAATAAGGATTGTCCTTGACCTGTCCTGTTTGATTTTGAGTAGTACTTTTGAGAGGAGGGGCAGAGGGGGAAAGGCATGGACTGAGAAGTTTTGGGTTGGGAGGATTGCCTAATGGTTAAGGTGTTTGCCTTAAACACAAGGTGCAGGGTTTGAGTCTCACAAGGGATAATTGGCTAAGCTTAAAATAGCTCGCAAGGGCAGTTAGCTTAGTACTAACCTATGAACCCATGTAAAGGATAGGGCATCCACTTTCCATGCATGGCTGTTCATAGGTTCATAGATTAGTGGAACTGCCCTGAACTGTAGATATTTCTTAAGATATTCCCTTATGGGGATGTGCAGATAAGCTTCTTTTAAGTCTTGGCTGACCAGCCAGGAGTCCTTGGCTAGCATAGGAAGAAGCTGCTGGAGTGTAAGCATTCTGAATTTTGGTACCACCAGGAAGGTGTTGAGAATTGACAGATCCAGGACAGGGCACCAGGAGTTCTCTTTTCTGGACACCAGGAACAGTCTGGAGTAGAAACCCTGTCCCCTTTGCTCTGAGGGAATAGGCTGAATAGCCCTGATGTTCAGAAGAGAAAGTACTTGCTTTTGGGCCTCTGCCCACTGGTTTGGAGGAAGGTCTGGCAATCCGCTTTGGGTTGGCAGTGAGTGGAAGTAGAATCTGTATCCCTGGGATACAATGTTTAAGACCCATTGGTCCTGGGTAATATACTCCCAGTTTTTTGCATGCAGGGCGAGCTTTCCTCCTAGGGGTGCAAGTACTTGGGCATGGCTGGGAAGGATGAAGGACAAGTCATTGTGAACTTTTTCCATAGGTTCATACTAGGCTATCTGCCCTAGGGCATTTATAAGCCTAGCCAGAGTGTGTTTGGCTTTCGCCACCCATTTTAAATTAATTTTGCTATGCCCTTTTTCGAGGTTAGTATACTGTGCCTCTGTCTAACAGTGACACAGAAGTGATACCCGGGGTAAACCTACGATCTCCCATCCACTCATCAAGATTCCTCTTGAAGAGTCAATGAGGGACTCGGCCTAACCTGGACTGGGATTTTATTCCAGAGTGAAGGGAGCCTCTGGGTTATGAATCTGTCCCCTCCAGCATGTCCTATTTATTTCAGTGCTGAGGTTCAAGTCGCTCGAGCGCGTAGCTCGATGGGATTTGGATTTTCTGAGGTGCAGCATGTCCATTAATTCCGGGTTGGACATGGCTTTATAAGTCAGGCACAGATTGCCTTTGAGCAGGCGGTATGCCACTGAGTAGATCTGGAGTTTCTTTAACCGGGCAGCATATGGCATCTGTTTGAGCCCCTTGATCCTCTTGGTGAGGTACTTTTGGGGTCTTTCCAGTTGCTGCAGGTGTCTGGTAAGGTACATCCCAAAAGGGGCATTGTACTCAATTATGGGCCTGATGAGGGATGAGAAAAGAGGCACGATGACCTCCCCTGATCTAGATGTGAATCCCTTCATGATTAGCTGGGCTATATAAAATGTTTTTCTAACCACTTCGGCCACGTGGTTGTCAAATGAGAGATTCTTATCAACTTGGGTCCCCAGGTCCCTAATTACTTCTTCTGTACTTAATGGATTACCACATATGTGGTAATTTGTGGGCACTTTGTTTTTGCCAAAGGGTATGACTATACACTTTTTGGCGTTTAGCATGGCTCTGGCACCAGTTGTCTGTTTCTATGAGGCCCTTTTGGAGGATGCTTGTGTCGGCTGGAGAGTCGATTATGGCGCCCAGTTTGCAGTCATCTGCGAACTTGGTCAGCCACAGTCCTTCCGTGTTGGCCTGTACCTCCGAGAAATATATACTGAACAAGAGAGGTCCCAGGACTGAGCCTTGTGGGATGCCACTTGTAACTGGTTTGGAGTCTGACATGGCTCCAGCAATTCTAACCATGTGGGTTCTGTCCTTGAGCCAGTTTGCAACCCATCTAGTGACATAGGGGGTTTATATTTAAGCTGGTGAGCTTATCTATAATGCCCGAGTGGGGTACTGTATCGAAGGCTTTTGCGAGGTCCAGGTAGGCTGTGTGGACCACCTTCCCCTCGTCAATGGCCTTGGTGACTGTTTCAAAGAAATCGACAAGGTTTAAGAGGCAGGATCTGCCCTTAAAGTCAAACTGGGTAGGATCCAGTGTCTGTACGGGGTAGCTTATCAATTCCTGTTTTTGAGGTGAGAGCACTCCATTGTTTAGATCTGTGCACACCCTGAAACTGTAGTCTTTGTGGTCTGCTGCCCTGGGTTTGGACTGAGAAGGTCTGTGAGGGACTGGAAAGGACCCGTTTTTGAAGGCGAATGCCTACTGAATCTAGGTGGCTGTACCTGAGAGAAATCTTTAACAGTTTGCATAGATTTAGCTTTTTCCTCCATCTTTTTAAGAACTCCTGCTTTTGTGCCAAACATTCTTGGTTTAATGGAGCATCTAGTAATTTTGCTTCGACATTGTCTGGCAAGATTTGTTCCTTCAGCCAAGCATGTCTGCTCAGAACAGACCCAGTGACAGCAGCCCTGCAAGATGCTTCTAACGCACCGAAACCACACTGCAAAGTATTTTTACCAACTTGGTTTGCAGAATGCATTAACTCTTTCTGCACAATCAGGAATCAACAACATATTTTGTTCAATTAGTTCCATAATAATGCTGCTGGTACTTCAACATGTGAACTGGCAATTTAAAGCCCTGATGGCAAGAGTTGCAGAGGTATATACCTTCTTATCGCATCTGTCTAAAGCCCTAGAATCCCTGTTCGAAGGGGTAGGGTTTTTGGCTGTAGTAGTAGCCTTAATACCGTTAGGTCCCTGGGAAATGGTCTCTGGATCCGCAGTGGGGTTTTCAAAGAGAAATTTGTGAGAGTCACGTGCTCTGTAGTACCAGTCATGCTTTCTAGAAGCTGGTGGTAAAGTATCGGGTAAGACTGGAGTCCATGAAGACATCATTTACATTATCCAGAACAGGGAGTATAGCTAGAGGCCTGTGGTGAGGCAAATCTAAAAATTCCCAGAGTCTCTTTTTGGATTGTGGGTAGTCCTGGCATTCCCAGCGGAAATGCTCTCTTAGGGTATGCAAGGTTGCACAGAAAGAAAAGTCCTCTTTGGGGGGGGGGGGGCAGAGGGAATGGAATCCTCTGCATCTGAATCCTCATAGGTAGATAAAGGTATGTCCTGGTAATCAGAGGGATCAGAGTCATTGGACTCATGCTCTGAAGAATCAGAAGGAAAATCAATTCTTTGTCATTTAGAGGGTGAAGGCTGGCTTCACTAATTAAAGTAATAAGGTATTCAGCCATTCTAAGCATTTGTTTCTGTGGCATGGGAGCTTGAGAATGCGCTTTGGTCATCGGTTTCCTAGGTGTAGTGCGAACTCTGGGCCTGAGAAATTCAGTAGTTTAAGTCAGAAACGATGTAGTCGGCTTAATACGAACATTGGAAGGTCTGAAAACACCCTCAGAAGCCGGTGCCTGCACAGCAGCTCCGGACCCATCCAAGGTAGAGATATCTGCAGGTTCCATAGTCAAAGAAGCATCTCGCGGCATACTGGACTCCGAATGGGTCTCAGTAGAGGCCTGCGAATCTGCAGAAGCGGGTATCAGGGGCTGCGAAAGCACCTCATTGAGTACCGGCGGACTAGCTTAACACTAGCATTGTCGGCAGTTTTGGACCAATGTGGTCTTGTCTTTATCCTTACGTTTTTTCGGAAGATCAGTAGTCTGATGGCTTATTGCAGCCATTTTGGAATACGGAGAACGAGAGCAAAAGAATTTAGTGACAAAGATAGCCAGACGACAAACAGTTCGGTCATTGAACAAGGCACAAAACCGACAGCGAGGAACATCGTGGTCTAGGCCTAAACAGGTGATGCAGTAAGAATGAAAATCTCTGTGAAATATTTCCTTTCCACAGGCAAGACAATTAACTTTTTCTGACATCGGTTAGAGCAAGAAAAAAGGAACCCCAACGGGGTACTTAGCTTTAGAAGACTTCAGGCTTGAAACTCGAAAAACGAAAATTTCAGGTAGCGGCCGACCGGCACTTGCGAACTGCTTCTGCTTCGGGCTCCCGCATGGCAAGAAAAGCTGATGTAATAGCATCAGCTGCATGTTTTATACCACCTGACGTCATGGAAGAGGCGACAGCATCCGACGCAGAAATCCCAAGACTCTGGTATTTGGGCCGACTTAGGGCTACATGCAGGCAGATAACCCGTGTGTGAAGATTGCAAAAGTGAAACAGGAAGAACATCTGGGACACAATCTGAGAGTTCAGTCATGTTTCTCTCCATACAGTCCAGGGAGGTACATCTCAAGTCATTCAGCCAACATGTACTATCAGAGTCATAACGGTAACTGCTGTTGTGTGACGTGAATGCGCGTGTGATACCTGACAGGCAGCTGACTGTGGCCTCACTGTCAAGCCTGGTGAGGGGGGACATCCGTCTCTCTCAATATGGAATCTCCTATGACCAGGACATTTGGTTTTGAGGTGTTCTGCCTTGGGGGCTTATTTGCTGAGACACTGGTATGTGCGTTATGTGTTGCAGATTTTGATCGTGCTCTAGTATGTGCGAGTTATTTGCAGTTGGGAGACCTCTGTTTTTTTGTTAGGCTCTTAGTGAGTACCTCCACGTATGTGGGATTATGTGTTGTTAAACAGAGAACCAGCCTAACGCGAAGTCTTCAAGTTCCGCAAATCTTTATTCACATAAACTTCTTAAAGTGTGTTAGTAAGCATACACTTTTCGTTGCACCCAAATCACGTCAACTTCCTCAGAAGAACAGCGAGCAATACATTGCTAGCTGCTTATATACACATTGTAATAACACAATTAATCACTTAAACAATTAATTCACATTTAACCTTGTAAAACATTTAAAAACATATCGAGTAAGTGCTAGCACTGAAGGTTCCTACCTATTCCTTATAGGCTAGCATTCCCATACAGTTAACAGCGTTAACCTCAAAATAACTTTATTCTTGACTACTCTGTATTTAATTTAAAATACAGTACACGCTGTTAAAATCTAATGAAACACAGTAAAACATACATTTGCGAATGCTGGAAAAGACCATCAAACAAAACTATATAAAATATGGTAGTAGTATAATAAAATAAAACACTGTACTACCAATTTAAAAACATATTCTGTAACTGCAAGCGCTAGGGAGTCACAAATAGTCCCTCATAGACTTACGCTTACATACAAATAACAGCGTTTACCTCAAAGCAAAAATATGTATGTTATTTACTGCCTAATATTAAATTTAAATTACAGTAAATGCTGTTAAAACTCACTAGTATATAATAAGCTACAACGAAGCATTAATTACAATTAGTGGAAGAGGCAACCCAAAACGCAAGCTCTGCAAAATGTAATAATAACCATGAATGAACTACCTTATTTAAGCCATTTGAAACATCCAGTATCTGAAATGTACTTCATCAAAAATAGTGCAAATAAAGTACTTTTGACCAAATTGATACGAGTCATTGTTTTTGAGACATTCACTTGTATCCTCTTGCATAAATTGTACTGTTAACTAAATATTATGAATATATATTTAATCAATTAAAATGATATTTATACATAATATATCTCCAATATAATTGATTACTTTTTGTTCTTTGTTAAATTCTTGTTTAAAATTAATCATACCATAAATGTTATGTAAATAAAATAATAAATAAATATGCACTATATGTCATATAGTGCATATTTATTTATTATTTTATTTTATTTACATAACATTTATGGTATGATTAATTAATATATATTGTTCATAATATTTAGTTAACAGTACAATTTATGTAAGAGGATACAAGTGAATGTCTCAAAAACAATGACTCGTATCAATTTGGTCAAAAGTACTTTATTTGCACTATTTTTGATGAAGTACATTTCAGATACTGGATGTTTCAAATGGCTTTAAGGTAGTTCATTCATGGTTATTATTACGTTTTGCAGAGCTTGCGTTTTGGGTTGCCTCTTCCACTAATTGTAATTAATGCTTCATTGTAGCTTATTATATACTAGTGAGTTTTAACAGCGTTTACTGTAATTTAAATTTAATATTAAGCAGTAAATAACATACATATTTTTGCTTTGAGGTAAACGCTGTTATTTGTATGTAAGCGTAAGTCTATGAGGGACTATTTGTGACTCCCTAGCGCTTGCAGTTACAGAATATGTTTTTAAATTGGTAGTACAGTGTTTTATTTTATTATACTACTACCATATTTTATATAGTTTTGTTTGATGGTCTTTTCCAGCATTCGCAAATGTATGTTTTACTGTGTTTCATTAGATTTTAACAGCGTGTACTGTATTTTAAATTAAATACAGAGTAGTCAAGAATAAAGTTATTTTGAGGTTAACGCTGTTAACTGTATGGGAATGCTAGCCTATAAGGGATAGGTAGGAACCTTCAGTGCTAGCACTTACTCGATATGTTTTTAAATGTTTTACAAGGTTAAATGTGAATTAATTGTTTAAGTGATTAATTGTGTTATTACAATGTGTATATAAGCAGCTAGCAATGTATTGCTCGCTGTTCTTCTGAGGAAGTTGACGTGATTTGGGTGCAACGAAAAGTGTATGCTTACTAACACACTTTAAGAAGTTTATGTGAATAAAGATTTGCGGAACTTGAAGACTTCGCGTTAGGCTGGTTCTCTGTTTAACAGTTTGTCTTTTTCGGTTGGGATTATGCGTTGTGACTATCTTGTGTGAGACAAGAGACGTGTGTGCTGACAACCTGTTCAATGCCTTGTTTATTACATAACAGGACTGATTCCAGTTTCATAGTACAGTTACATCTCTCACATACTGTGTTTACCATAGAAGCAAACTGGTTGTCAGTATACATGAACTAATTACTCCATTGCCTCAGGATGCCCATGTCAATCAGGGTGGTTCAAGAAATGTTGGGAAATTGACTGCCCATAGTTGCAGGTTAAACCTCAAGTACTGTTGGAGGTGGGCAAGTTAGATCCGCATTTGCTCGAGGATTAGCAAGGGGAGTTATTCTATTGAGGATTAGGGATTAATAAATGTGGCAATGCTGCTTATTGCGAAGCTGGAACAACTTTAGCTGAAACAGCCTTTCAGTAACCTGTGGAGGCTCGAATCCCTTCAACTTGTGATTCCTACTGCATAACCACCATCACATGCGATCTCAGTGTTAGGCATAGTTTCGGAGATTTCTAACATATCTGACTTTGGCTGATTTGGTCGTGGTCTGTAGTTTCCTGTTAAATTTAGCTAGAGTGTTTTTAGCAACTAGAGGATTAAATTTATTTTTGCGGGCACTGAGTTTTTTCTTCTTCTTTTTTTTATAAAGCCCGTTTATATTTTGGTTCCACCATAGAAGTTTCTTTGTAAATTTGGTATTGTATTTACTTCAGAGGGGGACAGGCACATCTATGCAACTGTTGACATATGTGTAGAATTTGGCAGTAAAGGATTCTATATAAGCAGTGGGGTCATCATGATAGAATGGGATTTTGTGTAGTCAAGCCATCACTCGGTTTTAGCAAATTAGCCTTTGCAAAATCTCTGAATACTGAGGTACTGAATAATGACTGTGGCTTCAGTTTTAAGGTGAATGTGACTATTTTATGCTCTGATTTGGATAGGTTCATAGGTTCATACTAGCATTTACAAGCCTAGCCCATAGTTTTGTGGCTTACGCCACCCCTTTAGTATGGGGAACTATACCCATTATTTTTCTGTGCCTCTGTCGAGCAGTGACACTGAGGTAATCCCTGGGGTATATCTGCGATCTCCCATCCATTGGTCAAGATTTCTCTTGAACAAGGCCAGCGAGGTGCTCTGCCTCACATATACCGGGATTTTATTCCACAGCATAGGGAGTCTTTGGGTGATGAATCTATCCCTCCAGCACGTCCTATTAATAGCCGTGTCGAGGTTTAAGTCTCCGCCCTTGTGGCTCTGACGGATCTAGATTTTTGAGGTGCAGCATATTCATCAAATCTGGGTTTGACATGGCCTTGTATGTTAGGCAAAGGTCACCTCTGAGCAAGCGGTGGCGACTGAATAGAGCTGGAGTTCTTTCAGTCGGGCAGCATAGGACAGATGTTTGAGACCCTTTATCCTTTTGGTGAGGAACTTTTGTGGCCTCTCCAGCTGCTGCAAGTGTCGGGTCAGATACATTCGAATGGGGCATTGTACTCAATCATTGGTCTGATGAGTGATGAGTATAGGGAGACTATGACCTCCCTTGATCTAGATGAGAATCCCTTCATGATAAGGTGGGCAATGTAGAAGGTCTTCCTAACTACTTTAGCTACATGGGTGTCGAATGACAGACTACTATCAACCTGGGTCCCCAGGTCCCTGATAACTTCTTCTGTGCTCAGTGGATTGCCACCTATTTGGTAGCTAGGGGTAACCTTGTTTTTCCCGAAGGGTATGACTATGCATTTTTTGGCATTTAACTTTAGGCCATGGCTCTGGCACCAGTTATCCGTTTCTGTGAGACCCTTCTGAAGGATATCTGTGTCAGATGTGTTTTACTGTGGATGTGGATTTGTGGATGTGTTTGATGTGGATACTGAGGAAGTGACAGTTGGTCAGAACCAAAGCTGCCCTGTACTGGTAAGGACCAAGTGCAGGATTTTATTGCTCTTTAAGGTGCGTACTAGATGGTGTAGAAATTGTGTTGAAGTCCAGAAACTTCTGGACATTTATGTTTGAAGTTGTACAAGCCTCCAAGTTAATGGAGGGGTAGTTGAAGACTCCTTGGAGAATGTTGCTTGGCTTAACACATAGGGACTCTGTACTTGCTGTACAGGTGTGAGCCAAGGGGGACATTGATCGATAACCACATCGCCACAACAGTCAAGAAATCCCTCTATGTGGCGCACCTCATCACTAAGGGCTTTTCATTCAGAAAAAAGGATGTCATTGCCCCACTGTACTCATCCCTCATTAGACCCATTATAGAATACAACTCCCCGTTTGGTATGTACCCTCTCAGACATCTGCAACAACTGGAAAGGCCGCAGAAATACCTCACTAAAAGAATCACAGGCCTAAAGCAGATGTCCTGTGCTGACCGTCTAAAAAAACTCCAGCTATACTCTGTCGCATATCGTCTACTCAGAGGCAATCTTGGCTTAACATACAAGGCCATGTCAAACACAGAGCTGTTGGACATGCTACACTTAAAGAAATCCCAATCCCTCAGAGCCACACGTTCCAGGGATCTAAACTATTCATCACAATGAACAAAACATGCTGGAGGGATGGGTTCCTGACCCAGGGACTCCCAGACTCTGGAACAGACTGCCCACACATGTCAAGCAGCGGGCCTCTTCAAAAGGAACCTTGATGATTGGATGGGAGATAGGAAATTCACCCTGAGAATTACGTTAGTCACCCCGCTAGACAGTGGTCCAGGGAAGTAAATATTGTGGGAAGAAATAGCTAGGGAATTGTTATGGCTAGGCTTGTAGGCCGATAGCCTAGTACCAACCTATGAACATCTCTTTCCTCCTTCTGCTTCTCAGTATTACTTAGCAAATCTTCCGACTGTAAACTCTCTTGTGAAGGCATGACTACCTTCACCTTTAATCCACCATCCTTTTCTCTACACTGAGCAACATAGTTTCTCACACCATAGCTTTCCATGCAGCTCCCTGCTTCTCCGAGCTGCCTTTGCCCACAGACCAGAAGCAAGAAGTGTCACTACCAACAGCGTCCCCGTATGCAAAAGACTACGGAAAAGTTCCCTGATGCCCTGGCCAAATTTCCCTAGTAGTCACCTCGGTCTCCCTGAAGAGAGACCACTAGTCTTGTGGGACTAACACTGTGAACCAAAAATAAATAAAAATAAATATACCCGAAAGAAAGTCTTATGCTTATCTGCATACTCTGCAATTTATACACTGATATACAAAAAACATGCTTACACAAGTGTAAATGAGTCAATCAGCCTCTGAGATAACCCAGTTATCAGACTGAAATATTGCAGCAGCTGATTTCCTTAACAAGGGTACAGACAACACATGCATTCACGGAGTGTGCGTTCATGTGACATTTTTACACTCGGTTGTCTGATGTGGTGACAGACCATTCTTTAACGACCATTTCATTTCTGCACCTTTACAACTGATGAACTGCTTAGATTTTTAAAATTTTGACTCTGTGGATACTACCTTCTGGTGGCCTCATGTTGCTAAAGGGCGTCAGGAAAAAGGTGATAATTTAGCACAGAACATGAATGTGTAGTCGGCCATGTAGCTGGAAGCATCCTCCCTGTGGATCGCCCTAACATTATTGTACTTGTTTGGCTTGATATCTACGCATATAAATAAGCTACAGCAGTTTATAATTCAGAAAACGGTTTCATTTTCTATTCTAACTGCTATAAGAGGTAGACGCTTCAGTCTTTACTGACGGATACCTGTTCAAAAACCAAGACAATTATACATTTTTTTTTGTAAACTGGACTTAACCACAAATGGGACTGCTTTATACTTCAATCTGCCTTTCAAAAGTGCAGTCTGTTAATCTGGTAAGACAAGTGAAAATGTATAAATTGTATCATCCAATCTTTCCAGATTTCTGCAAGAGGTAAAAGTGCTGCATAACCTGTCGCCACTTTCCTCAGTTCAGAGGAACTATATTACTCTGACAGTCAAGACTCACTGACTGGCATAGGTCTTCTACGCAATCAGTTCATTCCACAACTGGACACTCTAGTCTCTCCAAACATAGTGGGTAACCGTCTTCTGCTTTCCTGCATGCAAGTGAATCACTAATCAGTGCTCCATAACCTTCTCTGCAATTGGGCCTTCTCTATGCCCCCCCCCCATTAAGGATGCTGCCTTCAGTCCCCCCAGCTCCTAAAGCCTTGACCCCTCATTAAGTCCCATTCCCCACAGTGACCCACAGCAGAAAGGTTCCTGATTCAGGAGACCACCTGTGCATGGAGTACTACTCCATGCACATGCCAAACTGGGTTAGAGATCTCATGGGCAGATGGAGCAAGATGAGGTTAAAAAGGACAGTCACAGTGAGACCAGAGGTATTTTTATTTGGCTTTATATTTCAACACACCCACGACAATCAGATGAGTTGTCAGGCAGAGAAGCAATTAGGAATTCAGAATCAGTGTCCCACACCTCTACGCCCAGAGAAGCAGCCACAACTACTCTGTTCTCATGTCTACTCAACCCAGCATCATCTCACGAGTTCCAGACTCTGCCAGAAATCTAGCAGAGGAATACTTGATGTAGTCCACTTCAAGGATGAGCATGCCCATCCTCCTTGAAAGCAGTCAAACTTTGGTCACCAGGGTAACAGGGCATTATCCCTTTATGCCATGGGCTGGTTGATGTCCTAGTTTCTTTCTGTCCCACAGTGTGCATCTTACTACCTACACACAGAACCTTATTTCCACCTTCTCAAACTTCCTCAGCTGCTTTGCCTCCCAAAGCCCAGGATTGTGTGTCATACAGAAGCACTGGTTGCATCACTGCTTTGTACACTTTTCAGCTTCTCTGGCATTTTTGTCACATACTGCTCAACACTTTATAATGACGGCAGCACCCCCAATTCCAGCTTTGACCTCCCAGAGGCATCCCTTCTCCTCAACTACAGCTCTCAGATACATCTACCTTGTGTTTTCAGTTTCAATTCCACACTTATCCATTTGCTGCCACAACCACTGCCTTGTTTACTCTATTTCACTTCCAAGTCGTATGCTTTGCATTCTAGTTCCCTATCATTTATTAAAGTTAAGTGTTCATATTCTTCTTGTGCCACAGGTTGCATACAGCAGCTTTGTTGATCTGGTACCTCTGACCTTTTTGCTGATCCAGTTCATCACCAGCATGAACAGCAGTGGTCTTAGAGGTGAACTCTCTAGTCTATCAATATTTTTGGTATTATGAACCGGTGCAGGACTGCCAGAGTCGGCTTTCTTGGGAACCTTACCATATACCGTTCCCAAGTCCAGGCATGCCCAGTTGGACTCTTCCTCATCTGCAACCTCTCCACTACTGGTTTCATTGTGAACACTTGGTCAATTACACTGTACTCCCGATCTGATTCTGAACTTCTCATCCCCAACCTTATTTTCTGCTACTCAGAACACTTACTTATCAAGCTTCTTCAGTACTTTCATGTAATGAGGCAAGAATCTTGATTCTTCAGTACTGCCTGCAGTTATGAATATTCCATTTCTTCTTCCACACTGGCACTAGAATGCTTACTCTCCAGTCATATGGGATATCTCTCTCTCTCCCTCGCTCTCTCTCCATACTTCAGTGAGTACACTCAGGAGCCATTTTCTCCCCCAACACATCCAACATCTTGATCACAATCTGACAAGTCTTCATCTGCGCTTACTGCTTTTGCTGACTTCATTTTCCTTAGTGCACTTTGTACTACTTCTAAGTAGAATCTCCTTCTTTGCGATCACCAATTAGACCTCGCCCCCAACACCATTTTCTTACTAGGGGGAAGAGTTGCATACTAAGCACTCTTGCGTGTGATCTCTGTCTCTTGGGGATCCATGTGTTGGCCATCATTAAGCTATTCAACAGACATAAATTTAGAATGACTTCTCTTTCTAACCCCCTATTGCCCCAATCATCTGGACCAAAAAGTCCTTGTATCTTGTCTTCACATAAGTGACATTCAAATGAAAATGAAATGTAGCTTAAAAACTGTGTTCATCATCACAGTCAGGTTTCAGGCTGTAACTTGAGCTACATTATCAGTGGGATATAATCTAGATGAAAGTACTGTCAAAGACATGTTAGTCTGCCTTGCTTATTACAAAAATGACAGTCACAGCAAATGAGCATATATGGGTGTCCCAAGTTATCTGATGACTCTGTAGGGTTCTGTCATCTAGAAAAATATGAACACTGACATAACTGTTCTTATAGTAAGACTTACCAACTAGTTTTGCAAATAAATACAAGAAATGTAAGAAATGCAAGCCCCCCCCCCACACACACACACACAAAACAGATTCTTGGAATTTTATTTTAATGAGCAAAATCAAGTCAAAATTTATAAATCTGGCACAATCATGACAAGGCTATAATGTTTTAAACCAACTTGGCCTTACTTACCTCTGTTCAATGCCTAAATGTGCATTGATGCTAGCATAACGTGCTGTGCCAGTCAGGTTTTTGTCTTCTCTGTAAGGTATGTGCTGTCGTGTTCTGTTGTCTCTGTATTTTTTGGCCAAACCAAAGTCTATAAGAAATAACTAGGGGAAAAAAATGAACATATTTTAACACGTTGGATCACTGGTTACAATGCAGAATGCAAAACATGACCAAGTCTTAATAAAACTAACTAATTTAAGTCAGTTAGCATTTCCACAGCTATCACTGATGAATCAGCACTGAAATGCTAACAAATAATTAACAAAACAGTGTAATTTTACCTGCACTGCCCTGCCCTGCCAGTAATTGCAATACACAAATGTTGTGAACAAATTTTCACACAAACCTTCTCATTAGTTAAGATTTGCTTGGCTCTGTGACTAATGTTCAACTCGAGCTTTGGTGCTGAAAGGGACGTGTGGTGGAAGTGAGCAACTTAGTCCACTTCATTCACTCTAGAAGGATAAGATGGTTTCCACTCAATCAACTATTCCTTGTGAGCAGAAACATGCACAGCAGTAGCTTGGCTATGATGGAGTCATGGGCTTGGCAGTGTCAATCTAATGAAAGCAGCCTTTACAGAGAATGTATGTGGGAGAAAGCACGTAAAATGGGAACGTGCTACTCTCCACGTTGTGGTGTGCAGGTCAGCCACACCAGGTGCAGTTAAGGTTAAACAAAAATGCCCTCATAGCAAACATCTTCAATGATGAAGACTGCAGAGGAGGGAGCAGCTTTGAGCAGTTACCTGATCTAGGGACACCAAGAGTCCAGCTACAGTGCTCAGAGTCTGGCTCCCTACTTTGTCAGCCAATGAATGGTCAAGTCAATGGTAGGAGTACAAGCTACTCCACCACTTTCTGGATGCTGGCCTCCTCTGGTTGGCTGTTACTTAGGTGCAGGTAGAGATCTTGCATTGAAGAACACATTAACTTGATATCTTGGGGAAGGAAGACCTTACAGAAAGCAAACACATAGGGGAAAAAGACACAGAAAAAAGTGGGATTTGTAACTACACAGTTGGAGTCTTCCCCAGCAAAACTACAGTCAATAACAGAAATGCCTTTAAAAAAAAAAGTCAGCCTTGGCCTGCCGCTACAAATATAATGCACATCAGTTTCATCTTTAAGAGTTTATTATTTCAATCAGATTCAAATGAAGTAAAAAAAATGTAACAGAAGCAAGGGTGTGGTTTCATTTCCATTTAAAACTAGTAAAGAATTTTAAACCAGATCCAGAAGCTGAAACTGTGACGCGAGTTTGACTAGTGACTAGGATTCTTGACAGCACTGGCATGGAAGATGACCACGTCCCTTCTGGGGGTAGAACAGTGTGAAACTGGCAACGCACTCCCCCCTACACTTGGGGGATGGGTGGCAATACAAATGCATGTCCAGGGGGACCACAGTTCAGCTCACCAAGACTTTGCTTAGTAACATCCTACATCCTGATAAGCATCTGCATGAGGAAAGCATTGTGGGATGCTAGGGTCACATGAATAGCTCTTCCCTCCAACCACTGTTGAGGTTACACACTAGCATAAAAATGTACTCATAGCAGGGATGCTGGTTAGGGCTCAAAGAACCTTCATAGCTGCCTGAAAAACAGCTGCGATGGATAGCTCTCCCCCATACACTTCTGGGAAACAAACTCCTTGGGAATGAACAGTGTCTAGTTCAAAGTAGGAGAAGACATGATAGCTGGCAAGTATGGGGGCAAAAAGCATTTATACAAATAGGGAAGAATTCTGTCTAACCGCTCTTCCAGCTTTGTAAACCTACTCCTATTACGGGTAAATTAAGCAGTATCCTTTGAGCTGTTGCAATATTAAGAGAACTACCGAGATTTAAAAAGGTCTAAGAATTTTTATACAGAACAAAAACGGAACTTGGAGAATAAACCGGAACAATACAAAAGCTGGTAAAAGGTTTACACAGTATTTTGGAAAATCTAGATGTGAAACTATATCAATTTATTTGTAAAGAAAGAAGTACTCAAGATACTTTTCTTACCATAAGCTTTTAAAAAATGCATTGCATCACAGCTGGAAAAGTTTCTGCTTCATGTTAACTGCGTGAGGGAAACAGCTACAGTAGATCAATCATCATAGCAATCGTTTGAGTGTAAGAATCACTAGTGTAGGTGAATGACTGGGTATCAGCAGCAGGCATACGTATTTCTCTTTGCACCATAGAAAGCATGAAGACAATCGGTTGGGGGGGGGGCAGCCTACACCATCTTTAATTCTTTTTCGTCTAAGAAGTTAATCACCAGCAAGTGCCGCTGTTCAGCTTGGTGACAAGGAAAGCCCTTCTCATGCTTTCAGAAAAGGAAAAAACAGGTACAAGTAGAGAAGACCCCCCTCCCCCAAAAGACACTCTAGGTTCCTAAGAGATAGAGGACTGGGAAGGAACCTGTACTGTAACAGTAAATCCTTATATTTGAGCACTCAACTACGCGAGACTCAAAAGTGCACGTTCAAGTAGAGGACTGCTACAGTTCAACATCGCCAAGAGATTTACAAAACTATGGACACATTACAACTCCTCTACAAGTAAGAATTTCTTGAATAAGTGACTTTCAACCCACATCATCTTCTGATTTTTTTTTTCCAAACGAAACTGAAGGCTATGCCTTGTGGAGCATAAGAACATTCCATTGTAAAAACACTACGTAGAGTACAACTAGCAGTACCCTGCTCTTAGCTGCCAAGGATAAATGAAGGTAGAGGTTAATGAGGAGGCCCATTCATGTTACTGGATTTAGTTCCTTCTGTATCTTCAGAAGTGACCTTGGAGTTCAGGGTTAAAACAGGACTATACTGCAAAATTGGGAAGGTAAAAAGGAGCAACTATTGCATCAGTGACCCTACTCGTACTGCTGGAATGAATTACTACAAAGAGTGTAGTACAGCTGTGCAAGAAATCACTGCTTTAGCAGAAATCCAGCCACAGAATACTCCCACAGCTTCAAAAAGAACACAGAAGGGTGACAAAGCACAGCTGGGTAGGCAACTTAACTGTGGAAGCTACTGGGTTTTGCTGCAGTCATAACTTATAGAAATCTCCGTGGCAGAACAAGTCTGTTTTTTATTTGACTTTTCAGAGTCAAGTGCCACTCATCCCATGGCCGGGCAGGTGCTGCCATGCCTAAAACATCTCCAATCACCTGGAATATAGGCAGTATTCCACCTGCACCATCTTTGACTCTTTCTTATTTGCAATCATGACACAGTCATGCATATCACAGGATCTGCTTGCCAAATTAAGCTTATATCACAGTATACTGCTACTGCTCACCCAAGAAGTGTGTGACTGACAATACAACCTCACCTCAGAAAACAGGAAAAAGCAAAGAAAGCACAAGAGCCAAAGGGCAAGGAGTGTATGGGTGACCACCCTGTCTTCTTGTGGTCCCACTGCTATAGCAGGAAAGACGAGAGGGAAACAGGACTGCAATATTAACTCGACTTGAACAACTACAATTATGCTAACCTGATGACAACTATATTATGTTCTTTGTGGTTAAGTGATGCAGACACAGGGAAATTACCAATCTTTTTCTAGTCAAGGGGAGTGGTTAGCTCTCAAGAAAGTATGAACCAAGGGCCAGGTGGTTGCTTCTATGATGTCTTGGGTACAAACCAGTTCAAAGAAAGCTGGAGTAGTTGCATCGCCCCTTTCTAAATTGTCTTTCCTTTATATACAGAGCCTCGCCATGGGTTTTACAGCCAAAGTTAAAATATGTAAGCTGCTTTGACAGTTTTGTCCATGGCAATCCTGGCCTGGTTTCTGTAATGGCTACTAACTTATCTGATTTTTGCAAAGCCTATTTCCATCCTGATAAAGTTTAATTAGTCTATGCACATCTTTGAAGTGCAGGATTTTTTCTGCCTTATTTTGAAAATTACGGAACACCTGCTAAGCTCAGTTTTACTAACACAAGATGAAGGTATCGGGCTGGTGCCACGACTTCTGAGAGGCCTCAGGTGCAGCATGCCCTTCAAGGGTTGCTTCACAGATAGGAATGTTGAAATAATCCCGTGCCATTTGTTATGACATATAGGGTGTAGATCCTCAGGCAGTCCTAAAGGGTCTGTGACCCTGCCAATCCCATCACTCCTGTTATGCTTACATGCAGTTTTAATTGCCTGTTATCTCCTGCACCCTGCACTTTGAGGTCTTTGGCATGTGCATGCCATGCCATTCCTGAGGTCCCAGTCATTAAAAAGAGAAGTGATCGACTTGCTACACCCCCCCTTCCCCTATTTTTACAGAATCATACATCTCAACCTCTTAGTGCAAGAACTCTGGACAAAGTCAAAAATTATGGAACAAAGGATCAAAAATAGGGAGAATGTTTAAATATTGCTCTTGTAAACTTATATAAAGGTAATGGAAAAATAGGTTTTACACTAGCATGCATTTTCTGAAGAGTATAAAGTCTAAATTTCAATTGTCTGTCATTTAGTGGCTTTGATCTTCAATGATTTACTAGAAAATCACAAACCTTGAGCAGACTAAAAATATGAGGCAAAAATCTGGACTGTTAAGATGGAGGTTGAAACTGAAGGGGAGACACATGTTCTTTAAATACTATCTAAATTTCCTTGTGTCAGGCTGCAACTGAACCAAGGGTATGGTGAATGCCAATATGGCCAAGAATACTTAAACTCTGTCACCAATTATTACTCTTTTGCTGGGGTAGATAATGAAAATATTTGGAAACTGTGAGGGAATTAAGTGTTCAAGAGGTTGCACAAGGCTGTCACCTTCTCAGCCCAAGAAGAAATCCAGTATGTTAAGGCAGTCTACAGTGTACTCCAGTGCTCTCCCTAGCTTCTCCTGGAAAATGTGCATGAATCAGGCAGTTGTACAGGTAAGGGTAAAAGTGGATTCCCTTGATCCTGGAATAAGCCATCACCAGAGACAAACATTTTGCAAAACTTAACGTGCAGCCAAAGCTAAGGGCAAGCATTTAAACTGGTAATACGGTCACCTTTGATACAAACCCTCACATTTTGACGGTGTCCACTGAAAATAGGGATGTCAAGGCAGGAATCCCAGAGATCTCAAATCAACAGTAGGCCCTGAGAACCCGGGATAAGACAGACTGTGGAGTCATCCTGAATTCTGGAACCTTTACAAATTTAGCTTCAGCACCACCAAAATGGTTCTCTGTGACTGATCCTTTCTTAGGTTCATAGGTTCATAAGTTAGTACTAAGCTAACTGCTCTTGCGAGCCATTTTAAGCCTAGCCAATTATCCTTTGTGAGACTCAAACCCTGCACCTTGTGTTTGTAAGGCAAAAACCTTAACCATTAGGCCACCCTCCCTCCTTCTTGAAGAACTACCAGTATGAAAACCCTTTGCCCTCCTGGTCAAAAGAAATGTGTTGCATATTCTCTTGCAGTAACAGCTCTGCTGAAAAGAGTGGGACTAGATGGTTTCTGGTCTCTTGGTACACAGTGGTCTTTCTGCTTTTTGCTTGGATACGAAATGAAGTGTGCAACCTCTGCAGAAAATTTTATGCATCAACAGTGCTGACATTACGTTTGACCTATTTTGGTAAATGGAGGCCATTTTGATCCCTATCTTGAGGAAGGCGACAGGGTTTGACAGGCCAGAATGAGCATGGAAAGAAGCTAGTATTCCCACATCTGGTCCATACTGCAGACTGAGACCTGAGGGCCTCCAGAGCTTCCTCTTTCTGCTGCCATTTCCCTTTCTGTGTGGCTTAATTAATAGTTCATTGCCCCTTTTCCTGCCACCAGCAGGCCCTTGCTATTTTGTCAGTATTTGGGAACAGGAGGGGAATCAAGAGAATGACCAACTTCATAGTTTTCCCTTTACCCTCCTGCCTCTCAGCCAACACAGCACCTCTTATCTGAAGGGGTCATCACAGCCACATTTTATGGCACGTTTTCCAAACTATATTGCATTACAGGATTAGTCAAAGACAATTACCTTCAGGGCTTCATCTTGGACTCGCCTCATTTATCTTGAGGTTGCTAAACATGCTCCCAATACTTCAAAATGTGGGTTTAAATATTCAGGTTGCTAGGCTAGGGTTGCTGACGTCCACAAAATGTTTCCCTAAATCTGTCTTGCCATCTGCTTTCCCTCTCAAGGGTACGAGTAATTCGCCCTGCAGCTAGTCTACTAACCTTGGCAGTTTCATGAAACCTTGTTTATATATGCCGCAGGCTTCCTACAGAAAAACATCCGTGGCTCCTTCTGTCAATACCTCCTGGGAGCAGGTACGGAAATCAGTCAGAACTGTTTGGAAAACATCCAAAATTACTTCCTGGACTGCAGAGACACTTATTTCCTTGGGGACTAACTCAAAAAGGTCCATGAATCTCATCTGGGAGTCCAAGACCTCCAGGACTGACATTTGAAGTATTCCCTCAAAAAGGGGAGGGTGTTCCCAAATGACATGTCCTCTGGTGAAGAAACAGATGTCAACAGTCTTCACTTACAAATTTCAAAGGACTGGAAAGCTGTAACCTATAATCCAGTTACTTTTCAGAATCAGAGCAGTTAAGTCTCTCACTTGCATTGTCTTTAGTCCAGTGGGGCATGCTAGGATGCTCAAGCAAGACAGACTTTCAACAGGTGACATCAAGACCAGAGGCAGATAGTGTGCCTTGAAGAAGTTGGTGTCTTTGGACTTGTAGGTCTCCACTGGACTCAAGTTCCAGTGTCGCCCTTTCTTTCTCCTTATGGACATATTGTAAGTTCGTTGATAGTCTGTGCAGTCCTGCTGCAATGAGTCCACAGACATAGCAGAAGACTTGAATAAAACCTTGAGTCTGGATGGCCAGCATACCTCTCAACCTCTTAGTGCAAGAAATCTGGACAAAGCCTAAAATAATGGTGGGACAAAGGTGAAAAAATAGGGACAGATTTGAAATACTGCGCTTATAAACTTAGAAAGTTGCTAGTACAACAGGTTTTGTGTTTTATTTTCTGAATGATATAAAGTCTGAAACTCAAATGAGTATCATTATTTAGCGATGTCAATACTCAGTGATTTGCCAGTAAACTATAAATTTTATGAGGCGCACACAAAAAATATACAAGGCAAAAATCTGGACAGTTGAGAGGTATGACTGACGGGCATGCACTGAGAGTTCCCTATCTTCCCTTAAAGACCTTCAAGCAAAACATCTTCCAAATTATCACACTGCTCTGCACTGAGGCAGATGACATACTGGATGTGGAGGTATGTCAGAAATTAGATGCTTACAAGCACATGTAACTTTCTGGGGTGGACATGCATCACACCTCGTATATGGAGGTCTGCTACATATCAAAACCAACAAAAGGTGCACTACACACAGAAAAAAAAAATAGACAGCCTGGTCCCCAAAGGGGTACTTATTTCTTGATGCACTTCAATCACAGACTTGCAATGATGCTTAACTGCAATGCACTGGATGTGAGTACTTGTGCTGCAAGAAAGATGGCACTGTCAGATGTCACCTACATAAGCATGTGGAGATGTCCAAGGAGGGCTACGTCAGCCCAGCCATGGTAGGGAAGGGTTCTCAGCTCTGAAAGTCAAGTCAGATGTAGGACTCATCCAGTAGCAGAGACCCCTGTAAGTTATGACTGCAATAGTGACTCATGAAGAACATCCAATGCTGCTTCAACAAAAAGGAGCTGAAAGGAGCACTTTAGCCACTCCTCTATGTTATTACCCTGAGTGGGTATTGGAAGAAAGTTGTATATTAAAATGCCTGTCCTACTTAAAAGGGAAAGCATCTGCTGCTCAGGGCCCACAGTTGGTATCTTGGTGAAAACTCTTTAGACTGGTCCATTTTCTGTAAAGGCAATATGATTTATTTCTGGGACAACCAAGTAGAGGGCGAAATTCAGAAATACATTAACGTTCTGCAAGCATTTGTGAGGATCTACTTCTTTTATGCTCAAGTGGTCTGCCAGAACGTTATCCTGCAAAGGATAGAAGATTCTCAGAATGCCAGACTCCTATGTCAGACACCATGCCTCCATGGCCATCCTGCAGCAGAGGTGGCAATGTATCCCAGTGTTTCAAGGAAGTCCCTTGCACTTTTTAATGTGCTGCAGAACTGAAAAAGTTGAGGAAAAACGCAACTTTCTCTAAAGGGAAAAATGTATTCAGTTTCTCTGTGTCCATGTTCCCTTATGGATATTAAGTGGAATTTTGGCAGATTCTGACAGCTTTAATTTTTGGATGCAGGCAAAACAGTATGGCTTTCTGTCTCTCATCTAGGACAAACAGAACTGAATGCCTTTGGTTCTGCAGATGGCAATTACTAGAGCCAGGCACTTTGCGACCACCATGGGGGCAGTAGGTAAACCAAAGGGCAAGGAAAGAAAGAATGAACCCTTCCCCTGCTTTGAATCTGAGGTACTGCCTCGGTCTTTCATGACTATAGGTATGTGGATGTAGGTATCTTTCAGATCCTGTGAAACAATAAAGGTACGAGAACAGAAGGTTTGTGAGGTTAATTTTTTTGAACTTTTACTTGTTTATCCATGGTAAATAAAATGTTATCTTCTGCATACTGTCTTTTCTTGAACAAAGTCTTGAGTAAATGCTTGGGTTGTACCAACCACTGAATGCCTTGTAGGACAGGTTGGATTAAGAGTCTATTTTCTACTTACTAGAAGGATGACAGAAAACCCTGGTCATGAGAAATGAAATCAGTACCCTTGGAACATTTTTAGGACCTATCTGATCTTTGAGATTTTTCCTACTCTTTTACAAAAAGTTTAGAGAGATAGGTTTGGGGTGTGTGCAGGCTGTAGTGAGATTTTAAGGCATAACTGGATGGTGCAGACTAATTTCTGGCCAACCTGACAAACTGAAAACACAAGCAGGGTACTCAAGATGCACAGTGATCTATGTCAAGAACGATCAGCTGAATAAAAGTTATGTACTTATCATAACTAGGCATCTGTGCTGTCCATTTTCATTCTTCCTCAACGTGCGGGTTCGGTTCCAACTTGGCCACATATTCCAGACTTCGAATCCAGTTCTCGAGCTCATCCCTGTACCCATAACACCCTACTCCACTGCAATTAACTCAGATCAGGTTTGTTGCCAAAAATTTCGAGTGTTCTAATATCGACCCATTTTCAGCGAACGCTGAAAATATCGAAGAAACAGAAACCAAAATTTTTTCCTAGGGAAAGAATTCGGTTGGCTGTTTCTGTTGCTTTGGTATTTTCAGTGCTGTGGTGGAAAGTTACGGGTCGGGTTCAGGTGATTGTGTGGATGTGAGGGTTAGGGCGGGTTAGGCGAGTTAGGGTTAGGGTGCAGGTCAGGTAAGTGTGCAATTGTGTGGACGTGAGGGTTAGAGTGGGGTAGGTGAGTTAGGGTTAGGGCACGGGTGAGGTGACTGTGCGATAGTGACGGACCTTAGGGTTAGGCTTTGGGTTAAAGTAAGTGGATAGTTAGTGGTGTATGTATAGTTTAGTGTAGGATTAGGTGTAAGAGTTTAGGTGTATGTGTGTGGATTGCTGTTTGTTTGGTGTGCTTATGTTGTGTGTGTGTGTTTTGGAACAGCAAATTTTTTCGCTAGGAAAAAATTCGCTGTTCTGAATGTTCGATGTTGTAAATTTTTGATTCATAGGGTTCGATATTAGAACACTCGAAATTTTGAATGTTCGGTGTTCTAATATCGACCCAAATATCCACATAGTTTAACACTGAGACAGATGCAGCTTGATAGAAAATGTGGGGCTCAAACCTGGAACTGTAGGTTCCTAATATAGTCCAACAGGTCTGTCCAGAAAAAAGGATTGGGGGGGGGGGGGTAAATGGGAGGGAAGTTGAGGAAGAACGAAAATGAACAACACAGATACCCAGTTATGGTAAGTACATTTCTTCTAAATGTGATGTCATCCTTTTCATTCTTCCTCAACATATGGGACAGAATCCCGAGCTATATTGATCTTGGGTGATCCTTATGGAAGGATACTTCAGAGTACCGCCAAACCAAGGCATCTCTGTTCCTAGAAATAATATCCCATTTGTAATGAGTAACAAAGGTATGAGCATTGGAACATGTAGCTGAAGCACAAATTATCATCAACAGATGTTCTTGACCAACAGGCAGATGTAGTCAGTGATCTAGATATATGTGCCTTGGGAGGTTTAGATAAGGTCATGCCTTGCGAATAAATCCAAGAAATACAGTCTGTAATCCATTTGGCTATAGTGATTTTAGAGACTGGACAACCCAGCCTTTTTGGTGAAAAGGAAATAAGAGTTGATCTGATTTTCTAATTTGTTTCACCCTGTGAAGATAAAAATGCAGTTGTCTGTGCACATCAAGGAGATGTAGCATGTACTCTCCTTGATTTGAAAAATCTGGAAAGAAAACCGGCAAGTGAATGGATTGGTTAAACATTTTCAGAAGCCACTTTAGGTAAAAAGAAAGGTTCATGTCTGTAGGGAAACCTTATACTTACGAAAAACTATGCAAGCAGTTTGAAGAAAGAGCCTGGAGGTCAGATATTCTCTCTGCATAAATAATGGCTAGGAATTTCAAATCAGATTTTGCTGAAGGTTCAAAAGGGCTCTGCTTTAAACCTTGTAATACAACTGTCAGATCCCAAGGTGGCGAGGGATCCTTTATCAGGCATCTTACAAGAAAAATACCTTTAAAGAAGCCTTTGCATAATTTAGACAAAGCCATGGAAAAATGTCTTGTTCTCAGTGTGAAAACTGGAAATTGCTTCCAGCTGAAGTTTAATTGTAAAGAAACTAGTTCCTCCTTCAAAAAAGGGAAGTCAAAAACTGGAGAATCACAATCACAGAAAATGGAGCAGAAAAGTGGTCAATTTCCTTATTCAAAGCCCAAAGAGAAAATCTTTTCCATTTGCTTTTGTATACTTTTCTGGAAGATTTTTTTATTTATTCATTTATTTTGAGAAGCCAAAACAATGTCACATACAGGGGAAGTGAGCCTGGGCTGTCAAAACTATTACTGGAAGTAGCGAAACCACGTGGTTAGTTTGAGGGCCTGTATGTTGGGATGCTGGATCCTTGATGGGTGAGAGAGAAGATCCGGACTTGCCTCCAGTATCTATGGAGAGCAAAGAAGGTGAGACCGTAAGGAGGAGAACCATACTTGTCAAAGCCAGAAAGTGGCAATGAGGATTATTGAGCTCTTCGGCCAACTTGCTTTCTGTAAAACATTTCGGTATCAAGGGAAGAGGAGGATAAGCATAAAGGAGACCTTAGAATTAAATGTGCGCTATAGTGTCTCTTGACAACCCCCCCCCCCCCCAAAGGGGGAATAAGAGCAAAGTACCTACTGCATTTGTTGTTGAGGGGAGTGGCAAATAGATGGCAGCAAGGATGGTCCCAATGCTGGAAGACCATCTCTGCCACAAACTGACATAGAACACTCATGAGGCATCAGAATGGATTTGCTCAGTTTGTCCACTAACACGCTGTTTTTCTCTGGAATATGCTTCACAATTAGAACACACTGATGAGATGGGCCATTCCCATACTCTCATGGCCTCTCTGCAAAGGGGATAAGATAGAGTTCTTCCTTGTTTGTTGATGTACCAGACTACAGACATGTTGTAGGACTGAAACGCACAAGTCCCCAAGGGGACAGCATCTTGAAATGCCTGCAACGCTAATAGGACTGCTCTCATCTCTAGGATACTGGTATGCAACTTGGTGTCTTGGGAGGACTACATGCCTTGGTCTGTTCTTCACAAGAAATGCCTCCCCCTACCCCAGTTGAGAAGCGTCCATGGTCACTGTGGCCATCGGGGCTGGTAGAATAAAAGGTCTGCTTAGATGAATACTGCCCGACTGTATCAAACAGTGGATGTGTTGTTTGCAAACTGGGGTGAGCTTGACTGGAAAGCATAGAGGGTGATATAGAATGGACCGCTGTACAGCTAGAGTCCATTGGAGAACCCGCATAAAGAAATGTGCCAAAGGATGGCTGCTGCCACAGAACTTAGCACTTGAAGTACTAACCTTGCAGGGGGAGACAGATGGCTAAGGAGAATATAATCCTGGCTTCTGACAGTTGAAATATGAGGAGGGAGAAATACTACTTCTGTTGTCATATCTAGAACTGAAGAACTACAGGCTCTGGGACCTGTGTCTGTTTTGACTCGGCATTGACTTATTATAACCAATGATTTGCAAATCTGGAGCAAGTAATCCCTGTTATGTAGAAGTAGATGCTTGGAGAGGGCGATAAGGAGACAGTTGTCTAGATAAGGAAACACCTGGAATCCTTGTCTCAAATGAGCTGCCACTACTGCCATGCATTTGATAAACACCCTGGGGCTGTGGAGAGTCCAAAGGGCAGGGCTCTGAAATGGTAGGGACTGGCTCCCACCCAAACAGCAAATGCCTTCTGGAGCTCCTATCTATATGCATTATGAACTATAAAGCACATCCAATTGTCCTTGTGAAGAAAGGGTAGGATGGACTGAAGAGTGACCATATGGAACTTTGCTTTCTTTAAATACTGATCCAAAATAGGTCTGAGGTCCCATTTTCTTTGTACTAAAAAGAACTGAATAATTTATGAATCCTATTTGGTCTGGCGAGTCCTTTTTGACTACTCTTGTCTAGCAACTTTTGGATTTCTTGTGCTGCTTTTGGACTTCTTTTGCTGCTGCCTTCCTTTGACTGGGATGAACGTTTTGAAGTTTCTTCTTTTTCTGAGATGGAAGAAAGAAAAATAGTAAAATAATATGTAATAACTCCTGGATATTACTCTTAGCACCCAAGTGTCTTGTGTTATACTTGCCCAGGCATCTCGGTGCAAAAGCAATCGAGCACAGACTGCTTCCAGAGTTGGATAGTTGGGCAGCACTTCAGGAGCGCTGAAAGGGCCTGTGTGAAAAGCAATCTCTGAATCCCTGGTTCTGCAAAACTCCTCTGCCTCTAGGGCGACGTCTACAAAATTTCTTATTCTACCTCTGGAGAAATTATCCCCACACAACTCTTGGAAAGGTCCCAGAGATTTTCGGAACCACATATTACTGCCTCTCCGATTTCTAGAAAAGGTTTGTTGAGGTGTGGAAAATTTGATTTCCACTGCAGACACAGTCTTTCTACCTTCCTCACTGTGGGTAAGCACATCTTTTATTGATGGCCTAAACAGGGAATAGCTATCGAACTGGGCATTAATAAAGGACATCTTACAGATTCTGCAAAATCACATAGCCGCATCCAGGCATGTCTCCCTACAGCAATGCCTGAACCAGCTGCTCATGAGGTATCTTCAGCTGTGAGAGAGATTACCCTCAATTCGTTTGATATGGATAAGAGTAGCCAGTTATGAGGATATTCTTTTGAAATACTCAGCAGACATGGACTCGAGTATTTGAAAGCTCTTTCTTCAAATCTCCCTGAAGCCTAGTAAAGTGTACCCAGTAGTTTAGTGACCTCAGGGTAAAGGTTGCTGAGGCAAAGACTCACTTTCCAAATCTGTCCAATGCTCTAGACTCCTTGTTTGGTGGACCGACAGTAGAGCTCTGTTCTGCTATCTCTGTTTTGGTGGCTACTGATGCCACAAACATATCATCGACTGAGACTCCTTGGGAGTGGGGTTTATGTGCTGGCAGGGCTAAAAATTTGTTGCGCCTTCTGGGAATGGGTTCGACAGTATCTGGTTCCTTCCAAGCCGGTGAGAAACCAATTCAACAAGTTCATCCACCCAAGATGCAGATAGGCCAGAACCAAAAGACTCCAAAAACACCTACTCTTCTGACGAGGGGGGTTTGGGAAGACGAACCACCTTTTTGTTTTAGGATTTCTAAAATATCTCCAAAGGAGATGTCATCTAGTGGTGACCTGGGGGACGCTTCTCCATCAAAACTGGTATCCTCTAACAGACTACATGGGGGAGTCAATGCGTCTCGTTTTGCACATTTTCTCACAGTGCACCTCTTCCTTGGGGAGTTCAGGTGAGCTGTCGAAAGAGAGGCAGAGTTCTTCCACTGAAACTGGTTGCAGACTTTTTGGAACATGAAGTATTAACCATGCCGGGGAGATGGATGGGCAAGGAGAAGATGATCCTAGCTTCTGATAGTGGAAATATGATGCTACTTGTGTTGTCGTATCTAGAACTGAACTGGTTGTCCCTGTGGAACAGGCCTGATCAACTCAAGAGCTTGGAACCAATTAGAGAAAAAGGGGTAGAACAGAAACATGAGAAGGCGGTTCTCTATGGAGAGAGAAAAAGCCCTTTCCAACACCTCGAAAAATGACGTACCTGAAAATTCTTCAACCAGTCTTCTCCGGCCAAAGCTTCTAATGAAAGCAGGCCTCAACCACCCTCGGATCTGTGCCTCTGGGGTGGATCAGGATCCGAACTGTCCATGGCCAAGGCTCCCACGGGAAGGGACATATCAGACAAAATCAAAGCTGACCTTGTTCCTACGGTTTCGATGCAGACACTTCGGCTCAGAGACTCATTCTGCATCCCTGGACTCTGCCAGAATCAGGATATCATCCAGATAAGGGTAAATTTGAATCCCTTGAGTTCTGCAGAAGGCAATGGCTGGGGCTAGGCACTTTGTAAAGACCACGGGGGTCATGGATAAATCAAAGGGCAAGGCAGTAAATTGGAAATGATAGGAAGGGCCAGAGAAATACAGGAATTGTCTGTGGGAACACCCGATGGGTATGTGCAGATAGGCTTCCTTTAGGTCTAGGGTGACCATGAAGGCCTTGGCTGGAATGAAAGGCAGCAAGGTGGGGAGAAAGCATTTTGAAGGAGGATACCTGAAGATGCAGAAAGGACTGATCTATGCTGGGTCCTCCAGGGGCCATTATCTTTTTTGGGGACCAGGAAGAGACGAGAGTAAAATTAGAAGTTATGTACTCACCATAACGTTCCATCTGAGTAGGTGTATTCATTTGTCTGCAACCTGTGGGTTATGGATCCGATATCGGATCCGAACCGGCATGGTTTTCCAGCTATGGATCCAAGCTCTCAGCTCCTCCCCTCACCCATAATGCCCTGCTCTACCCTCATGACCTCAGATCGAGTTTGCCAAAGCAACAATACCCTGAAAAGGGTAACAAAGAATATGCAGGAAACTGAAAGGCCAGGGGGATAGGAGGGCGGGATGGTTGCAGACAAATGAATACACCTACTCAGATGGAACGTTATGGTGAGTACATAACTTCTAAATCTGAAGTAGGATATTCATTTGTCTGCAACCTGTGGAGCAGCGTCCCCAGCTACCTGAATCTTGGGCGGCCATCATGGAAGGATATTCCGAGCACCGCTGAGCCAAAGGATGCTCTACCCCTAGATGCAAGATCCAACTTATAGTGGGAAATAAGCGTATGAGATGAAGCCCACGTGGCTGCTGCACAAATATCATCTAGAGGAATCCTAGCCTTGAAGGCTGCCGAGGTAGATACTGACCGGGTTGAATGGGCATGAACACCCTCCGGTGCGGCCTTCCTGAAGCTTGATAAGCCAATAAAATGCACTGTGAAATCCAGCGGGACAGAGAAACTTTAGAGATTGGCTTGCCCAAATTGAATTTTGCAAAGGAAATAAACAGCTGGTCGGATTGCCTATGACCAGCTGTCCTGTTCAGATAAAATCTAAGTTGCCTGTGAACATCTAGTGAATGTAGCTTATATTCACCTTTGTTTTCATATTTAGGAAGAAAACAGGGAGGTTAATGGATTGATTGATGTTTGCTTCAGAAGCGATTTTAGGAAGAAAGGACGGGTTGGTCCTGAGGGAGACACGGTCCGGATGAAATACCAAGTAAGGAGGTTTAGCTGATAAAGCTTGAAGTTCAGAAACTCTCTTGGCTGATGTAATGGCTACCAAAAAGGCTGTCTTGTAGGACAAGAATTTGAGATCCACCGTAGCCGCTGGCTCGAAAGGAGGAGCGGTCAAGGCCTGTAGGACCAAAGAAAGGTCCCAAGGAGGAACTGCTTGTTTTATAGGGGCCTGAGAAGAAAAGTACCTTTAAGAAATATTTTACACAATTTGGCTGACATAAGAGGATTAGAGTCATGGCCAATGTGATAGTGAGAAATTGCCGCCAGTTGAACTTTGACTGTGGAACTGCTGGCACCATCGTTAAAGAGAGTGGTTAGAAAGTCAAGCACTAAAGGGAGAGGAACCGTGAAGGGATTCAGGCCTTGCCGCTCCGCCCACAAAGAGCGTTTCCATTTGCTTGGTAAACCTTTCTAGTGGATGGTTTATGAGCCGCCAGCAAAATAGCCTTTACAGGCGCAGAAATACCGGGTGTCCTTATCACGAGTGCAGCTGGAGCAGCCAAGCGCTCAGCTTCAGGTTGTCCAGGTTGCGAGGAGGAATGCAGGATGGATGGGATATCAGATCCGGGATGGGATCTAGAATCCAAGGAGGATTCACCGAGTGAGACCTTAGGAAGGGGAACCAGATCTGTCGAGGCCAGAATGGAGCAATGAGAATCATTCTGCAACCCACCGAGAGGCTTTCTGAAGAACTTGCAGCATCAGAGGCAAGGGTGGATAGGCATACAGAAGACCGGGTGGCCAAGCATGCACCAGAGCGTCTCTTGGGGTACCTCCGGGAGGAGGTATTAGAGCGAAAAAACTGTCGCACTTGGTGTTTGAGGGAGAAGCAAAAAGATCGCATGAAGGGGTTCCCCACCGTGCGAATATGCGTTCCGCTACTTGACAATTGAGAGACCACTCGTAAGGGGTCAGAATGGTGCGACTGAGCTTGTCCGCTAGGATGTTGGACCGACCCGGAATGTACGTTGCTATTAGAAAGCGATTGGTGGAGATTGCCCATTCCCAAACTCTCATGGCCTCTCGACAAAGAGGGTAAGACCTTGTTCCCCCTTGCTTGTTGATGTACCAGACAACAGACATGCTGTCCGATTGAATCGCAATTGTTCCCAAGGGAAGAAAGTCCTGAAGTGCTAGCAACGCTAAGAGCACTGCTCTCATCTCTAGAACATTGATATGCAGTAAGGTCTCTGAATCGTTCCACGTGCCTTGGACGGTCCGGCCCAAAGTGCCCCCACCCGAGGCGGGAGGCGTCCGTGGTCACCGTGGCGAGAGGGGAGAAGCACAAAATGGGCGGCCTTTGTGGAGATCCGGGAGTGGAGCCACCACAAGAGGGACCGCTTGCAAGCCTTGCTGATCGCTATGGGATGATGCATGGGAGAGCAAGGTATGACCACTGTACTAAGGCGTCCACTGTAGAATGCGCATATTGAGCCTGGCAAGAGGAAGAAGTGCTATAGCCGATGCCATGGACCCTAGAGCCCTCAGGACCAACTCCGCTGGAACAGAACTTGAATGGAGAATGGCCCGCACCTGGAGCTGCAAATTTAGAACTCTGTCCGCAGTGAGGAAGGCTCGTAAACTCCTTGTGTCTAGCCTGGCCCCTATAAAATCTAAGAGCTGTGTGGGCCAGGTTGGACTTTTTGTATTTATTGTGATGCCCAGAAAGGGAGCAAGATGGAGAAAGGAGTCTCAGCCAATAGAAGTAGATGCCTTGTTGGGCGGTAAGAAGCCAGTCGTCCAGGTAGGGAAAGACCTGCACCCCTGAAGCCTCAGGTGGGCCGCTACCACTGCTAATACTTTGGTGAACACCCTGGGGCTGTGGTGAGACCAAAGGGAAGGACCCGAACTGGTAGTGACTGGCTCCCAGCCGAAGCGGAGAAACCTCCTGGCGCCTGTCCATCAGGATGTGGTAGTACGCGTCCTTGAGATCTATCGAGCACATCCAGTGATTTTCTCCCAGAAGGGGAGAATAGATTGCAGAGTGACCATTGAATTTTTCTTTGGGGACTACCAGATTCAAGAGAGAGAGGTCTAGGATTGGTCTTAGTTCCCCGTCTTTTTGGCACTAAAAAGAATCTGGAGTAGAACCCTGATCCGATCTGGTCTGGGGAACGGGCTGGATGGCTCTTTTCTTTAGCAGATGGCCAATTTCTGCCAAAGCGGCCTCCCGTTGACCGGGTGGGGCGTCTGGGAGGGACTTCAACTTTGGAAGGTGAAGGAAAGGAATGCGATATCCCTGGATATGATTTGGAGAACCCAGCGGTCCGATGTTATGGACTCCCATGCCGCTAGGTGCCCCGAACGTCCCCGACTGCCTCCAGAGTAGAGCAGTCGGGCAACCCTCAGGGTTGCTGCGGGCCGTTCAGAGAAAGGTTCCCTGGACCCGAAGTTTCTGGGAGCCCCTCTGCCTCTAGGGCGGCGTCCTCCCTGTCCTCCTCTGCCACGGAAGGACTGGTTGTCCGGAGCAGGCTGGGACTGCTGCGACTTCCGGAACCACATCTTCTTCTGACCCTTTTGGTTCCTAGAATAGGGCCTCTGGGGTGCAGAGAAGCGGATTCGACGGCAGACAGCGTCTTCCGTCCTTTTCGCTCTGGGTCAACGTCTACGAGCGGTCTTGCCAAACAGAGCAGAACCATCAAAGGGGCGTTAAGCGGCGCTTTGAAGGGCTCAGAAAAATCGCAGTGACGGAGCCAGGCCTGACGTCTAGTGACCAGTCCTGTCCCCGCAGCTCTAGCGGCGCCCTCCGTTGCATGGGAGAGTAGCCGCATAGAAGTATTTGTAACTGACCTAAGAGTGGCCATACGGGTGGAGTGCAGAACTCTGTCCTCCTCCGAAATGGACTCAGGGGGGGATGCAGCGTATTCCTTAATAAGATCTCGCTGCATCCTAATAACATGTGCCAAATAGTTCAGCGCCCTTACCGAGAAGGTCGCCGAACTGAACATCCGCTTCCCCAAGCGGTCCATCATCCGAGACTCCTTGCTCGGTGGGTGGACTGAGGACTCTCCTGAGCCAGTTCCCTCTTTGTGGCCGCCGTCAACATGGCATCTACCGGAGGCCCCTTACTCCAATGGGTCCGGTCGGATGGCGGACTAAGGATCCTATCCGGTCTTTTGGGAATTGGCTCCACGGTGTCCGGTTCCTTCCACGCCCTGGTGGTAATAAGGTCCACCAGGGGGTCGGCAGGGGACACCCAAGAGGTAGACGGGCCCGTTTCAAATGCCTCCAAGAACACGGACTCGTCCGAGGAAGACTTGGGGCAGACCACCCCTTATACGGAGCATTTCCATGATGTCTCCAAAGGAGACATCCTCGAGGGTGACCGTGGGGAGCCTTCCCTTCCTCCAAGTCCGTGTCTTCTGTGAGAGACTCGGGAGTCAATGTGCCTCCTTTTGCGTATGCTTGCGAGGACCTCCTCTGGGGGCTGTCAGAGGAGTCCTCATAGCAGCAATTTGCTCCATAGGAGCAACTTGGGGCACAAGCGGGCTGTCCCAGGGGCGGATGGTGGAAGCCTGGCCCAGTGCAGAGGGAGCGCGGGACGGAGCCGAACAAGTGCCGGGGTCCGGAGACCCTCAACAGAGCCCTCTCCACTACATCAAAAGCCGAAGGGGAGCCGACCTCGACCAAAGGATCCGACAATCGGCTCCCCCTCGGATCCGAAGAGTGGACCGGAGCCGGCGCCGAAGCGTTCGGATCCGAAGGGACAGTACGCTCCGACACAGACGGCGCCGAAGGAGCACTGATCCCCCCGGATCCGAAGCTCGGATCCAGGCTCCGAGAGGTCGGGTCCGACGCACTCGAGGGCAGGGTCGGATCCGAAGTACCAAGTACTATCGGCGCCGACCCACCCCCGGCTCCGAAGCTGCTCGGCTCCAGCTGCTCCGAACCCGGATAGCGGGTCGGAGAAGGAGCAATAGGCTTAAAAAAGGGTGTTGAGCTCCCCGAGGGGAGGCAAACACTCCCATCTGCATCTGGGCCTGGATGAACCTTCTCATCATCCGGTCCAGGTCAGCATCAGAAAGGCTATGAGTGGATCTCGACGAGGCTACCGAGGTAGGCCTGGAGTGCCTCCTCGATAGCCTCGACGGAGATCGGGTCTCCTCCTCCTCAGGACCCGGTGAAAAGCACACAGGGGACCGGAGCCGAGAAGGAGGAGACCGAACGAACGGAGCCGGGAGAAGCCGCTTGGCTGGCGGGGCCGAAACAGAGGTCTCGGCCCACCGCTTGTGGTGCTTCTCCCTCCGGTCCTTTTTACCAGCATCCCTCTCCTCTCCAGAAGCGGGAGGTTGAGTCCCAGGAGCAGGAGGGTGCCACAGGGGAACAACTGTAGCCACAGCTGTACCGAAGGAGGCGGAGGCCGGGCCGAGTCCGGCGGTAAAAGACCCGCCAAGACCAGCTTGGACCTCCGCTCCCTCAGTGCCCTGGGGTTGAACCCTGCACAAATGGAACAACCAGATGTGAGGTGTTCAACCCGAGACACTAACACACCGAGTGTGGCCATCAGCCGGTGAGAGCTTATGGCCACACTCGAGCATTTTGAAAAATAGATTTAGGCTGATCAGCCATAATCTATAACAACTAAAAGCTACTAAAAGTAACTTAAAACAAAAAGACACACAGGCCTAACACACACACTCTACAACAGCGAGGGGAGGGAAAAAAAATTACTTAATTTAACTCAAATTAAACTTTTAGAAAGGGAAACCTAAACTTTCACACAGAATCACTCAAAGAACCAAAAACTTTCTGATTTTACAAGTAATAAAATACCACTTAGCTGAGAGCTATGTACCCAAATCCAGTCACCAGCTGCAAAGCGAGATCTGAGGTCATGAGGGTAGAGCAGGGCATTATGGGTGAGGGGAGGAGCTGAGAGCTTGGATCCATAGCTGGAAAACCATGCCGGTTCGGATCCGATATCGGATCCATAACCCACAGGTTGCAGACAAATGAATATCCTACTTCAGATCCCTTATTCTTCTTGTCCTGGAAGAACTGGCTCTATGGTGCCTAGCTGTAGAACATCTGCCAGAACTTGTGGCATGAGATGGGTCTGGTTTTTGGGGAGGGAAGGGATGAATCTTCTGGGTGGCTTCTCTTTCCAGGATAGGAAATACCCTTTTGGGATAATGTTTAAGACCCACTGGTCTGAAGTGATGGATTGCCAAAGGGGGAGACAGTGGGAAAGGCAGGCTGAGGGGGGGGAGGTGGGCAAGGTAGTCACACATTATTGGGGCCTCCTCTGTCTTGAAAGGGCTGACTGGGTTGCTGTGGTGGAGCAGAGGATCTTGAGTAAGTCTTCTGGCTCCTCTCCTGGTCCTGGAAGAGGAGGGCTGTGGAGTATGTCTTACAAAGGTTGCTTTAGCAGGTTAATTCCTATGATACTTTGGTATGGGCAACACCAGCAGGAGCTTAATGTCCTGGAGTTCTTTGCTTTTTTCTTGTAGAGTTTTAAAAAGGTCAGCTGATTGTTTTCCAAACAGCACACTGTGGTCCAGAGGGGCATCCAGGATTTTAGCCTTGAAGTCCTCGGGGAGGATCTGGAGTCTTAGCCAAGAGTACCCTCCTGAGGGGCTGAAGCAGATGCTGCAGATCTGGCGGATGCTTCTGCAGCATCATAGCTGCACCATATGGAGTGCCTGGCTACCTGTTGGGCCAAGGAAAGTTTGGATGAGATGTCAGCCTTGCTGGGACTGTCAGGCAAGGAAGCCAGCATGGAGGAGGCTTGAGAGACCAAGTCTAATGCATACTTGGTCATGTGGGTCTGAAAATTTATGGCTCTGAAAGTGAAAGTAGACGTGTACACCTTCTTCCCCATCCTGTCCATATACTTACTGTCTTTGTCAGTGGGTAGTAAGGGAGGCAGAGGGCAGCAGTCTAGATTGTTTATCCGCCAAGGGTGGCTTAACTAAGAATTTGTGGTCCTCTGGTACTTTATAGAAGTGGTCAGGATGCTTAGGGGCCAGAGGCTGGGAGTCAGGGGACTTAGAGGCCACATTGAAAGCATAAGCAGGCAGAAAGTACAGTTGTGTACACTTACCATAAATGTAGATGTTCGACTGTATTCACTGTTGCAGTCATCACATTTGGGTTATCTGCTTGCAGTAGCCCTCAGTCGGCCTAATTAACAAAGGCTTGGGTCCTGTGTCGGTTGCTGTCGCTTCTTCTGTGACGGCAGGTCTACAAAACATGCAGCCGATGCCATTACATCAGTTTTTCTTGCCCCAGATGTCAGGTGCCCCCCTAATGGGGAACAATTAAATATATAAAAATACAAGGTTATACTTCCAACAAAAAAGCAAATACACCAAAAAGCTTTTAATCACAGTAAAGGAGAGTAGATGTATAGCCAAAAGAAGTCAGGGGGCTGGAGGGAGGGTAACTAGGACTGCAATAGTGAATACACTCAAACATCTACATTTATGGTAAGTGTACACAACTGTACTATGTTCTTCGCATTTCACTGTTGCAGTCATCACATTTGGGTAGATTTCCAAAGCTAAGGATGGGAGGAGGAATTTAGATAGCATTAGGACCAGCTATAAGGCCTGCAAGACTGCAGTGGCAAAGCCAGCTCTTGACTAAGAGAAAATTGGCAAATGGTAATGCTTGGTGAAAGTATGTACAGAACTCCAGATAGCAGCTTCTAGGACGTCCCTGGTAGGGACGCCTCTGAGAAAGGCTGTAGAGGTAGATGCAGCCCTGGCTGAGTGGGGTCTGATCACCTGTGGGATAGGTTTTCCATGGTGCTTATAGCATAAATTAATGCAATGGCCTATCCATTTAGAAACGGTTTGCTTTGAAATAGCCTTCCCCTCTGTCCCTGCAGCAAATGCCACCAGCAGTTGCTCAGATTTCCTTTGAGGTTTAGTCCTGTCCAAGTAGAATCTAAGTTGTCTGTGCACATCTAAGGAGTGCAGTATCCGTTCCCCTTTGTTCTGTGGATTAGGAAAGAAGGTTGGCAAATGGATGGATTGATTAAGCGCCACACTGGATACCACCTTGGGCATGAAGGAGGGATTGGATCTGAGGGACACCCTGTCCGCATGAAAGATGATGAAAGATTCCACTGCCATAAGGACTTGTAATTCAGATACTCTTCGAGCTGAGGTGATTGCTAAAAGGAAAGCTGTTTTCCAAGAAAGAAATTTTAAATCTGCAGTAGCAGCTGGCTCGAAAGGAGGGAGAGTGAGTTTTTCCAATACAAAGTTAAGGTCCCAGGCTGGGGTTGGAGCTCTCCTGGGTGGTCTTAAATATTTGGCCCCTCTGAGGAACTGCTTGAGCAGTGGATGAGAGAAGAGGGGAGGTTCTGTGTTATAATGAGCTGAAATGGCTGAGGCGTGCACTTTGCTGGAGGAAAAGACAGGCCCTTGTGAAGCATCTCAGTTAAGTATTGTAAAATCTGAGGTAAATTGGGTGCTGCTGTGCTCGTCCTGTGAGATTGGTTCCAGGCACAGAACATTTTCCATTTTTCAAAATAATATTTTCTAGTGCTAGGCATCCTTGCCTCTAAAATGATATCCATCACTGGTTTACTGAGGGATGGTAAAGGAGAGATTAGGAAATTAGCCAGGCTGCTAGGTTCAGAGTTTGAAGCTGAGGGTGCAGAATTTGGTTCTCCTGCTGAGAAAACGGGGTAAGAGTCTGAGGAAGGTGCCATGGGGCCAACAGTGACACTGCGCAAGAGGGAGTACAAGTGTTGGTGCGGCCAGTCTGGAGCAATCAAAATCATCCTTGGTTTGTCCTGTTTGATTTTTAGTAGTATTTGAAGAGCAGAGGCACAGGGGGGAAGGCATAGACTGATAGGTTTTTCCAGCTTAAGGACAGAGCATCCACTTTCCAGGCTTGTTTGTGGGAGTCCTTGTGCAAAATTTGTCCAATTGGTAGTTCTGGGGAGAGGCAAACAGGTCTCTATCTGGGCTCCCCCATTTGCTTGTCAACATGTTGAAAATCCTTTGTTCCAGTTTCCACTCATGTAGGTCCATGAAGTTTCTGCTTAGTCCGTCTGCCAGTGTATTTAATTTTCCTGGCAGGAATTGAGCTTGTAGGTGCACTTGGTAGATCAAGGCTGTGTTCCATAATGCCATGGCTAGTCTGCAGAGGTGGTAAGAATGTATGCTTGTTTATGTACCACATAACAGTGGCGTTGTCCATCTTTACCATTAGTTGTCCTGGAAGAATGTGGCCCTTGAAGGCTGTCAGAGCATTCTGTACAGCTAACATTTCTTTTGGATTGATATGCAGGTGTATTCAACTTGAGTTCCATTTGACCGGAATGCACTTCCCTGCCAGGTGAGCCATAGTCTGATGCATCTGTTGTTAGGGTTTGGGTGGCAGGGGGTGGTGTGAAAGGTAGTCCCTTGTTTTGGTGGCAGGCCTCTGCCCACCAAAGGAACTCTAGGCGTAGGCAAGTTATGACAGGAATCATTGTTTCTAGGTCTTGAGAATGTTGACACCAGAGGCTTTTTAGATACCAGTGTAGTTTCCTCATATGCAGTCTTGCATGTGGAATTAGAAGAATGCAGGAGGCCATGAACCCCAAGGCTTGCAGTATTTGTCTTACGGATAAGCAGGGTTTTTGTGGCCACTTGTTTGAAGTAGGTTGTCAAATGAATTTGCTTTTCTGAAGTGAGGTAAGCCATCTGGGAAGTTGTATTCAAGCTTGCTCCCAGGAATATAATTTGTTGACAGGGTACCAGGTGTGATTTCTTTTCATTTATGGTGTACCCCAGACAAGTTAGAACCCTTTTTACAAAGGCCAGATGATTCAAAGTATGTCCTGGCTTTCTGTCTGAATTAGACAATCGTCCAGGTATGGGTATATTTGAATATTTCTTTGCCTGCAAAATGCAATAACTGGAGCTAGGCACTTTGTGAATACCCTGGGCTCAGTAGATAAGCCAAGGGACAGTGCAGAGAACTGACAGTGCGTATAGCCTGCTTTGAAGCTTAGGTATCTTCTGCAAGAATCCCTGATTGGGATGTGCAGGTATGCTTATTTTAAATCTAGTGTTGCCAACCAGGCATCTTTGCCTAGCATAGGAAGTAATTGGTGAAGAGTCAGCATCTTGAATTTTGGAATCTCCAAAAAGGTGTTTAGAGTAGACCGGTCCAGGATAGGACGCCATGAATCGTCTTTTCTGGGTACCAGGAAAAGTCTCGAGTAGAAACCTTGTCCCTTTTCCTCTTCTGGCACCAGTTGAATAGCCCCCATGCTTAAGAGAGAAAGTACTTGTTTTGGGGCCTCTGCCCACTAATTTGGGGGTAGGTCCAGCCACCCACTTGGTGTTGGCAACGTGTGGAAGTGAAATCTGTATCTCTTGGACACTATATTTAAAACCCATTTGTCCTGGGTAATAAGTTCCCAATTCTTTGCATGAAGAGCAATCTTTCCCCCCAAAGGGGCAGTCAGTTGATAAGTGCTTGGAAATTTTAAAAGGAAGTCATTGAGACTGTTTACCATAGGAGGGGGGAAGTCTTATTATTCCCAGACTTGGAAGTGGAGGCCCCCCACTGCTTAGCTCTGTGAGTCCCCTGGGACTGAAACCTGTTTTTTGCTGCGTCTGGCTTTGGCTTGAGAAGACATGGAAGGGGCTGGACAGGACCAATTCTTAGAGGGCCAGTGCCTACTAAATCTAGATGCTGAACTTGTAAAAAATAATTAACAGTTTGCATAGATTTGGCTTTATCTTCCATCTTTTTAAGAACTTCCTCAGCCTTGTTGCCAAACAGGCGGTCCTGATTTAAAGGAGCATCCAACAATTTAGCTTTAACATGATCAGGCAAAGACTGCTCCTTAAGCCAAGCAGAAATTCTGAGCACAGACCCAATAACAGCAGCCCTGCAAGAGGCCTCTAATGAATCAAAACCACATTGCAAAGTATGTTTTCCAACTTGTTCGGCAGAATGCATTAAATCATGTAATTCTTTATTTTCCACACAGTCAGGAATCAACATAATTTTCTGTTTAAGCAGTCCAATAACATGTTGCTGATACTTTAACATATGAAACTGGCAGTTTAAAGCCCTAATAGCCAAGGTTGCAGAAGTGTAAACCTTCTTACCCCATCTATCCAGCGCCCTGGAGTCTCTATCAGCAGGGGTAGGATTTTTAGCAGTAGAAGCCTTAATGCCCTTGGGCCCCTGTGAAATAGTCTCTGGATCTGCAATAGGATTTTTGAAAAGAAACTTGTGGGACTCAGGGACCCTGTAGTATCAGTCAGGTTTTCTGAGAGCAGGAGGCAGGGAATCAGGGGCCAAACTAGATTCCGAAAAAGCATCAACAATGTCTAGTACAGGAGGAATAGCTAAAGGCCTATGCTAAGGTAGGAGAAGAAAATCCCTAAGCCTCTTTTTTGAATCAGAAAAATCCTGGCTTTCCCAGTGGAAATGCTCCCTTAAGAGTATGTAAGATTTCCCCAAAAGAAAAGTGCTCTACATCAGAATCCTCATAAGTAGGTAAGGGCAAACCCAGATCATCAGAAGAGTCAGAAAAAAACAGAATTCTGATCAGAAGATTCACAATCAACCTCAGTCCTAGGCCTCTTAGAAGGGGGGGGGTTGGCTACCCCTGATTAGAGTTATTAGATCTTCAGCCATTCTTATCATTTGTTTTTTAGTAATAGAGGCCTGAGCATGTGGCCTAGGCGTCAGTTTTTTAGACATGGAATGAGATTTAGACCTAAGTAATGAAGGAGGCGTTGATTTAATATGCATGTCCGTAGGCCTGAATACACTCTAAGAAGCCAGTGCCTGCAAAGCGGCTCCGGACCCATCCAAGGTAGAGACATTCGCGGGTTCCATAGTTGAAGCATCTCGTGGCATACCGGACTATGAATGGGTCTCAGTAGAGGCCTGCAAATCAGAAGTAATGGGTATCAGGGGCTGCGAAAGTGCCTCACTGAGTACCAGAGAACTGGCGACTGGCTTAGGAGAAGCGTCGTCGGCAGTTTTGGACCTCGGCGGCTTGTCTCTGTCTTTATCTTTGTGTTTTTTCAGAATCCCGGTAGTCGGATGGCTAACTGACATTTCTGGATAATTAAACAGAGAACCGAAATATTTAGAAGCAAAAATATACAGACTGACAGTGCACTGATTAAATAAAGCACAATACCCACAGCAAGGTACATCATGGTCAGGGCCTAGGCAAGGAACACAGTACGAATGAAAATCTTTATGAGGTATTTGCTTTCCACAAGTAATGCAATTATTAGCTTTTACTGACATCGCTAAGGAGCAAGAAAAAGTTTCCCCAACGGGGTACTTTGCTTTAGTTGAAGACTTCGGTTCTGAAACTCGAAAACGAAAATTTCAGGAGTCAGCCGACCGGCACTTGCAAACTGCTTCTCCTTCAAGCACCGCACGGCAAGAAAGACTGATGTAATGGCATCGGCTGCATGTTTTATACCCCTGACGACCTGATGTCATGGAAGAAGGGACAGCAACCGACGCAGGACCCAAGACTTTGTTAATCAGGCCGACCGAGGGCAACCCGCAAACAGATAACCCAAATGTAATGACTGCAGCAGTGAAACACGAAGAACATCAGCAACCGACGCAGGACCCAAGACTTTGTTAATCAGGCTGACTGAGGGCTACTGCAAGCAGGTAACCCAAATGTGATGACTGCAACAGTGAAACATGAACAACATTAGGGGGAACTCCTGAAGGGGAGGGTGATTCCACTTGCTGCAGTTCAAAGTACCTTTTTTGGGTGTCAAGCCATCTGGGGAAGTGTCCCGTTTAAAGTAATCCATCTTGGTGATGGTCTCACCAAAAGTAACATCCTCAGGGGAGAGTCCCCCTCCACAAATTCCTCATCCGGAGAGTAATATTCCTGGGGGGAGGCAATCTGGGAAACAAAAGAAATGGACTCCTCTGATGAAGAGAAAGAAGATTCAATGTTCTTCTTCCCTGACCCGAGGGGTTTTGGATGGGAGGAAAGAAGCAGAGACAGGCCTAGGACGCAGAAGAGGCAGGGTGGAAGTGGCTGATGCTGAAGGCCTAAGGGCCATGACTGCCTGCAGGAGGGAGAAGTGAAAGCCTGCCAATCTGGTGTGACTTCTGAAGAGGGGGAGGTATGTTTAGTTTTCTGCTTCTTTTTGGCCGGAGAGGAAGTAGAGTGTGGCCTAGCGTTGGGTCTGGAGATTAGCACATCCGAAGTCTGGATCCCTGCCAGAGATACCACCGAAACTAGTGCCCCCTCGACGGGTGTCTAAGTCTGAGTGAGCTCTGAGGACGTGTCAGTCATCGGCTGTGAAACCGCTTCCACCAGGGACGTCACTGCAGTCGACGGATCCTCAGAGCACACCCTCAAACCCTAGATCGTCAGTTGGCAGTGGGTCGGGAAGTGGAGCAGCAGGCAAAGAAGGCCTAGGAACCTTGGCCTTCTTGCGCAAAGGTTCAGGTGCAGCCTCTGATGCAGGATCCATCCTAAGGGCTAACTGTTTGAGGCGTTGGTTCTCAAGATAGAAATTTAATGTGGCTGGATGACTGCACAAGGTCTTAGGCACAAACGATTGACAAACAGCGCAGGAGGAGTGATAGTGTTCCTGGCCTAAGCAAAAAACACAAATGCAATGGGTATCCTTGTGGGGTATCTGGCACCCGCATTAGCACGTTCCCTTTTTTCCTGACATCAGTTAAAGGCTACAACAACCAAGCGTTAGCTAGAACAATTGTCAAAAATAAGAGACTGAAACCAAACAGGCTACTTATCTTTAAGACGAGACACCTGTTAAGAAGCGTCGTACAATGCGAATGCCGTCTGTGGCTGGAAAGTTCTGAGAATTGTGCGTGCAGACGTCACATTTAAGGCCCCTTGGTTTATGGCTCTACGTGTGACATCCCACACACACTACACCAGCCAAGCTGAAGCTTTTGTACAGAAGCCGACGTACAAGTCGCTTGAGGGCAGAAAATGCTACACCTAGAATTCTGCAACATAGGAATAGAAAGACAATTATCCTGTACTAAAATGAAATAAAACACTGAAAAAAGAAACTTAATCTTCTGTTTCAGAGTATGCAGAAAAGAAAAAACACAGCTTGTGGGTTTAAGCTCTGGATCTTATCTGGTATACATAAAGGGCTGAGATTCAAGTAAAATTGGGCCTACATTGATTTGCAGATGAAAAATAACACTAGTTATTATAGGTGAACATCAGAAAGTGGCATCACGCAGTTCGCTGGGAGTTTCTAATCATGAAAAGAATTTTACAAATCAGTAGGGAGGCAAGAGGTGCTCGTTTCAATGCATATTTCAGTTGCATGGATGACAGTAGATACCACAAAGGCATAACCCTGTTTTTAGAAACAAGTGTGCCACCAGCCTCAAGTCTGCTGTCCTGAAACTCGAGACAAAAACAACCAGTTCAATGGTAGATCCGTGACTTATCTTTCAAGCACTGCAGACTTTCTTTAAACATTTTTTTTTTTCTTTTTACATATACCTTGAGCTTTGAAGAGCTTTTTTTTTTCTAAAGGTACAATTTTAATGTCCTTAACAACTCCCTATTACTTGTAGACAGTTTAAATTCAGAACAGTGATCACATCAAAATTACGGTTACAGGACAGTCACAGTAATGTGCATGGAAACATTTACTGCCAACATTCCACTACCAGCTCTTTCATATCTAACACAAACTTAACACTGAAAGATGCAACTGATCTACTGGAACAGGAGTCTGTTGCTTAGAGACACATCCCACAGTTGAGACTGACTAACAAAAGGATGCAATTAGACAACAAAAAAATAAATTCTGAACTTCCATCATGGAGAATGAAGCAGAATAAAGCTGGCTTTTCTAAAGAACACCCCTTGTCCTCTCCACATAAAATCTTACTGGTACACGCACATAATGGAATAGACTAGAATAATCAGAAGGAAGGCAGATGAACGGACTGGTTTAAGTTACCCTCTGTGGTTACCACAGGTATGGAATATGAAATCTGGTTTAGAGCAGCCTAGTCATTTGAAATAACCAAATATGGCAAATTAAGAAAGCATGAAGCTTAGAAATGCCTCCTAATGAATGTCACTGCAACTAAAAGCATAATCTTCTATGAAAGCTATTTCAGCTAAAGATGCTGGGATAAGACAAGCCACTCAAATGCCTCACACTGAATCTGGAAATTACAAATCTAAATCACTTGTATAGCTCTGAAATGACCAGGAGATAAACTTTGACAGAACCTAAGCTCAGTGTCAAAAAATTCAAAAACAGGAAATTGCGTCTCCTACTTGCCATCTATAAGGTTAACCAAGCCCATTTACCAGGGCTTCTCACGAGTATTTTGGGATCTGAAAACAATACTACCTGTGAAGACAGGGCGGAATTAGTAGAACCTGAGAAGTCAAATCACGAGTCTGAGGGAATAAGGATCAGAGAGAGAGCTGTCTCAAGAATGAGTCAATGCCGTTTTGCTGATAGAACATTTGCTGATAGATATTTAAGCCCTAACTTTGATAGGGTTTCTGTCTTTACACACAGTGCAGACTGGAAAAGAAGTTGTTGACTGCAACTGAGCTGACAATATAAGTATCTTGATTTTTTGATTATTTTTACAGATTACTGTTTTTAAAATTTAATATATATATATAGCACTTTGTCTATTCTGTATCTTTACAAATCCTTATCTGTTTAAAAACTTTCATTTGTGTCTGCAGTGCTTGCTGGCTGTAGGCTATTTTGTCCCACCCTTCCTCCCTGTTGGTGTCTTGCTCTTATACTTGGTGGCTTTGCAGTTGCCCGCCCTTACTGTGACACTCCTCCCAGTCTAGTGTCATTAGCTCATTCTGCCTAATACAGAGAGAACATTTGATAAGGCCTTCTGTTCCTCCTTTTTCCCTTTCAAAAAGTAAAACAAAACTTTTTTTTTTTTTTTTTTCTTTCGCCTGAACCTCCACTTGTGTTCTAACTGTGCTTCTCAAACATTTTGGAATTATACAGTATATTTCAGAGCATTTATTATAACTGTAATAGCCTTAATATTGCTACAACTCAAGTGCTCTAGGTTGCACTGCATCTGAAGTGTTTGTGTGTTTTAGCTGCTTTTCTGTTTCTTTTACTAAATAAGCTCTGTAAAGTTGTTTTATTGCATTTCTGCCTGTATTTCTGAGGTTTTTTTGCACTTTTAAAGTTTGTTTTTGCTTAGTTTAATTGGTAGGCTACACAATCAAGTGCGCTAGCCGAATTAAAGCATTTACTGTGTTTCTGTACCTAATTTCTGCTACTTTGTAAGAAAAAAAAAAAAAAAAATTCCTTGTTTCCCGCCTTTACTGAACTAGAACAGTCCAGTCTTCAGGTATTGCTGATCTCTGGGCTGTGTCATAGTTCCTGTGTTGCCCATATCCTTATTTGGATAGGAGGAAGCTTCTTTGTTCACCAGTGAGAGTGGGGAGCTCTGAGTAGCCTATCTGTCCCTTGAGGAGTGGTTCCAGCCCAGTGACCTGTAGCTTATGGGCCGTTTTGGGCCATTTCCTATCTCTTTCTAACCCCCTGCTTTAAAGCCAGCTTTAGTGCACTTTTGCGCTTGTAATTTAAAGTTTGTCCTGTTTTTTGCATTTACCTGTTGAGGCGACACACTCAAGTACGCTAGCCTGTGTCACATATTTACTGCATTTTCCTGCTATTTGTTGAAAAAAAGAAAAAAAAAAAAAAAAAATATTATCCTTGTTTCCGTCTTTCCAAACCTAGAGTAGTCCAAATACAGGCTTTGCTGTATTCTGGACTTTTGGAAAGTTCCTGTGTTGCCATTTCCTTTCTTGGATTAAGGGAGGCTGCTTTGTTCACCAGTGGCAGTGGGGAGCTTAGAGCAGCCTATCTATCCCTGGAGGAGTGTTCCCAGCACAAGAATCTGGTAGTCTACTGGCCATTTTGGGCCAATTTCTAGCTCTTTCAAATCCCCCTGTATAAAACCCGCTTTGGCAAGGTTTTTGCACTTGTTACTACTCAGCCAAGCTCCTCGTGGTCCTGCAGAGTGGTGCTAGCAGCAGAGAGGCTAAAAGAGCGACTGCTAACCTGATAAGTGTTTTTTCCTGCTACTACCTGGGCGACTGTCCGATCTAGCTAAACTGCAAATATTTCTGCTTCTTGAACTGTTTTAAACTGCTTAAAGTTGTTTTTGCACCTGCACTTTTAAAGTTTGTCCTGTTTGTTGCATTTACTTGTTGAGGCTACACACTCAAGTGTGCTAGCCTGTGTTACATATTTATTGCAATTTCCTGCTGTTTGTTGCAAAAAAAAAAGTTATCCTTGTTTCCCATCTTTCCTGACCTAGAGTAGTCCAAATACAGGCTTTGCTGTATTCTGGACTTTTGGAAAGTTCATGTGATGCCATTTCCTTTCTTGGATAGAGGGAGGCTTCTTTGTTCACCAGTGGCAGTGGGGAGCTTGGAGCAGGCTATCTGTCCCTGGAGGAGTGTTCCCAGCAGAGGAATCTGGTAGTCTGATGGCTGTTTTGGGTCAATTTCTAGCTCTTTCAAGTCCGCCTGTATAAAACCCGCTGTAGCGCGGCTTTGCGTGATTTTGTGCATAGCGCTTCATCGAGCAGCGCCATTTATTTGGGTTTGAGCCTTGGAACTGATCTAGTTCTCATAATAAACACCCTATTCCTATGCTAAAGCCTAGCACTTGCTCACTAAAGCAATTATATAAGTCAGCGCTAAAAAAATTAAAAGCACTACACCCTCACAAACTCCCTTGAGTAACTTGTTCCCCATTGGCCCTTTTTTTCAATTATAAAGGAATTCCCAATACTATTCTAGCATGTCCAAAGGTCAGTTGTCAATCTCCTCTCCGGTCCAGCTGGTGAACCTGGGAATCTTGAGGCAATGTTACAACTACCTAATGTACACAGACAACCCTCTCCTCCTCCCAACAAATTCCAACACATGTGAGAGATGCAACCATATAGCCAAACTGGAGGCTAAGCTCTCTCAACTCAGTACTGGTGTAACCAGTCAGGAGGAGAAGGAAACCACACTCACTACAATTCCAGTCTCACATAGACCTACCACGACAGCAAACCATACACATAAACACACAAAAACATACTTGGAGGCTCTAAATAAAAATCTGCCTAAGCAGCAGAGACCTCCAAAGCAGACACCCAAGCAACCGCTACCCCAAAACAAAACACATGCAACACATAGCTCAGAAAGCCAGTGTGCCGAACAGTCACAGCCCTTAAGGCTAAACAACACACCTGATACACTTGTAATAGGTGACTATCATCAGGCACACTGACGTCCCGCTCACCAGGCTGAACAAGGAGAAGGTCACGGTGAGCTGCCTATCGGGTGCTAGAATCCGCCACAACACAAGCACTCAGGTCACTCCAAGGCAAGTACAAATATGACTCCGTCATTGTCCATGTTGGTGTGAATGACCTGAGATGTACCTCCCTGGACTACATGAAAAGAGACATAGAGGAGCTCTCTGGGCATGTAGCCCAGGCCGGTATGACCCTGACCTTGAGTAGCATCTTACCCTCACCAAGAATGATGCCACAGTATGAAAACAAGATTATCAATTTCAACAATTGGCTTAAGTATTGGTGTCATTCAAAGGGGATCCAATGCCTGTCAGCCTGGGATGACATGCTCGACAAGCCACGATGCTTCGCTAGGGACGGCTTGCATCTGTCATCCCTGGGCTTTCGGATATTGGCAAAGGCTCTTGCTACCCCCATAGTGCCTTTTTTAGGCAAGGCTCAAAAGACAAACCCACCTCCATAGGTATCACAAGGGATAAGAAACTAAGAGTAATGCTACTCAACGCCAGAAGTCTAAACCTCAAGATGCACTTTCGAAACTCTCCTTAGCATGGAGAACATCGATATCTGTGCAGTAACAGAAACCTGGTTCAAGGCTCTCGAGAGCACCCCAGCACTACCAGGTTATACCTCATACCATGCTTTTCGGCCCCAAAACTTGGACCGAACCACAAAAGGAGGGGGAGTATCAAAGATACCCACACCTCCAGGTTGGTGGCACAGCACGAAGCATCAGAGACTATCCATGTGCAACTAACAGTGGGTAAAACTGCCTTCCAGTTTATAGCCTGCTACAGACCACCCTCCCAAACCCAGGAACCCCACTCGGCCTTCCTGAGAACACTGGAAAATATGAAGGTCTCTCCAAACACCATTATATTGGGTGACTTCAACTACCCAACCATAGACTGGGAGCATTACTCTAGCTCCAACACCCTAGCCCACAGGTTCCTAGAATTTATAAACTCAAATGGTATGGAACAGCTTGTTACCACTCCCACAAGAGGGGAAAACATACTGGACTTGATCATCACCAACATGGGGATTCTATGCTCCAGACCAGAAGTGCATCCCTCACTGGTAAGATCAGACCATAAACTAATCTCACTGGATATTCACATCCCGACCCCACCCCATGCCCAGAAAACCACAGTGAAAAACTTCTCTAAAGCAAATCTCACACTCCTCAAAACCGAGGTGGAATCCTTCAAAGCCCCCAGGCCTCTGGATAATACGGCCCAGACCACAAAATCCTTTATAAACGCATTCTATGAACACCTTCAGGAATGCATGGATCATGCAATCCCAAATAAAACCAAGACCCAATCCTCCAAAGGCAGACGTCCTGTCTGGTGGACCCCAACCATAAACAAACTATACAATAGAAGGAGGAAGCTACTACATGACAGAGCAAAATCCCAAAAAGGGAAGGCATCTCTGATCAGTATTAGCAAAAAACTACGGGCAATCATAAAATCGTCTAAGGCCAGCTTCGAGAGAAAAATTGCACAGGACACTAAGGATAATCACAAGGCTTTCTTTAGTTATGTTAGGAACCTGGGTGGGAATTCCCAGATATGCTCAGAATTAGTCCAAAATGACAAAAAATACACCGAACCCACAGACATTGCCAACATCCTAGCTGACAGGTTCAGCGCAAACTCCCCCCCCCCTCCCCACCAAAAGGGCTAATATCTATCCCAGCAGAGTGCTGCTCCCCTGACATCTCAGATGATCAGGTAAGAGCTGCCCTCTCCAAAGCAAGAAACACAGCATCAATGGGACCAGACGGTGTCCCGGGCTGCATCCTACATGAACTCCAAGAAGTGCTAAACTCAAACCTAAAACTACTGTTCAATCTCAGCCTTACTACAGGATATGTACCCAAAGAGTGGCGTACAGCAACAGTGGTCCCTCTCCACAAAGGTGGTGCCTCAACGGATCCTGGAAACTATCGCCCCATAAGTCTCACTAGCTTGGTCTGCAAAGCTATGGAAAGGATCATCATGGACCTTATAAATAAAGATATTGGGGACCTACAGACACTGGATCCTACCCAGTTTGGCTTTGTTAAGGGCAGATCCTGCCTCTTAAACCTGGTCAATTTCTTTGAAACAGTCACCAAGGCCATTGACAAGGGAAGGTGGTCCACACAGCCTACCTGGACCTCACAAAGCCTTCGATACAATACCCCACTCGGGCATTATAGATAAGCTCACCAGCTTAAATATAAACCCCTATGTCACTAGATGGGTTGCAAACTGGCTCAAGGACAGAACCCACATGGTTAGAATAGCTGGAGCCATGTCAGACTCCAAACCAGTTACAAGTGGCATCCCACAAGGCTCAGTCTTGGGACCTCTCTTGTTCGGTATATATTTCTCGGAGGTACAGGCCAACATGGAAGGACTGTGGCTGACCAAGTTCGCAAATGACTGCAAACTGGGCACCATAATAGACTCTCCAGCTGACACAAGCATCCTCCAAAAGGGCCTCATAGAAACAGACAACTGGTGCCAGAGCCATGGCCTCAAGCTAAACGCCAAAAAGTGTATAGTCATCCCCTTTGGCAAAAACAAAGTGCCCACAAATTACCACATAGGTGGTAATCCATTAAGTACAGAAGTAATTAGGGACCTGGGGACCCAAGTTGATAGCAATCTCTCATTTGACAACCACGTGGCCAAAGTGGTTAGAAAAACATTTCATATAGCCCACCTAATCATGAAGGGATTCACATCTAGATCAGGGGAGGTCATCGTGCCTCTTTACTCATCCCTCATCAGGCCCATAATTGAGTACAATGCCCCTTTTGGGATGTACCTTACCAGACACCTGCAGCAACTGGAAAGACCCCAAAAGTACCTCACCAAGAGGATCAAGGGGCTCAAACAGATGCCGTATACTGCCCGGTTAAAGAAACTCCAGCTCTACTCAGTGGCATACCGCCTGCTCAGAGGCGATCTGTGCCTGACTTATAGAGCCATGTCCAACCCGGAATTAATGGACATGCTGCACCTCAGAAAATCCAAATCCCATCGAGCTACGCGCTCGAGGGACTTAAACCTCAGCACTGAAATAAATAGGACATGCTGGAGGGACAGATTCATAACCCAGAGGCTCCCTTCACTCTGGAATAAAATCCCAGTCCAGGTTAGGCAGAGTCCCTCATTGACTCTCTTCAAGAGAGATCTTGATGAGTGGATGGGAGATCGTAGGTTTACCCCGGGTATCACTTCTGTGTCACTGATAGACAGAAGCACAGTATACTAACCTCGAAAAAGGGCATAGCAAAATTAATTTAAAATGGGTGGCGAAAGCCATACACACTCTGGCTAGGCTTATAAAAGCCCTAGGGCAGATAGCCTAGTGTGAACCTATGAACAGTAGGGGTTCCATCAGAAGATGAAGCAGCACGTGGGGGGGCATGTTTGTGAAAACCAGTAAACAGTTAAGGGCATCTGCCTTTCTGGATAACCATCATTAAAGGAAATGGGGGAATTGTAAACTACAGAAAGTTACTTGCATGCAGGACATCCATGGGACCCACTCCCCATTCCCAAGAATATTCAGGGGAAAAACAGCTGCTGCACTTGCAAAGGCCAGAGTTGCAAACAGGCTGCACTAATGTCTGCTCTATACATTGTAGGACACAGTTTGTTGCTCTGTTACTGGTACCTCAGCCATAAGCAGTAATTTAGCCTATCTGCAAGGGAAATAACTTTCCCTGGAAAAGAAAGCACAACTGTGTAAGATCTTACCATAACAGTAGATGCCCCACTTTTCACTGTTGCACTATTCATTACATGTGAGATCTCTTGCCAAGGATAGCTCAATGTCTAGCCAGTATACCAAAGGCTTTGCATCCTTCCCAGAGTTGTACATGAGGCATACGCACCCAAAAGCAGGCATATGGCATAAAGACGAGGTATACATGCTCAACACTTCAAAGTGAAGTGTCCCAGAAGTAGTGGAGCAACCCCAAAATAAAGGACATGTGCATGCAAGAGGGAGATACAAAGAGAAATAAGGCAAGAAAGGAAAAGACACTTTGGCCAGCTGAGTGTATTCCCAACAGAAAAAAAAAAAAAAGAGAAAAAAGGTCAGAAGGGAAGACCTGAATGCTGCTAAAGTGAAAAGTAAGACATTTACTGTTACAGTAAGATCTTACACAACTGTACTATGTCCTTCCATACCTCTGCTGCACTATTCATTACATGAAGTAGACTACCAAAGCTACTGTGAAGGATAGGTGGATGAAGAACCCTCCACAAACCCATGAAGGATAGCTCTGCTGAACCTTGCCCCATATCTGGAAATGGCATCAAACTTGTAATGTTTAGTAAAACTGTGGCCAGAGGACCAAGTAGTAGCCTCTAGAGTGGCTACAATATCCAGACCTTTGAAGAAAGCTCGGGAAGAGGCTTACTGCTTTTGTGCAATTAACTCAAACTGAAGCTGAAAACAGCTTACCATGGCAATAACAAAAGACAGAATGACCTTTGAAATCCCAGAGGAGATGGTTTACTTAGAAACAGCCAAACCCAATGTCTGTGCAATAAAAGAAACAAAATGCTGCTCAGACTTTGGGATAGCCTTGGTCTTACCCAAATAATATCTGCACTGTCTATGTAAATCCAAGGTGTGGAGTACCCTCTCGCTAGCAAACTGTGGAGAAAAAAAAAGGGAGGGAGTCAGACAGATTGACTGAAGGAAAACTCATTAACCACCCTGAGCAGAAAAGAAGGAAGAAGGACCTGCCATAGCAGCCTGAAGTTCAGGAACTGTTGCCCAAAGTAAGAACCACCAACAAAAAAGTCTTCCAAGTGCAAATGTTGCAAAGAGGAAGTGAGCTTGAAAAGGGCCCAAGTTAGCCTTTCAAGGAAAAAATTAAGGTCCCAAAAGGGAGGAACAGGTTTTCTTGGGGGTGGGGTGGGGGGTCTTACATGAAGGACACCTTTAAGGAATTCTTTGAACTCAAAACGAGATGTCAACAGCGGGATCAAAGGCAGACAAGCAGCAACTGCTGACAACAGAGTTTTACAAAAGAATATGCTAGGTCAGCACAGAGCAGTTCACACAAGTAAGAAAGGAAAAAAAAGGGATCCCCAATGAGCAGGGATCCTGGTGATGCTTGAGATACCAAACAGAAAACTTCCTCCATTTAGTCATATAAGATATTCTGGCAGTGGGCTTCTGGCCTCCTGCAGAATAAATACATCCTCAGAAAAGTGGTGTCAAAAGGGAGTCACAAACCCCTATCACCCAAAGTGTTGAATGAAGAACTGACAAGTGAGAGTGAATGAGGCGCTGTCTTGTGTGAGATGATCCATCTGGTGAGGGTGGAAGAAAAGTGGGAAATCAGTGCTGTCTTGGCCAAAAGGGAGTCACCAGCAAGACTCTGGGGGAGTATTTCATGATCTTGTGCAGGACCCTGGGAAGCAGAGGAAAGTACAGTTTTGTACCTACCATAAATGTAGATGTTCGAGTGCTAATACAGCTGCAGTCATAACAGATGGGTTCTCCTGCCGTCAGGCGGGTCCATGGTCGGCCGAATTCCAAAGTCTAGGTCCGGCGTCGGTTGTCGTCGCTTCTTCCCTGACGTCAGTGCGACAGGGGTATAAAAGAACCAGCAGACACCATTTTCTTCAGTTTTTCCTTGCCTCAGATGTCAGGTGCCCCCAGAAGAAAGGCAATACATAAATCTGTGTAATCATGCAGTGCAATATAATCAAAATACAGTAGTTGCAAATAAATGCATCATAAATGAATACCCCAATCAGGTTGTATGAGGGTGTGTTAGCCTATAGGCCTGTTCCAAGAGGGGAAGGAGGGAGGGAAACCTGGACTGCAGCTGTATTAGCACTCGAACATCTACATTTATGGTAGGTACAAAACTGTACTATGTTCATCGTGCATACAGCTGCAGTCATAACAGATGGGTAGAATCCCAAAGCTAAGGAAGGGGTGGTAGGCACTAGGTGGAATTAGGAGGAGCCAAAATGCCCTGCAAGACTGCAGTGGCAAAGCCTGCTCTAGATTTTGAGTATAATGGTAGGTTGTAGTGCTTGGAGAAGGTATGCACAGAACTCCAAGTGGCTGCTTCCAAAATATCCTTGGTAGGAACTCCTCTGAGGAATGCTGCAGAGGTGGCTGTGGCCCTGGTGGAATGAGTCCTAATGCCTGTAGGAACAGTTTTGCCATGAAAGGAATAGCAAAAGCGTATGCAGTGGGCTATCCATTTTGAGATTGTCTGTTTGGAAATTGGCTTCCCATGAGCTCCTACCGCATAGGCCACAAAGAGCTGTTCTGATTTTCTGAAAGGCTTTGTTCTGTCCAAATAATAACACAGTTGTCTGTGGATGTCCAAGGAATGTAGTAATCTCTCCCCTTTGTTTTGAGGATTAGGATAAAAAGTAGGTAAATGTATGGCCTGATTTAAAGCTACCCTGGACACCACTTTAGGCATAAAGGACGGGTTGGTTCGTAAGGAAACTCTGTCCTGATGGAAGATGATAAAAGGTTGGACGGCCATGAGCGCCTGTAGTTCTGAAACTCTACGAGCTGAGGTGATAGCCAGAAGGAAAGCTGTTTTTCAGGACAAATATTGCAAATCTGATGAGGCAGCTGGGCTCAAAGGGAGGCAAGGTCAGCTTTTCCAGCATGAAATTAAGATCCCAAGCAGGTATTGGTTGTTTTCTTGGAGGCCTTAAATTTTTAGCCCCTCTGAGGAACTGCCTTAGGAGAGGGTGAGAGAATAAAGGTGGATCAGTGTTGTATTCTGCAGAAATGGCTGATGCATGGATTTTGATGGAGGAGAAAGAAAGTCCACTGCTTAGCAGTTCAGCCAAATATTGTAGTATTTGAGGTAAATTCAGTTTTCCAGGATCCTGGCCCTTTTTCTCATTCCAGACACAAAAACGATTCCATTTTGCGGAGTAAGCTTTTCTAGTTGATGGCCTTCTGGCCTCCAAAATGACATCCTGCACCTCCTTGGGGAGTAGGGCCTGATGTGATGCTAGGGAATCTTCCATGCGGCTAGATTGAGTGTTTTTAGCTGGCTGTGAAGAGTTTTGAAACTGTGCTGAGTCAGAAGAAGAGGCAGGGTCCATGGTGGGGAATGCGTCAAGCTCCTCAGGAGTGGGTACCAGTGTTGCCTTGGCCAGTACGGAGCAATGAGGATCATCTTCGGTCTGTCTGCTTTGGTCTTTAATAGAACTTTGGGCAGCAGAGGAAGAGGAGGGAAGGCATAAACTGTCATTGATGTCCAACTGAAGGAAAGCGCGTCCACTCTCCAGGCCTTTGGATGGAAGATCCTTGAGCAGAATTTTGACAATTGATGATTCTTGTGGGAGGCAAAGAAATTTATGTCTGGCCTTCCCCATTCTTGTATTATTTCTGTAAAAACTTTTGGATGCAATTTCCATTCGTGTGGATCTGTCATATTCCTGCTTTGTCTGCCAGCGTGTTTTCCTTGTCTGGCAAGTAATGTGCTTGTAGTTCCATCTGTAAGTCCATGGCCATGTTCCAAAGTGACATGGCCAGTTTGCATAGGGGATAAGAATGTGTTCCTCCCTGTTTGTTTATGTACCACATAACCGTGGTGTTGTCCGTTCTTATCAATAGTTGACCTGGTTGTAGAAGGTCCTTGAAAGCTATAATAGCATTTATTACTGTTAGCATTTCTTTTTGATTGATGTGAAGGTGCTTTTCTTTTTGGGACCATTTGCCCTGAATGCACCGGTCTGTCATGTGCGCCCCCCAGGCGTAGTCCGAGGCGTCTGTTGTGATGACTTGATTTGCTTGAGGCTTGCTGAATGGAAGACCTGTGTTTGTTTGACATGCTTGAGCCCACCACATAAATTCCTTTTGCAGACATGGAATTAGTGGTATTATTGTTTCCAAACTGTGGCTGTGTTGAGACCATATGTTTTTCAGGTACCATTGTAGTTTTCTCATATGCAGCTTTGCACATGGGATTAGTAAGATGCAAGATGCCATGAATCCCAGAGCCTGCAGGATTTTCCTTGCAGTCAGCCTGGTGCAATTTGCCAGTGTTCTGAAGTATTGAGTTAGTTGCCCCTGCTTCTCTGGTGTGAGGTAGGCCATCTGGGTGTTTGTGTCCAAATTGGCACCCAGGAAAATTATCTTCCAAGAGGGTATTAGCCTTGATTTTTCTTTGTTGACTGTGTATCCCAGAGAGTTTAATAACATTATTACATAAGCCAGATGTTTCAGAAGAATGTGCTTGCTGTCCGCTTGGATCAGGCAGTCGTCCAAATAAGGGTATATTTGTATCCCTTGAAGTCTGCAGTAGGCAATTACTGATGCCAGGCATTTCGTGAATACTCTGGGCGCAGTAGATAAGCCAAAGGGCAATGCAGAGAATTGATAATGGCTTGAACCTGCAAGAAATCTGAGGTACCTTCTGCAATTTTGTCTGATTGGGACATGCAGGTATGCCTCCTTGAGGTCCAATGTTACCAGCCAAGACTCCTTGCCCAGCATGGGAAGAAGTTGCTGTAGCGTGAGCATCTTGAATTTTGGTACGAGTAGAAATGTGTTTAGGATGGATAGATCCAAAATAGGTCTCCAATCTTTTCCCTTCCTTGGCACCAGAAATAGCCTGGAATAAAACCTTGACCTTGTTCGTGTGTAGGTACCTCTTGAATAGCTTTCATGTTTATGAGATCTGAAATTTGCCTTTGTGCCTCTGCCCTTTGATTGTGTGGCAGGTTTGGCATGCCTCTCATTTTTGGAAGGGTATGAAAATGGAATTTGTAGCCTCTGTTTATAATGTCCAGGATCCATTTGTCCTTTGTGACAACATGCCAATTTTTTGAAAATAATGCCAGCTTTCCTCCTAAGGGGGCTGCCATTTGAGACCTGGTTGGCATGCAAAGGGGAAAGTTATTGGGTTTGCTTTCTGAAAGATTGCGAGTTGTCCTCACCACCTCTTTGTGTAGGAGCTTGCCATTGTCTGCCTCTATACGATCCTTGTGATTGTCCTCTGCCCCTCGGGCGCCTGCATCTGCCTCTTTGGGGTCTGTCTGTGGCAGGAAAGGACCAGTTTTTGGAAGGCCAATTTAGACTAAAACGTGGGGGTTGAACCTGTAGAAATTCTTTCACAGTTTGCATCGATTTAGCCTTTTCCTCCATTTTCCGTAATACTTCCTCAGCATTAGCACCAAATAGTACATCCTTTTGAAGAGGGGCGTCTAGTAATTTAGCTTTGACATGATCAGGCAAGGCTTGTTCCTTGAGCCAGGCATGCCTACGTATGACTGAGCCTGTAACAGCAGCTCTACATGAGGCCTCTAGAGCATCAAAACCACATTGTAAGGTATGCTTACCCACTTGTTCTGCACTATGCATCAAATGCTGCAACTCCTTCAAGTCTGGTTGTTCAGGTTGTGACATTTTACTTTTCAATTGTGCTAACAAACACTGTTGGTATTTTAGCATATGAAACTGACAGTTTAAGGCCCTCATGGATAAGGTAGCCAAGGTATATACCTTTTTTCCCCACCTTTCTAAGGATCTGGACTGTCTCTCTCGGAAGGCAATGGATTTTTGGCAATGGAGGCCTTAACTCCCTTGGGCCCCTGTGAGATGGTTTCTAGGTCAGCAGCATGGCTTTTGTATAGAAATTGGTGTGAGTCAGGAACCCTGTAGTACCTGTCAGGCTTAACTGGAGCTGGAGGTAGAGAGTCCGGGTTAAGGGAGGCCTCCAAGAAAACATCATCTAGGATGTCCAAGACAGGAGTTATAGCCAGAGGCCTGTGCTGGGGTAACAAAAGATATTCCCGGAGCCTTTTCTTGGGATCTGAATAATCCTGGCCTTCCCAGTGAAAGTGTTCCCTTAAGGTATGCAAAGTTTCCCCAAATGAGCAATCCTCAGGGGGGGATACAGAGGGAATAGACTCCTCCGCATCAGAGTCTTCAAAAGGGGAGTAAGACTGTTCCTGATCAGAGTGTTCTGAAATAATGGAGCCCTGATCAGAGGAGGGGGATTCTTCCTCCACTCTGGGCCTTTTGTCCGTAGGGGGCTGAGAACCTCTGATTAGAGTAATTAAATCCTCAGCCATTTTAAGCATCTGTTTCTTAGGCATGGGGCCTGGAGATGGGCCCTGTGTAGCTGGTCTCTTAGAGTGCATGGTTGCTTTAGACTTGGTGAAAGCCTTGATGGAGAAAGAAGAGGAAGGTCAGAAGACACCTTGAGTGGAGGTGGACCTGTCCACATTCTGTGTTTCAACGCCAAGAGTGGCTTCGGTATCTGTAGTCGGGGTGTGGCCCGAGGAGCCTGTGACCTCGGGCACAGGAGACACCGCCAAAGATGTGTCGTCGGTAATCAGGGGCTGCGTAGGCGGCTCGCTGAGAACCAGACCACGTGTAGTCGGCTTTGGCGTGGTGTCGGTAGAGGCCGCGGACCTCGAGTGTCGGTCCTTGTCTTTGCGTTTTTTTGACAAAACAGGAGTCGGAGTATCCGACGACATAGTATAGTTAAATGCTTTCCCAAAATAATGCTGGGCGAACTCCGCCCGACGCTTAATAGTGCGTTTGTTGAATGTAGCACAAAAGCGACAGACCGATTCGTCGTGGTCTGGCCTAAACAAGGAATGCAGAGGGAATGGAAATCCTTATGCGGTATTTGCTTCCCACAAGAAATACAATTATTAACTTTGTCTGACATCGGTCTGAGGCAAGAAAAGTTTCTCCAACGGGGTACTTAGCTTTTAAGAAGACTTCGGATTCCAAATTTTCGTAATCTCAGGAGCTGGCCGACAGGCACTTGCCAACTGCTTCTGCTTCGGGCACCGCGCGGCAAGAAAGACTGAAGAAAATGGCGTCGGCTGGTTCTTTTATACCCCTGTTGCACTGACGTCAGGGAAGAAGCGACGACAACCGACGCCGGACCTAGACTTTGGAATTCGGCCGACCGAGGACCCGCCTGATGGCAGGAGAACCCATCTGTTACGACTGCAGCTGTATGCACAATGAACATCAGGAGAGTAAGCATATAGGAATAATCCCTTCCAAGAAAAAGACATGGTGCCCACCTTCCAAGCCAGAGGGCTTGGGACTAATTGAATCGACAAAGCTGTCTGTTCAGAGGAGAGGCAAAGAGATAACTGGAGGAATATCCAACTGATGCATTATGTACAGAAACACCTCTGTGAAGCATCCATTTGTGAGGTTGTGCCCTGGAACTGATCTGAGACTACCACAAGGCTGTGCTCTGAAAGGATGCAGACTGCCTGTAGGGTTCTCTGATAGCAGATAGGGAAGTCCAAGGCCTGAAGAACTTGTCTGCAAAGAAGACAAGACTTTGTACCCCATTGTGTGTTGGAGTACCACATGATTGTTGTATTGTCTGTAAAGACCTTTATGTTGATGTGGTCTGACTGACTTTTTGATACTGATGGTGCCCCAAACTGTGCAGAAGTAGCACTAACGTGTAGATCCTGAGAAAAGCCAGGACTGAGAGGGAGCTTGAAGTAGTAGTCATCCAGACAAAGGAATATCTGAATTCCCAGAAGCCTACTAAAGGCTATCACAGTGATCAGACATCTAGTGAATACCCTTGGTGAAAAAGCAAAGAACTGAAAATGACAGGCAGACAAAGAAAGAGAAGTGTAAACATTTCATGAAGAGAGGGTAAATGCTGACATGAAGACAGGTGTCCTTTAGATCTAGACAGCCCATAAATGCTTGGTGAAGCAAGAGGAGAAACAGTGTGTGGAAGGAAAGCATTCTAAAAGGAGGACGCTAGAAGGGGTGTTGAGAAAGGACAGGTATAGGATAGGTCTCCATGATCCCTCTTCTCTAAGAATCAGAAATATCCTGGAATAAAATATTGCTCCTCGGCAGGCGTTTGGAATGGTTTGGACAGTTCCCTAATCTAACAGAACTTGCAGGACCACTGAAAAATGATTAAGCTGGTATGGAGGACGATGAGGAAGACCTGTGAAGATTGGAAAGGATTTCTATACCATAAAATAAACGTGACGGATAATGGAAAGTACCCAAGAGTCTGAAATAATCTGTTGCCAGACAGGGAGAGACGCAGAAAGCCTAAAAGACAGGGGAGGGGTGGGCCTAACCCTGGGGAAGGGAAGAAAATATGTCAGATGGAGACAGACTTCTCCTAAAAAGGGGGCTTTTGATTCTTAAAAGTCTGGGCGGCTTATCAGAAAATGTGATTAGAAACCTTTTTGTCCTTTAGGAGGTTGACAAGGTTGCCTACAAACAAAGGCAGATTTAGATGGATAACTTCTCTGAAATTTGGGGATAGGAGAAAAAAAAATTGTTTAAGGTCCTGCATAAGTTTACCTTTGTCTTGTAGCATCAAACATGTCAATGGCAGCAGCACAAAAAAAGATTTTGGTTGTCCAAAGGAACATCTAGGAGCTTGGCCTTAATGCCAACCTGGGCCTGTGGGTGAAGTCAAGAATACCTCTTCAAAACTGAACCTTAAGCAGCAGCTCTAGAAGATGGATCAGCTTCATCATAACTACATTTGACAGAGTGATGAGATTCCTGCGAAGTGGCACTCGATGAGGAAAGGGCAGTACATCGTGCTTTCAGAGTCTGCGAAGATCCCCCCCCCCCCCAAACATACCTGGTCACATGGGTCTAAATTTACGGCCCTAAGGGCCAGAGTAGCAGAAGTATAAGCATTTTCCCAAGTCTCTACATACCACAACCACCTTTGTCAGAAGGGAGAAGTCTGCAAGAGGATAAAAGCTTGGATGATTTATGAGCAGAAGCAAAGACCACAGCAGGGTCTGAAGGAGGACACTTGTAGAGGTACTCAAAACCTCAGGCACCATATAAAAGTGGTCAGGCTTCTTAGGAGTAGGGGTTGGGAATCAGGAGTCGAAGCAGCAGCTGCAAATGTATCCAGCAAGGCAGCCAAAAAAAGGGATGAATACCATAAGGTTTAGGAGATTCCATTTTTAACAGCTCATAATACCTCTCTTGGATGTCAAGAGATCTTGGAGCAATCCTATTTAAAGTGCTCCATCATGTAAACCAGCGTGCCCCCAAAGGACAACTCCTTCTAGGGAGAATCAGGGTTTAAGGAACCCACTTCCTCTGACCCACAACCAACAGTGAAAGGATTTGTGAGGACTAGGCCAAGGATTCTTCTCCTGAATCTAACTACTCATCTGAGGAATCAAATTCCCTAGTCCTTTTGGCTGGGGTAGAAGACAGTACAGTTTTGTACCTACCATATATGTAGATGTTCGAGTGCTAATACAGCTGCAGTCATAACAGATGGGTTCTCCTGCCGTCAGGCAGGTCCTCGGTCGGCCAAATTCCAAAGTCTAGGTCCGGCGTCGGTTGCCGTCGCTTCTTCCCTGACGTCAGTGCGACAGGGGTATAAAGGAACCAGCAGACGCCATTTTCTTCAGTTTTTCTTGCCCCAGATGTCAGGTGCCCCCAGAAGGAAGGCAATACATAAATTTGTGTAATAAAGCAAAGCAATATAATCAAAATACAATAGTTGCAAGCAAATACACCATAAATGAATACCCCAATCAGGTTGTATGAGGAGGTGTTAGCCAATAGGCCTGTCCCAAGAGGGGAAGGAGGGAGGGAAACCTGGACTGCAGGTGTATTAGCACTCGAACATCTACATTTATGGTAGGTACAAAACTGTACTATGTTCATCGTGCATACAGCTGCAGTCATAACAGATGGATAGAATACCAAAGCTAAGAAAGGGGTGGTAGGCACTAGGAGGAACTAGGAGGAGCCAGGATGCCCTGCAAGACTGCCGTGGCAAAGCCTGCTCTAGTTTTGGAGTATAATGGTAGGTGGTAGTGCTTGGAGAAGGTATGCACAGAACTCCAAGTGGCTGCTTCCAAAATATCTTTGGTAGGAACTCCTCTGAGGAAAGCTGCAGAGGTAGCTGTGGCCCTTGTGGAGTGAGACTGATGCCTGTAGGTACAGTTTTGCCATGAAAAGAATAGCAAAAACGTATGCAGTGGGCTATCCATTTTGAGATTGTCTGTTTGGAAATTGGCTTTCCTTGAGCTCCTATAGCAGAGGACACAAAGAGCTGTTCTGATTTTCTGAAAGGCTTTGTTCTGTCCAAATAACGCAGTTGTCTGTGGATGTCCAAGGAATGTAGTAATCTCTCCCCTTTGTTTTGAGGATTAGGATAAAAGGTAGGTAAGTGTATGGCCTGATTCAAAGCTACCCTGGATACCACTTTTGGCATAAAAGACGGATTGGTTCATAAGGAGACTCTGTCCTGATGGAAGATGATAAAAGGCTGCACAGCCATGAGAGCTTGTAGTTCTGAAACTCTACGAGCTGAGGTAATAGCCAGAAGGAAAGCTGTTTTCCAGGACAAATATTGCAAATCTGATGAGGCAGCTAGCTTAAAGGGAGGCAAGGTCAGTTTTTCCAGAATGAAAATGAGATCCCAAGCAGGTATTGGTTGTTTCCTTGGGGGTTTTAGATTCTTAGCCCCTCTGAGGAACTGTCTGAAGAGAGGGTGAGAGAATAAGGGTGGATCAGTGTTGTATTCTGCAGAAATGGCTGAGGCATGGATTTTGATGGAGGAGAATGAAAGTCCACCGCTTAGCAACTCAGCTAGATACTGTAATATTTGTGGTAAATTCAGTTTTCCAGGATCCTGGCCCTTTTTCTCATTCCAGACACAAAACCACTTCCATTTTGCGGAGTAAGCTTTTCTAGTTGATGGCCTTCTGGCCTCCAAAATGGCATCCTGCACCTCCTTGGAGAGTAGGGTCTGCTGTGATGCTAAGGAATCTTCCATGCGGCTAGATTGAGTGTTTTTAGCTGGCTGTGAAGAGTTTTGAAGCTGTGCTGAGTCAGGAGAAGAGGCATTAGAGGCATGGTCCATGGTGGGGAATGCGTCAGGCTCCTCAGGAGTGGGTACCAGTGTTGTCTTGGCCAGTCTGGAGCAATGAGAATCATCTTTGGTCTGTCTGCTCTGGTTTTCAATAGAACTTTGGGCAGCAGAGGAAGAGGTGGGAAGGCATAAACTGTCATTGGTGTCCAACTGAAAGAGAGAGCGTCCACTCTCCAGGCCTTTGGATGGAAAATCCTTGAGCAGAATTTTGTCAATTGGTGATTTTTGTGGGAGGCAAAGAGATTTATGTCTGGCCTTCCCCATGCTTGGATTATCTCTGTAAAAACTTTTGGATGCAACTTCCATTCGTGTGGATCTGTCATATTTCTGCTTAGGTTGTCTGCCAGCATGTTTTCCTTGCCTGGCAAGTACTGTGCTTGTAGTTTGAATTGTAAGTCCATGGCCATGTTCCAAAGTGACATGGCCAGTCTGCATAGGGGGTATGAATGTGTTCCTCCCTGTTTGTTTATGTACCACATAACTGTGGTGTTGTCCGTTCTTATCAATAGTTGACCTGGTTTCAGAAGGTCTTTGAAAGCTATAATAGCATTTATTACTGCTAGCATTTCCTTTTGATTGATGTGAAGGTGCTTTTCTTTTTGGGACCATTTGCCCTGAATGCACCGATCTGTCATGTGCGCCCCCCAAGCGTAGTCCGAAGCATCTGTTGTGATGACTTGATTTGCTTGAGGCTTGCTGAATGGAAGACCTGCGTTTGTTTGGCATGCTTGAGCCCACCACAGGAATTACTTTTGAAGACATGGAATTAGTGGCATTATTGTTTCCAAACTGTGGCTGTGTTGAGACCATAGGTTTTTCAGGTACCATTGAAGTTTCCTCATATGCAGCTTTGCACATGGGATTAGCAAGATGCAAGATGCCATGAATCCCAGAGCCTGCAGGATTTTCCTTGCAGTCAGCCTGGTGCAATTTGCTAGTCCTCTGAAGTATTGAGTTAGTTGCCCCTGCTTCTCTGGCGTGAGGTAGGCCATCTGGGTGTTTGTGTCCAAGTTGGCACCCAGAAAAATTATTTTCCGAGAGGGTATTAGTCTTGATTTCTTTTTGTTGACTGTGTATCCCAGAGAGTTTAACAACATTATTACATAAGCCAGATGTTTCAGAAGAATGTGCTTGCTGTCCGCTTGGATCAGGCAGTCATCCAAATAGGGGTATATTTGTATCTCTTGAAGTCTGCAGTAGGCAATTACTGATGCCAGGCATTTCGTGAATACTCTGGGCGCAGTAGATAAGCCAAAGGGCAATGCAGAGAATTGATAATGGATTGAACCTGCAAGAAATCTGAGGTATCTTCTGCAATTTTGTCTGATTGGGACATGCAGGTATGCCTCCTTGAGGTCCAATGTTACCAGCCAAGACTCCTTGCCCAGCATGGGAAGAAGCTGCTGTAGAGTGAGCATCTTGAATTTTGGTACAAGTAGAAATGTGTTTAGGATGGATAGGTCCAAAATAGGTCTCCAATCTTTTCCCTTCCTTGGTACCAGGAATAGTCTGGAATAAAAACCTTGACCTTGTTCGTGTGTAGGTACCTGCTGAATAGCTTTCATGTCTATGAGATCTGTAATTTGCCTTTGTGCCTCTGCCCTTTGATTGTGTGGCAGGTTTGGCATGCCTCTCATTTTTGGAAAGGTGTGAAAATGGAATCTGTAGCCTCTGTTTATAATGTCCAGGATCCATTTGTCTTGTGACAATATGCCAATTTTTTGAAAATAAGGCCAGTTTTCCTCCTAAGGGTGCTGCCATTTGAGTCTTGCTTGGCATGCAAAGGGGAAAGTCATTGGGCTTGCTTTCTGAATGGTTGCGAGTTATCCTCACCACCTCTTTGTGTAGGAGCTTGCCATTGTCTGCCTCTAAACGATCCTTGGAATTGTCCTCTGCCCCTCGGGCGCCTGTATCTACCTCTTTGGGGTCTGTCCGTGGCTGGAAAGGACCAATTTTTGGAAGGCCAATTTCTACTGAAACGTGGGGGTTGTACCTGTAGAAAATCTTTCACAGTTTGCATTGATTTAGCCTTTTCCTCCATTTTCCTTAATACCTCCTCAGCATTAGCACCAAATAATACATCCTTTTGTAGAGGGGCATCTAGTAATTTTGCTTTGACATGTTCTGGCAAGGATTGTTCCTTGAGCCAGGCACATCTACATATGACTGATCCTGTAACAGCAGCTCTACATGAGGCCTCTAGAGCATTAAAACCACATTGTAAGGTATGCTTACCCACTTGTTCTGCACTATGCATCAAATCCTGCAACTCCTTCAAGTCTGGTTGTTCAGGTTGTAACATTTTACTTTTCAATTGTGATAACAAAAACTGTTGGTATTTTAGCATATGGAAATGACAATTTAAGGCCCTCATGGTTAAGGTAGCCGAGGTATATACCTTTTTTCCCCACCTTTCTAAGGATCAGGAATCTCTCTCGGAAGGTAATGGATTTTTAGCAGTGGAGGCCTCAATTCCCTTGGGTCCCTGTGAGATGGTTTCTGGGTCAGCAGCATGGCTTTTGTATAGAAATTGGTGCGAGTCAGGAACCCTGTAGTACCTGTCAGGCTTGACTGGGGCTGGAGGTAAGGAATCCGGGTTAAGGCAGGCCTCCGAGTAAACATCATCTAGGATGTCCAAGACAGGAGGTATAGCCAGAGGCCTGTGCTGAGGTAGCAAGAGAAATTCCCTAAGCCTTTTCTTGGAATCTGAATAATCCTGGCCTTCCCAGTGGAAGTGTTCCCTTAAGGTATGCAAATTTCCCCAAATGAGTAATCCTCTGGGGGGGATACAGAAGGAATGGACTACTCTGCATCAGAGTCTTCAAAAGGGGAGTAAGAATGTTCCTGATCATCATAGTGCTCTGAAATAATGGAGCCCTGATCAGAGGAGGGGAATTCTTCCTCCACTCTGGGCCTTTTGTCTGGTGGGGGTTGAGAACCCCTGATAAGAGTAATTAAATCCTCAGCCATTTTAAGCATCTGTTTTTTAGGCATGGGGGCTGGAGATGGGCCCTGTGTAGCTTGTCTCTTAGAATGCATGGCTGCTTTAGACTTAGTGAAAGCCTTGATGGAAAAAGAAGAGGAAGGTCTGAAGACACCTTGAGAAGAGGCAGACCTGTCCACATTATGAGATTCAACGCCAAGAGTGGCTACGATATCTGTAGTCGGGGTGTGGGCCGAGGAGCCTGCGACCTCGGGCACAGGAGACACCGCCAATGAAGTGTCGTCAGTAGTCAGGGGCTGCGTAGGCACCTCGCTGAGAACCAGACCACGTGTACTCGGCTTTGGCGTGGTGTCGGCAGAGGCCGCGGACCTTGTGTGTCGGTCCTTATCTTTGCGCTTTTTAGACAAAACTGGAGTCGGAGTATCCGACAACATAATATAGTTAAATGTTTTGCCAAAATAATGCTGGGCGAACTCCGCCCGACGCTTAATGGTGCGTTTGTTGAATGTAGCACAAAAGCGACAGACTGAGACGTCGTGGTCTGGGCCTAAACAAGGAATACAGAGGGAATGGAAATCCTTATGCGGTATTTGCTTCCCACAAGAAATACAATTATTAACTTTGTCTGACATCGGTCTGAGGCAAGAAAAGTTTCCCCAACGGGGTACTTAGCTTTCAAGAAGACTTCGGTTTCAAAATTTTCATAATTTCAGGAGCTGGCCGACCGGCACTTGCGAACTGCTTCTGCTTCAGGCAACGCGCGGCAAGAAAGACTAAAGAAAATGGCGTCGGCTGGTTCCTTTATACCCCCGTCGCACTGACGTCAGGGAAGAAGCGACGACAACCGATGCCGGACCTAGACTTTGGAATTCGGGCGACCGAGGACCCGCCTGACGGCAGGAGAACCCATCTGTTATGACTGCAGCTGTATGCACGATGAACATCAAGGAGAAGCAGGAACAGATATTTATCTGAAGTTGTGGTTGTCATCTGATCTTCAACCTGACGGACAGAGTCCCCAGCTACCAATAAACCCTGGGAGGTCCTCATGGAAGGATACTCTGGAGCACAGCTGAGCCAAAAGATATCCTGCCTCTTTAGAGAAGATCCAATTTATAACGGGAAATAAATGTGTGCGAAGATGCCCAGGTAGCCGCAGAACAGACATCATCCAAAGAAACCCTGGACCAAAAAGCCACAGAAGTAGCAAAAGATCTGGTCGAGTGCACCCGGATATGCCCCGGTGGAGATGATCCTTTTGCTCAATAGACCAAAGAAATGCATTCAGAGAGCCATTGAGCAATAGTAACTTTGGAAACTCGCTTTCCGAAGAAGGGTTTAGGAAAAGGAAACAAAGTTGATCTGATTTACAAAAGGATTTTGTTCTATGCAAACAGAAATACAGCTGCCTGTGAACATCAATTGAGTGCAATTTGTACTTTCCCGTACTTTGGAAATTCGGAAAGAAAACTGGAAAATTGATGACCTGGGTTAACATTAGATTCTGATGCCACCTTCAGTAGGAAAGATGGACTGGTCCGCAAGGACACCTTACCTTTGTGGAAAATTAGATGAGGGGGCTTGACAGATCTCTTGACAGAGGTAGTTGCCACCAAAAATGCAGTCTTCCATGACAGAAACTGTAAATCAACAGTGGCCACTGGCTCAAAAGGAGGAGAAGCCAAAGCCTGTAGCACAAAGGTAAGATCCCAATGGGGTGTCGGGTCCTTAACCAGAGGCCTAAGAAGGAAGGTGCCTTTCAGAAAGGCCTTACAAAGTTTAGAAGAAGCCAATGAAGTGGAATTCTCGCCTAAGTGAAAGTTGGAAATTGCTGCCAATTGTACCTTACTGTAGAGGAACTAGCACCATGACTAAAAATGTCCTCCAAGAAAGCCAAAACAGCCATGACTGGAGCAGTGAAAGCATCTAGGTCGTGTTGAGAGGCCCAGATAAAAACTTGAATAGATCTTCCTGGTAGAAAATTTGTGAGCCGCTACCAAGATCTTAACAGGAGAGCCCGGGAGTCCTAGCTATCATGGGAACTGGAGCATCCAAGCAGTGAGCCAAGTCTGGGTGAGGAATCCCTGAGGGATGTGTAATCAGACCATGAACCAGATCTAGAGTCCAAGGGGGACACAATACATGAGACCACAGAGTGGGAAACCAAACTTGGTGAGGCCAGAAAGGGGCAATGAGGATCACTGAGCTCCCCTGCTGTCGAGCTTTCTGAATGAAGTTGGGAATTAGAGGGATCGGAGGATAAGCAAACAGTAAAACGGAGGGGCAAGCATGAACTAGAATGTCTCTGGGGTATTCTCTCGGGGGGTGTGGGGTGCGAGTGTGAAATACTTGCTGCACTTCACGTTGGAAGGAGAGGCAGAGATCACAGCAAGGCTGACCCCACTTTAGAAAGATTTTGTTCGCTACTGAAGGATTCAGATACCACTCCTAAGACATCAGAATAAAATGTCTGAGCCTGTCCGCCAAAATGCTGGACTTCCCCAGAATGTGCATTGCCACCAGAAGCAGCCAGTGGAGACTGCCCACTCCCACAATCTCATGGCTTCACTACAAAAAGGATAGGATCTGGATCCCCTCTGTTTGCTAATGTACCAGACTACTGACATGTTGTCAAGTCTGTATGGCAACAGTCCCCAGAGGAAGAAGGGCATGGAGTGCTTGCAATTCCAAAAGCACTGCCCTCATCTCCAGGACATCGATATGCAGACTGATCTCCAGAGAGGACCACGCACCTTGGACTGTTCTTCCCATGCAATGACCCCCCCCCCAACCCATGCAGGGAAGCGTCTGTGGTCACCATGATCACAGGGGATGAAAGAACAAATGGCTGACCCTGAAGGAGGTCCGTGGATTGGAGCCAGCAAAGAAGTGAGTCCCTACAAGCATAAAACAGTCGAACAGGATGCGACAAGGGGAGATCTAACAGGGACCACTGAACCGCTAAGGTCCACTGAAGAACCCTCATGAGGGGACGTGCAGTTGGAACCACAGTGCTCATGGCCGTCATGGACCCCAATGCCCGAAGAACTGAACCTGCCAGAGGAAGGTGGGCTTGGAGAATGTAAAGCACATGATGGCAGAGAGATAATCTGCCCAGAAGTAAAAACACCATCCCCTGAGTAGTGTCTAGCCGAGAACCTATGAAATCTAGTACCTGCACAGGGGCCAGCTGAGACTTGTTGGGATTTACATTAATACCCAGGTACTGGGCAAGCTGAAGGAGATGATTCCTGGCCTGAATCGGTCTATGCCTGGCGGGAGCAGATAAGAGCCAATCGTCCAGGTAGGGAAGACTTGAAATCCCTGCAGTCACAGGTGAGCTGCCACTCCCTCAATCACTTTGGTGAACACCTGGGGAGCAGTGGTGAGCCCGAATGGGAGAGCTCTGAATTGAAAATGATTGGCTCCCAGTCGGAAGCAGAGGAACCTCCCAGAGCGCCTGTCCATCTTGATATGGTAGTACGCATCCTGGAGGTCAAAGGAACACATCCAGTCATCTATCTGCAGGAAGGGCAGAATGGATTTAAGGGTGACCATCTGGAATTTTGACTTGGCCACTGACACGTTCAGGGTTGAGAGATACCATAATGGGTCTCAAGTCCCCTGTCTTCTTTGGCACTTAAAAGAACCTGGAATAAATGCCTGATCCAGACTGGGCTGGGGGTCGGGCTGGATAACTCGCTTTGCAAGCAGCCTGGAAACCTCTACAGCTGCCCCCTCCCATTGACTGTGTGGCATGTCTGCAAGGTATCTGAGGGGAGCAGGTGGATAGGGAAAGAGGATCGAGTAATCTATGGTAATGATCATTGGGTGCATTGACAGTCACCCCTCGACTGCCTCCAGAGGTGAGCAGTTGGGCAACCCTTCAGGGCTACTGGAAGGGTCTACCCGAGAAGGAATCCCAAGACCATTGGTTGCTCTGACCCTCTCTGCCATGAGGGTGGCGTCTACTGTATCCCCCCCCCTCTGCCTCTGGGGGAAGGAGAATCCTGAACGTCTTGGGAAGAACCTTGAGAATTCTGAAATGACACCTTCTTGACCCCACGCTGATTCCTAGAAAAGGATCATTGTGGGACAGAGAAGCGTATTCCGATGGCAGACAAAGTCTTGCAGTTCTTCTCGATCTGGGCCAATGTATCACAAACCCTTTTCCTAAATAGGGTGGAACCATCATAGGGGGCATTTGTGAAAGATGCCTTAAGGGAAGCATGGGAATGGTGGCCTCTGCAGTCTGATCAAATGTGTCAGATAATTCACAATTATCTATAAAATAAATATATATATATAAAAATAAAATAAAATAGTAAGGCAAGGGTGGCTGACACATAGGTCTGCTTCCCAAAATGATCCAACGCCCTGGACTCCCTGTCTGGAGGATGGACCGAGAAGCTCTCCTGGGTGAGCTCTTTCTTGGTGGCTGCCGCAGCCACCATGGCATCTGGTTCCAAGAAATGAAACTGCCTAGCCCATCCTCCAATGGATGCTGTTTGCAACCCTTTGCCTTTGATATACGGACAGACTAGGACAACAGATTTAAACTCCTGGACAATGAACCCTGAATGACCATCCCAATACCAGTGAGCTTGTGTTTCCCATTCTACCTTACTTTGTGCTTTGGTAATGACAGACTAGCTCCAAAACTGGATTGGCTGAACAAGAAAAAAAAAGTTCAAGACCATCTCTTTGTCTTAAGGAGGTATGGGCAGTCTAGAAACTGACTTTACACATAGATCTGCAACTGTGGGACTGCATGCATATTTGCTGGCATTACCAGATTTAAACATAATAAAAGTGCCAAAACAAAGTCTAAAATAACAACATTTGTTCACAACAGCAAAAGCATTGAGGAAAAGAGCAGAAATGGGAATCAATGCAGGAAAAAGAGGCATCAGACAGAAACAGAAAGTGACATACCTTAAGAAAAGGAATTATGGGAATTATCGCCCCCATGAGCCTGATGAGTCTGATAAAAGCTATGAAGCGCATCATCATGGACCTGATTAACAAAGATATAGGTAATCTCCAAACTTTACACCCCATGCAATTTGGCTTGGTTAAAGGGAGATCCTGTTTGCTTAACCTGGTTGACTTCTTCGAGTCAGTCACCAAGGCTGTGGACAAGGGTAAGGCAGTGCACACAGCCTACCTTGATCTGGCCAAGGCCTTTGATACCATTACTCACTCAGGAATTATTGACAAACTCACCAAACTAGGCATCAACCCCTACATCACTAGCTGGGTTGAAAATTTGGCTCACAGATTGGACACACAGAGTGAAAGTAGCAGATTCCAAGTCAGACTACCGACCAGTCACAAGTGCAGTCCCCACAGGCATCAGTCCTAGGTCCTTTCCTATTTGGCATCTACTTCTCAGAGGTCCAGGCCAACACACATGGACTCTGGCTGACCAAGTTCGCAGACGACTGCAAGCTGGAAGCCATTATTAACTCCCCAAGTGATGCAGACATCCTACAGAAAGGCCTCACTGAGACTAATGACTAGTGTCAGAGCCATGGCCTTAAGCTTAACACCAAAAAATGCGTAGTCATTCCCTTTGGTAAAAACTCAGTTCTTACTAATTACCACATCGACGGAAGCCCACTGAACAATGAAGGTGTTATAAGAGATCTGAGCACCCAGGTTGACAGCAACCTCTCCTTCGAACACCACATTGCCAGTGTGGTCAGAAAGTCCTTCTATGTGGCACATCTCATAACCAAGGGTTTTGCATCCAAGAAGAAAGAGGTCATCATTTCTCTACCCATCCCTCATTAAAGCAATCTTTGAGTATAATGCCCCATTTGGCATGTACCTCACTAGACACCTATAACAGCTAGAGAGGCCACAGAAGTACCTCAATAAGAGGATCCCTGGCCTTAAACAGATGTCCTACATGGACAGACTCAAGAAACTTCAGCTATTCTCTTATAGTCTACTTACAGACGACCTCTGCTTGACTTACAAAGCCATGTCTGACCCAGCCCTACTAGAAATGCTACACCTAAAGAAATCCCAATCTCTCCACACCACACGCTCCAGAGACCTCAACCTCATCACCACAATCAACAGAATATGCTGGAGGGGCAGGTACATCACCCAGACACTGCCCATACTCTGAAATAGGCTTCCTATACATGTCAAGCAGAGCACCTTGTTGGACCTCTTCAAGAGGGATCTCAATGAGTGGATGGGTAACAGAAAGCTCACCCTAGGGATCACTTCAGTGGTGCTACTGGACACAGGCACTGGGAGCCAACATCGGGTGGCAAGATGCCAGGGCACTTATATGGGCTAGGCTTGTAAAGGCTCCAGGGCCATTAGCCTAGTACACACCTATGAAAGAAAAATGGAAAGCACCCAATTATAAACACTAAAGTAGTAATGATTGTAAGAGATCATCTGATAACAGAAAAGGAAATGAAAGCAAAGACATCAGATACAGTAGTAAACAAGGGCAAAACCATTGTGAGTCACCTAGCATTATACAGCCCTGCATCATGAATCACCTACCATTATACAACCCTGCATACGGACAGCTGTCATAAAATACCAGGTCACAGAAGTAGAAACAGAGCAATATGGGATAAAAGCACCCACAGTTCCAATAATAGTAGGAGCAACAGTGGTAATAAAGATTTTTCAAGGTTAATCATGCCACTAATGCATGTAACATCATATGAACTGCAGGAGGCATCAATTCTGGCTATAATGCTGTTTTCAGAAACCACAAAGACTGCAGCAACAGAAATTGAATGAACTCTAACTCTACTAGGACTCTGGAATTGGGTCCATTCCTATCGTATTAAAATCACAAAACATTAGTTTGACAGGGTGTACCATAAGTAAAGATGGCCACATCCATCAATTCCAAAAGTCTTTAGGCACAGCTGTGCTGAAACCAACTGTTTATCCTGGTTACCTGGGTCTAAAGATAGCATATGTTACTGAAGCAAAAGCACCAATAACACTGTCCACGTACCATATGACAAATGTCAACAGCTAAAATGGAAAATGACTGTGGAACTCACTGCAATTCAAAGACAAGGTCATTTTTTAAGTAGACTCCTAAGAGAAGGGGTCAGTGCCTGAATAGATTTAGAAGCCAGGATCTAGATGTCTACATAACGAAAAATCTTAAATAGCTGAATTCTCTAGCAAGCTGTAACCACAGAAATGAATTTATGAACATAATGAGGGCCTGACATGAGACCAAATAGACTGGTTCAGAAAAAGATACTGACAGACCCCTACTCAACTGTTCCAAACCTCTAGGACTCGCAAGTAAAAAGCATTTTGGAGTCCTTTCACTCTCCTTCTAAACAAGTAGAGACACAGCACCATAACGTTTGAAAGGTTTGCCTGGAAATGAAGGTGTTCAGACAACGCAAGTCTTGAACTCCATGAGGTTCTCTGTCTTTTTAGGCACCAAAAAGTCAAATATTTAACCCTTTCTAGTCTGCCAGGACGTTTTGAATGAGAGTTGGCTAGATTTAGACAATACAGGAGACAAATATCTTATTGGGAGATGGCAACTACCACTACTGCTATCTTAGAAGCCTGAGTACAGAAGAATAGTTTAACAGTAATTTTTGTACTTCATTCAGGCAGTCATTTTAATTGGAAATGCCTCACAAGCCACAGTTAGTACAAGAGTAAAAGCTTCCTCTTTGAAACATTACAGGAGAATGTGATTTAAGGTACAGCAGGGCGTGCCTTCATTGAAGGTTGAACGTCGAGCTGGCATCGCAGCGTTCGTGAAAATCTACTGCCAATCATTAGCGGACCGAAGTTCCGCTGTGGCGACCCCTAACCAGGAAAAGCCGAAAGACAACAACAGATGAACAGAGGACAGAGATTTAGGAGAAGCAGCAGAACAACCGGAAACATGACAAGAATTCAGGGGATAGCTAAACATTGTTCAAACAGGAATAAGTTGAAATGTTTCTTCCTACTTATATAAGATTCACTTCACTCAACTTTCATAATATGAAACACCTGCAAAGCACTTAGCTGGCCTAGTAGCACCTTGGACTGTATGAGGTGGAGCCACAGGCCAAAAACAATGTAATTTACGAGAGCAAAACTACTAACAGAGCCCATAAAACAGAAAAAAGGGCATAAATAATAGGTACAAATAAAGCAAGTTAGCCTTTATTCACTGAAATTGAAGGGGGGAAAAATCACTTTGTACGCAGGCAAACACACACACACACACAGAGACACAGAGAGAGACAGAGACACAGAGACACAGAGAGAGACAGAGACACAGACACACAGAGAGACACAGACACACAGAGAGACAGAGACACACACAGACACACACAGACACACACACAGAGACACACACACAGAGACACACACACAGAGACACACACACAGAGACACACACACAGAGACACACACACAGAGAGAGACACACACACAGAGACACACACACAGACACACACACACACACACAGACACACACACAGACACACACACAGACACACACACACAGACACACACACAGACACACACACACAGACACACACACAGACACACACAGACACACACAGACACACACAGACACACACAGACACACACAGACACACACAGACACACACAGACACACACAGACACACACAGACACACACAGACACACACAGACACACAGACACACACAGACACAGACACACACAGACACACACACAGACACAGACACACACACAGACACACACACACACAGACACAGACACACACACAGACACACACACACACACAGACACACACACACACACACACAGACACACACACACACAGACACACACACACACAGACACACACACACACAGACACACACAGACACACAGTATAGAGCATTACTCCACCTAACTCACACCACTGCCAAGAAAAACCTACAGAGACTAGGTATATACGGTGCATGGTGGCAGATGGAAAGTGCCTAGCAGTTTGGGAAATGTATCTAGTGAGTGATCCTAACACCTGCAGTATTAGTCCTGCAGTTAAAGAGGATGGACCTCCTCTTACTATTATCAAAGAACATTTGCAACAGAAACAAAAGCTCTGTACTTATAATGAAAGATCCTCACAATCAGTGTCTGTTCACTTAAATTAGAAGTCATGTACCTACCATAACGTTCCATGTTAGTTGTCTTCTCTCGCCTTCTTTCTTGCTGGATGGGTTCGGACTCGGCACTAGCTTTAGCTCGAGAACTCCTTTTACCAGCTCGAGGCAACCCTATATCCCATGATGCAAGGCGGAACTACCTCAGATCTCGTTTGGTAGCTAACTAACCCTGCTAAAGACTTATCCTAATATAATTAGGAACCATGGTTCCTAAAAGAAGTCCTCATAACAATGCTCCAGAGGAAGCAATCTAATAGGAACTCTCCAAGATCTGTCCAGGCCAGGGGGAAGGAGGGAGGGACGCAAGAAAGAAGGCGATAGAAGACAACTAACATGGAACGTTATGGTAGGTACATAACTTCTAAATGTTAAGTTGTCAATCTCGCCTTCATTCTTGCTGGATGGGACCGCGTGCCTAGCACCTGTATCCCGGGTGGCTCAATGGAACAGACTCTTGAGAACAGTGGAACCAAAACTGGCCCTATCTCTGGAGGCCAAATCCAACTTGTAATGAGACACAAAGGTATGAGGCGTGGCCCAAGTAGCTGCTGCACAAATAGTGTCAATGGGAAGTCTATCCTGAAAGGCTACAGAAGTGGATAGACTCCTGGTCGAATGTGCTTTTGGCTTAGAAGATAGTTGTTTGCCCCTTAGAGAGTACACATAGGAAATGGTGGAAGTCAACCATCTAGATAAGGTCACTTTAGATACTGGAAGACCCAACCTGTTTCCTGCATAGGAGACAAACAATTGGTCTGATTTTCTAACTTGTTTAGTCCTATGTAAGTAGTACCTGAGCTGACGGTGAACATCCAAAAATGTAGCTTCTGTTCAGCTCTGTCAGAATAGTTAGGAAAGAAAACTGGTAGATCAATAGATTGGTTAATATTGGCTTGAGATACAACCTTGGGAAGAAAGGAAGGGTTAGTTCTGAGCGAAACCCTATCCTTATGAAACACCAGATAAGGCGAACGAATACAGAGGGCCTGAATCTCAGAAACTCTTCTTGCAGAGGTAACAGCCAGCAAAAATATAGTTTTCCATGTCAACAACTTTAAAGAACACGTAGCAGACGGTTCGAAAGGAGGTAGAATTAGGGATGCCAACATTAAGTTCAGATCCCATAGCGGAGGAGGATGTTTCACAGGCGGTTTTAGGAGAAAAACTCCTCTCAAAAAGGCTTTGCATAACTTATGAGACATGATGTTATTGTCCTGCAAGCCAACATGAAATTTGGAAATAGCAGCCATTTGTACTTTGACTGTAGATGATGACGATCCCGAATGAAAAACCTCCGCCAGGAAATCCAAAACAGAATGTATAGGAGCGGTGAAAGGATCAATATTTCTGGCGTTTGCCCAAATAGAAAAACGTCGCCACTTGCTAGCATAAACAGTTCGAGTGGACGACTTTAAAGAAGACACTAAAATGTCTCTGACTGAGTCAGAAATCATTGGTAGCCTGGCTAGGGAAGGAAGTGGAGCAACCAAGCAGTGAGGTTGAGAGAATGAATGGCTCGGTGCTGCTGACCCGACTGGTGGATCAAAAGATCCGGAACTGGGTCCAGATGCCAGGGCTGCACCAGAAGGTGATGATGTAGAGACGGAAACCAAATTTGTCGAGGCCAATATGGAGCAATGAGGATCAATTTGGCTCTCAAAGCGGTGGCTTTCTGAATGACTTGTGGAATCAATGGAAAGGGAGGAAAAGCATAAAGAAGTCCCGAGGCCAATCCTGGGTTAGAGAGTCTCTCAAGGGTTGGCCTGGAAGAGGAAATAGTGTGAAGTAATCTGGGCACTTGCTGTTTTGAGGGTAGCGAAAAGATTGCAACAAGGGTGCCCCACTTCAGAAAAAATCTGATCCACTACAGACTGATTGAGAGACCACTCGTGAGGCATCAGAATAGATCTGCTTAGCCTGTCCGCCAATAGGTTGGACCTGCCGGGATGTGCGTTGCTATCAGAAACCGCTGAGAAGAGATCGCCCATTGCCAAAGTCTGAGAGCTTCTCGACATAAGGGATAGGACCTGGTTCCGCCCTGTTTGTTGATGTACCAGACCACGGACATATTGTCCGTCTGTACTGCAATAGTCCCTGTGGGAAGAAAGTCGCCGAGGGCTTGCAACGTTAAAAGCACTGCTCTCATCTCCAGGACATTTATGTGCAGGTGGTATTCTATGGGTTGCCACGTCCCGTGGACCATCCTGCCCTGATAATGCCCCCCCCCCCCCCCATCAGAGAGGCATCCGTGGTGGCTGTGGCAACTGGAGGAGGGAACAAATGGTCGGCCCTGATGAAGAAGAGGGGAAGATACCCACCATCGTAGATGAGCCCTGCAAGACTGTGTCACTAAGATCTCGTGTCTCATGGGCAGATCGTGGTACGACCACTGCGTGAACAACATCCACTGCAGGAGACGCATGTGGAAGCGAGCTAGTGGAAGAAGAACAATGGCTGCAGCCATTAGGCCTAGAACCTTCAAGACAAACCTGGCTTTGACCTTGCTGCTTTGTAACAGAAGCTGAACAAATTTCTGGATGTCCAGAATCCTTTGATTTGTTAGTCTGGCTAACATGTTGACGGTATCTAACTCTGCCTATAAAGGTGATAGATTGGCAAGGCAACAGAGAGGATTTTTCAAATTCACGAAATTCCTAGACTCTTGCAAAGGTGTAAGGTGTAGTCTCTGGACCGAAGAAGCTGATCCTTGGAGGTGGCGGAGAGGAGCCAGTCGTCCAAATAAGGAAACACTTGGAATCCTCGACGTCTCAGGTGAGCTGTGACCACCGCCATGCATTTGGTGAACACTCTGGGGGCTGAAGTGAGGCCAAAGGGTAGTGCTCTGAATTGGTAATGACTGGCTCCCAGCCGAAAGCGGAGAAACCTTCTGGAGCGTCTGTGAATCTTTATATGATAGTACGCATCCTGAAGGTCTATCGAGCACATCCAGTTGTCCTTGCCCAGAAAAGGCAGAATGGATTGCAGCGTGACCATCCGAATCTTGCCTTTTGACAGACTTGTTTAGTCTGCTTAGGTCTAGTATTGGTCTCCAATCTCCGTCCTTTTGGGGACCAAAAGAATCTTGAGTAGAAGCGGATCCTACTTGGTCTGCGGCACTGTTTGGATGGCTCTTTTTCCAGGAGTCTTGAAACTTCCTGTTTTGCCAAATCCCTTTGACCGGGTGAGATGTCTGGAAGGGATTGTAAAGGTAATGGAAACCTTTGAAGGGGATTCTGTAACCCTCGGATATAATCGACTGTACCCACTTCTCTTGTGATAGGGATTGCCAGGCTACTGGGTACAGCGAAATTCTTCCCGACTGCCTCCAAGGGTGGACAGTCGGGCAACACCTCAGGGATGCTGAAAGGGCTTCTCAGGAAGAGGCTCCCTGTTGCCCTGGTTCTGAGGACCCCCTGCCTCTAGGGCGTCTATTATTGTTACCCCTCTGCCTCTAGGGGTAAACTGACCACGTGTGTCCGGTGTAGCTCCTTGGGCTTTACGGAACCACATCTTCCCCCCTTCTGACCCTTGGGATATGGTCTAGAAGGAGTGGAAAACTGGACTCCAACGGCAGAAAGAGTTTTACCGTCTTGTTCACATCTGGTCAAAGTATCCTTCACCTGAGGTCCGAACAAAGCCGAACCGTCAAAGGGGTGTTGGTGAAGGACGCCTTAAAGGTCCGCAAATTACACAGCCGCATCCAGGCTTGGCGTCTAAGAGCAACACCTGTGCCTGCGGCCCTGCTCGTTCCATCGGCTGCATAAGATATGAGCCGCATGGAGGAGTTAGATATCGAATTCATGATAGCTAGCTGAGAGGCAATCTTTTCCTGAGCCCCAGCAGCTGAAGGATCCTGGACTACTTCTCCCAGTTCCTTGAGAATATCTCGTTGAAGCCTGGTGAAGTGACAAAGGTAATTCAGCGAACGCATTGCAAAGGTCGCTGAAGAAAACATCCGCTTTCCATACCTGTCCATGGTCCTAGAATCCTTATTAGGAGGATGGACAGGTACTGAAGGATCCGCCAGTTCCTTCTTAGTGGCCGCCGCCACCATAGCATCCACAGAAACACCTTTGGACAGGAACTGTTTGTCCGAAGGGGCCGTGATGAACTTGGATGGTCTCCTAGGGACAGGTTCCACAGAATCTGGAGCCCACGCCTTCCGAGCCACTATCTGCATGAGTGGGTCGAAGGCGGAGACACCAGGAGGTGGAGGGTCGGGATCCAAAGCCTCCAGGTATACAGACTCATCCTCGGAGGGGTCAATGGAGGCCAATTCCCCTCTGTTTGAGGAGCTCAAGGATGTCTGAAAATGAGACATCCTCAGAGGCGGACCGTGGGGAACCCTCCGACTCATCTAAGTCGGTATCAGATGTAGTAGACTCAGGGGAGTCTGTGTGTTTCCTCTTCACGTCCTCTTCCCAGGGGTTCCCCTGCAGGGTCAGGAGAAACCTCGGAAGAGGAGGAAATTCCCAGTGGGGAAACCTGGGGCGATGGATCCCTGGGCCTGAGAGCAAGAGGCTGGCAAGAGGCATCTGCAGGCACTGATGAGGGAGGAGCTAGAGGGATAGACCGTTGACCAGGCTCAGAGGCCAGGACACTCCTCATCACCTCAAAGGCTCCTCTCCCCGGGAGACCTGAACACACCCGCTCCGAAGAAACAGGAATGGTCGGCTCCAAGGAGAGAGAAGGCTCCGAGGCCGATGTCGGCGCCGAGCTTACCAAAGCCGAAGCTCCGAGAGGGAGAGCGGGGTCGGACAAGGGTCCGATGCCACTAGCCCCCTCGGAGCCGACAGTGGAAACCTGACGACCGGATCCCTCCAAGGAAAGTCTCAAGGAGGAGATCGGAGCCGAGGATGACGGAGCCGAAGGATGTATCGGCTCGGGCATCGAAACAGTCGCTGTCCCAAGAAGCTCCGGCTCCGAACTCTGGTGTGGAGTCGGAGGAGGAATCTCAAGAAATGGGGCTGTAGCCGAAGTCTGTTGAGACGGGCTATGGAGCATTTGGGCCAGTGCCTGAGACTTCAACAGCCTGCTTACCACCCTCTCCAAATCGTGGTCAGACAGCCTGGAAGATCTCGAAGATCGGCTCCGATGGCTCCGCTCCGACAAAGAGGAGACCCGGGCCGAGTGAATACTTAGTATCGAAGGGACCGGGATCTCTTACGGGCCGGAGCCATCGGAGCGAAGTCCCTTGAACCCCAGATGGAGCCGAGGATCTCTCGGCTCCGATGCTGGATAAAGTGTCGGCTCCAGCCCGAGCCGACAAGGCAACAGTAGTCAGGGTATCGGGGCCGGCGGCACGAACCCACTACTCTAGCAGAAGAAGCATCGGCTCCAGCCGGAGCCGATATCAGCTCCGACGGAGCCGTAGCCACCGGAGGAGGCTTGGACACTGTAGCCTGAGCCTTCGGTGGTTTAAGAGGTTTTCCTGCCCCTTGCTTAGGAGGAGAACCTTCAGGTTTTAACAAACCTCGGAGGATCAGTTTGTTCCTCCTTTCCTGCAGGACTCTCTGGCTAAAGGCATGACACAACGCACAGGAGTCCTGCAGGTGCAAAGGCCCCAGGCAATACACACAAGAAGTGTGACCGTCTGTCAGGGACATTTTCTGACAGCACTGGTCACACTTCTTGAAGCCTGAGACCTTGCCTTCCCTTGACATCCTAAAAGGATATACACAAACAGTCCCCACAAACACACAACTTAATCCCTACACAGACACAGGAAGGGAATAACTTGGGGAACTAGGCCTGACTAAAACTTTAACTGAAAAAACTATTTTAAAAGTTTAAAAAGGAAGGGAATAGAGTGGGCTGTACTAATACAGGCTAACCTAACACTGAAGGGAAATTAAAACCCCTAACTAAACTTTTTTTCTTATTTAACAAGAAAAACTTACCTCAGCTGGCAAAGGAGACCTCTTTCGCTAAGCGGCAAACGAGATCTGGGGTAGTTCCGCCTTGCATCATGGGATATAGGGTTGCCTCGAGCTGGTAAAAGGAGTTCTCGAGCTAAAGCTAGTGCCGAGTCGGAGCCGAGGATCGGCTCCGAACCCATCCAGCAAGAATGAAGGCGAGATTGACAACTTAACATCAATGGTTACTGCAGGTAGAACCATCGATAACCTTCTGGCCTTCCCCTAAGCACAGGTGCCTCATTTTACCCCCACAAGCCACCTCATTTACCAATATTCTCTAATCTGCATTTCTCAGCAAGCTGCAACAGGCACTAGGAAAAAGATAGTCTACGGCCTAACCTGTTTCCCTGAAAAACCTAGCCCTTCCCTCTTCTGAAGACCTTTAGTAATGCTGACCTGGCAATGAGGAAGGGAGGGTCTATTACATAGACATTTATGACACAATAAAAAAATAACCTGAGCAAACGTACTTCAAAGTACAATAGTTTTAAGAAGTTAATTTTTACAGTTTTGGTGCAAGTGAATCTTAATTTGACAGGCAGTCCTTTTAATATTAGATTAAAAGTTAGAGAACTTATCTGGCAACTTCATGCTGGACAACTGCACAGTTTTAATGATGCTACATCAACTGCCAGTGTTTTGAAATTAAACTCTGTATTAACGTATTTTTAAGCATTTGCTGATAGTTTTTTCATATTTGTTAATAAATATATTGATTTCTTTTATAATGTATTTCAATGTCGACATGTACAGTAGATATAAAAAGTGTACATACCCCTGTTAAAATGCCAGGTTTCTGTGATATAAAATAATGAGACCACAATAAATTATTTCAAAACATTTCCCACCTTTAGTGTGACCTATAACCTGTACAATTCAAACGAAAAACAAACAAATCTGTTAGGGGAAAAAATATAAAAAAATAAAAAACATACAATAAGCTGGTTGCACAAGTGTGCACACCCTTTAATACTTTGTCGGAGCACCTTTTGATTTAATTACAGCATTCAGTCTTCCTGGGTACGCACCTGCCATCAGTTAAAGAGACTCTGACTAACCCCAAATAAAGTTCAGCTGTCCAAGCAGGATTTTCCTGACATTTACTCAGTTGCCTGCCACAGCAAAAGCCATGGTTCGCAGACAGCTTACAAAGCATCAAAGAGATCTCATTGTTGAAAGGCATCAGTCAGGAGAAGGGTACAAAAAAATTTCCACAGCATTGGATACACCATGGAACACAGTGAAGACAGTCATCAAAAAGTGGAGAAAATATGGGACAACAGTGACGTTGCAAAGAACTGGACGTCCCTCCAAAACTGATGAAAAGACCAGATGAAAACTGGTCAGGGAGGCTGCCAAGAGACCTACAGCAACACTGAAGGAGCTGCAGCAATTTCTGGCATGTACTGGTTGTGTACTACATGTGACAATTTCCCGTATTGTCCATATGTCTGGACTATGGGGTAGGGTTGCAAGACGGAATCCTTTTCTTACACAGAAAAATATCCAAGCACAGCTAAAAGTTTGCAAAACAATAAATCAAGTCTTCCAAAAGCATGTGGGAAAATGTGTTATGGTCTGATGAGACCAAGGTTGAACTTTTTGGCCACAATTCCAAAAGGTACACTTGGCGCAAAAGCAACACTTGACATCACCAAAAGAACAACATCCCCACAGTGAAGCATGGTGGTGGCAGTATCATGCTTTTTTCTTCAGCTGGAACTGGGGGTTTAGTCAAGGTGGAGGGACTAGTTCCAAATACCAGTCACTTTTGGCCCAAAACCTTCAGGAGTCTAATAGAAAGCTGAAAATCAAAAAATACGAGCTTCCACTGTTTGGTACAATAAAGGCTGTCCTCCACCAGATATATTCCAAAGATGGACACACTGACCATATACGAATATCTTTTATTAACAAATAAACAAACAGATTGAGCGCGCTTTCATCTCATGCCTTGAGACTTCTTCAGAATCAACTACTATTCACAAGTCCATTGTTTAAATACCTTCTCTTGATATTCAGTTACCATGGTAATTAATGATTTAGTAATTGCACTAGCCGGCCTTAGGCATAGGCCAACTAGGCGGCCGCCTAGGGCACCGCTCTGGTAGGGGCAGTTTTCCAGTATTTATTTGGGGTAGGTAGACCAGGATGGGGGCACCAGGTAGTGTGTTGGGGGGTGCTGTGGAGCCCTTTTGCCTAGGGTGCCAGTTGATCTAAGGCCGCTCCTGAACCAAGCCAAGCAATACCTCCTTACAAAATACCTATCCCATGCAAATCCATGTAAAAACTATACATAATGCTGTAGTATGTGCACATATCTATGTGTATATATAAAAATTATATAAAAATGTATAAAAAGTGTATAAAATACATGTATAAAGAGCTAGCAATCTATTAGAATAGTATTGTTTGAATATTTCTGGACAGAATTGTTTAGAATGTATTTTTTATTTATTAAGATTTATGTTCTTGTTACTGTTATATACCTTTTTTGTTGCTTATTTTATATTAGTTCAACCGGCCTTTGAGAATTTTATATACATGTATTCTTTATACATGTATTTTATACATTTTTTATACATTTTTATATAATTTTTATATATACACATAGATATGTGCACATACTACAGCATTATGTATAGTTTTTACATGGATTTGCATGGGATAGGTATTTTGTAAGGTGGTATTGCTTGGCTTGGTTCAGTGCGATTACTAAATTTTTAATTACCATGGTAACTAACTGAATATCAAGAGAAGGTATTTAAACGATGGACTTGTGAATAGTAGTTGATTCTGAAGAAGTTTCAAGGAATGAGATGAAAGCGCGCTCAATCTGTTTGTTTATTTGTTAATAAAAGATATTCGTACACGCTCAGTGTGTCCATCTTTGGAATATATCTGGTGGAGGACAGCCTTTATTGTACCAAACAGTGGAAGGTCGTATTTTTTGGTTTGCGGTTGGTTGCGGGTATTGGTTCTTGCCAATACTCACTGGTCAAGTGTGGTTACAAGAAAGCTGAAGATGAACAGAATACACCTACAACAGTTGGAAAGGCACAGAAAGACCTCACTAAGAGGATTACTGGTCTCAAACAGATGTCATACGCAGACTCAAAAAAACTTCAGCTCTACTCTATCGCATATCGCCTACTCAGAGGCGATCTCTGCCTAACATACAAAGTTATGTCAAACCCAGAGCTGTTGGACATACTACACAAAGAAATCCCAATCTCTCCAAACCACATGCTCCAGGGACCTAAACCTTGTCACCACAATAAGCAGAACATGCTGGAGGAATAGAATCCTGTCCCAGAGACTTCCCATACTCTGTAACAAACTACCCATTGATGTCAAGCAAAGCTCTTCATTGGCCCTCTAAGAAAAACCTTGACAACTGGATGGGAAATAAAAAATTCACCCCGGGGATCACTTCTGCAGCACTGCTTGACAGGGGCACAGGAAAACAATTTTCTTGGGTGGCGAAAGCCAGGGAACCTTTTTGGCTAGGACTACACAGGTCCCAAGGCCGATAGCCTAGTACCTACCTATGAACAGGACAATGACCCCAAGCATACATCCAAATCAACAAAAGAATGGCTTCACCAGAAGAAAATTAAAGTTTTAGAATGGCCCAGCCAGAGCACAGACCTAAATCCAATAGAAAGTCTGTGGGGTGACCTGTAGAGATGACCTCACAATCTGACAGATTTGGAGCACTTTTGCAAGGAAGAGTGGGCAAATATTGCCAAGTCAAGATGTGCTATGCTGATAGACTCCTACCCAAGAAGACTGGATGATGTAATTAAATCAAAAGGTGCTTCAACAAAGTATTAGTTTAAGAGTGTTTATACTTATGCAATCAGCTTATTGTGCGTTTATTTTTTATATTTTTTCCCCTTACAGATTGAATTGTACAGGTTATATGTCACATTAAAAGGTGGCAAATGTTTTGAAATGATTTATTGTGGTCTCATTTTTTTACATCACAAAAACCTGGCATTTTAACAGGGGTGTGCACACTTTTTATATCCACTATTTTTTTTTTTTTTTTTGGATCATATGAATTTGAGAAAGCAACTGTGTGGGTTGATTTTAATTTTATTCTGATGAAATCCTTTCACAATCTTTGGACTAAAGCGCTTAGTTTGATTTATAAAATGTTTTTCTCAACATCCTAGTGACTTCTGGTTTCTGTTTTTGCAAGAGTGAAGACACATGAACGCGTCTCTAAGCGGCAAGGGCTTCTCTAACAGGCAAGGCCACAGAAGGGGTAAAGTGTCCGGGGCAAAAGAGAGAGCAACACAGATGATCTTATCTTGCTCAATTTGGCTTTCTGTACTAATCTCATGACCAGAGAATTATGGGTGCATAGAGAACTCAAACAGAGCATTTGTGGAATAGAGGCTTCCCAAGAAGTCTGCCCTGTGAAGGAATGAGGGGGAAAAGTTGCTGCACTTGGTTCTAGTCTGGGATAGGAAATTAACAGTGTTGTCACCAGAATGAGAGCAGTTGTGGATCATCAAAAGTTGGCAACAGAACCTGTCCACTAGTGAGCTGGTTTGACTGCACTGCTATTAAAAAAACAAACAAAGCAATGACTTGCTTATACCCAAATTTTTATAACCTACCGACACAGAGGGACAGGATCTTGTTCTCCTGTTTACTGATAACAACACTGAACGTTAAGTGTATGTAGTTCTACCACATCCTGAGGAAGTTGGTCCTGAAAGGCCAATAATGCAAGGAGCACTTTTCTTTACTTCCACAATGTTTATGTGCAATGAAGCCTCTTGCAGAGTCCATGACCTCAGTATCATCTGCCCTAAACAATGCTCCACCAACCCCAAGACAGATGCACCTGTGGTGATTGTTAATTCTGGGAAAGAGAGAAGAGACTTGTGTGTGTTTGAATGGAGTCACTATTTTAGAAGTCTGTGACAGACTCTGGATAACAGAACAACCTGATCTTTGGTGTCTTCCAGCAGAAATCACTGCAAACAAAAAGGACAACAGCAAAACTCAACTTGGAATCTAGGGAATGGCACAGACCAAAATAGCTGCTAACATAAGCCCTAACAATTTCAGAATTAGGGTTGCAGATGGGGAAGAATGTTTCAGAGTAACGTGACTGTTTACTGAAGGGATGTTATCCTGTCGGGGCTGAAGCTGGGACAATTTCTATACCACATCTAGGTGGCAAACTAAGAATGTCTGCTTGCAACAGCGTTGAGTAGGACATCCTCATGCTGGCTGAAATTCCGATGGAAAGACAAATTAATGCTTGGATCACGGCTTCTTTATGAAAGTGACCAGGAAAGAATAGTTGCGTAAATTCTTACCATAACCATAAATGTCCTTCTCTTCCATGTTGCAGTATTCTTATGGTGGGATTTCCCGCCTCAGGTGACCCGATGTCGGCTCCTATACAAAAGCTTAAGCCTGGTTGCTGTAGGTGCGTGGGGCATCACACATAGGGCCATAAACCAGGGACCTTAAATGTGACGTCTGCATGCACAGACCTCAGAACTTGAAGGCTAAACAGACAGTTTTAGAGAGAGGAATAAGTGACTGCCAGCTAGAAGTGTGAAGAGTCAAATGCTGGGTAGTTGCTCTTGGTGAAGGACAGAGCTTCCTATTAGCTTGGAGCTAGGTTAGTAGTCCAAAAGTAATGCAGGGGGAAGGTGGGAGAGATGGAGTACTGCAACAGGAAAGAGAAGGGCATCTACGGTTATGGTAAGAATTTACACAACTACTCTATGTCCTTCTATTCCTATGTTGCAGTACTCTTACTGTGGGAGAGTACCACAGCTAGTTAAGAGGGAAGGGTGGAGGAAGAAGAGGCAGATTCCAGAAACCCCTGCAGGATTGTTCTAGCAAAGCCTGGCCTTGCTCTGGAGACTTTACCTAGTTTGCAGTGTTTGGTGAAGGTATGGATAGTGGACCAGGTGGCAGCTTCTAAAATGGAAGCTGTTTCCAGCCCTTTGAGAAAGGCTTTGGAAGTAGCCATACCTCTGGTGGAATGAGCTCTTACCCCATGGGGTAAAGGTTTGCCATGGTGTAAGTAAGCAGAATTAAATGGATTTTCTGATCCAATCTGAAATAGTTTGTTTGGAAACTGCCTTTCCCAAGAAGACAAAAAGTTGATCAGATTTTCTGAAGGGCTTAGTTTTGTCTAGGTAAAAAGTTGTGTGTGTACATCCAGAGAATGGAGAATCCTCTCACTTGTTAGCTGGAGAGGGGGAAGAAGGTAGGCAGGTGAATAGCTTGACTTAAGGAAAGCTCGTTTACCACTTTAGGCATGAAAAAAGGGCTAGTGTGCAAGGTCAACCTGTCCTTGTCGAAAACAGTGTAGGGGGGCGGGCCATGAGAGCCTGTAACTTTTGACACTCTCCTAGCAGAAGTAATGGCCACCAACAGCACAGTTTTCCATGTACACAGTTGCAAAGCAGCACTGCTAGCTGGTTCAAAGGGGGCAAGTGTTAGTTTTTCCAGGACAAAGTTTAGGTCCCAGGGTGGTGGGATGGGTTTTCTAGGTGGTCTGCTGTGCGAGACAAGTCAGGAAATGTTTAACATCTAGCCTAAATAGTAAAGGTGATCTAGAGGCAGGCAGGCAAATATGGCTGAAAGGTGTACTTTCACTGAGGAGTATGAAAAGGCCATCCTTAATGAGTTCACACACATACGCAAGGACTAGGGAAGGGTCAGCCTGGCTGGGGTCCCTGTCCTTACGTAGACACCATTTTGAGAATCTCTCCCATTTTGATAAGTATGATTTTCTAGTAGCAGGTTTCCTGGCCTCTCTCAGGACTGTAAGCACGTCCTCTGAATATAGTGGTGTCTAAAAGGGATCAGAAGTTTATCACCCAGAGTGTTAGTGCTAACATCTGTAGGCGAGGATGGATTAGGGTTCCCTTTTGTTGTGAGAAGGTCCACATTGTGGGGTAACTTGGGGTGACTGCAATTGGCTAGTGAGTGAAGTAGGGGGAACCAGTGCTGCCTTGGCCAGTAGGGGGTCACCAACAAGATTTTTGGTTTGTCCTTCCTGATTTTCAGTAGGACCTTTTGGATTAGAGAGAAGGGTGTGTGTGTAAAGAAACAGTCCCTTCCAATGAATACTGAAGGCATCTACTCTCCAGGCTAGTGGGGAGTGATCCTTGGTGCAGAAATTGGTCAATTGTCTGTTCTGGGGGGAGGCAAACGGATCCACTTGAAGAGTGCCCCACCTGTGGATAATGTCTAGAGAGGTTTCCCTGCTCAGCATCAACTCGTGTCGTAAAGATGATGTTCTGCTGAGAAGATCTGCCTGCTAGTTGTCCTGAGAGGTATGTACGAGGCCTGCAGGGACTGGTTGTGCCTGGAGGCGAGGTCCCAGATTTATAGAGTTATTCCGCAAAGGAGGTAGGGCTTTGGTTCCTCCTTGTTTGTTGAGGTACCACATGACTGTGGTGTTGTCTGTGAATATTAGAAGGGGACCCGGATGGAGGCCTCCAGGGCTAGGAGAACTGCAGTCATCTCCCAGACACTGATGTGTTTGTTATGAAGGGCAGGATTCCAAGTTTCCTGGACCATGAAGTCCTTGCAGGTGGCTCTCCACCCTAGCTCTGACGCATCTGTGTAGATTAACTGGTTTGGGGAGGGCATTTGGAGAGGCAATCCTGGGTTGTGACAGATTTGTTGACTCCACCACCTTAGTTCTGTTTTGAGGCAGGGCAGAAAGGGTATTTTCTACTCTAAGAAGTGTAGGTGTTGTGACAACACGTTCTTGAGGTACAATTGGAACTTCCGCATGTGCATTCTTGCCAAGGGAAGCATGGGAATGGTGGCTGCCATAAGCTTCAGGAGTTGCAAATATGGTCTTGCAGAAATCTGGGGTTCCAATAACAGGTTTTGAAAGTAAGTGGAGATGGAGTGGACTTTTTCCTGTGAAAGAAAGGCCCGCATTAGATCTGTCATGATTCTGTAGCCCAGAAAAATGTTGTCTTGCTGAGGGAGCAGAGATGATTTGTTTATATTGTGGGTGAAGTCCAGGTTTTGAGGGGTAGTGGTGAACCTGAGTTGGTCTTTGAGACGGATTTCTGTCTCTGCTAGGAGAATTTCATCTAGGTAGAGTTGGATACCTTGGGTCCTGCAGTAAGCAATGGCTGGGAATAGCCATTTTGTGAATACTATGGGTGCTGTAGACAAACCAAAGGGCTAGGCTGTAAACTGAAAGAGGGCAGGGTCCAGAAAAATGTAAACACTTTCTGTTGGTGGGTTTTATGGGGATATACAGGTAAGCCTTTTTTAGATCCAGAGTGACCATGAAGGCCTGGTCTGGGATAAGAGGGAGTAGGGTTGGGAGGGAGAGCATTCTGAAAGAAGGAACTTCTAGAAATTGGTTCAGGAAAGATAGATCTAGTATAGGTCTCCAAGGGCCATCCTTTCTTGGGACCTGAAAGAGTCTTGAGTAAAATCCCTTTCCTTCCTGCCCTGGAGGAACAGGTTCTATTGGTTCTAGTTTTTGGAGGTCTTGGTGGCAGTAGGTGGATTTGTTTTTTGGGGGGAAAGAGAACGGGCTTTTCTCTCCAGTAAAGGAAGTGTCCATTTTGAATGATACCGAGTACCTACTGGTCTGAAGTGCTGACTTTTCAAATGGGTAAAGTGTGGGATAGGCGGGCTGACAAGGGCAGATGAGAAAGGCATTGTTGGATGCATTTCTATCCTGAAAGCATTGAGAGGTGACAGGTCTGGAGAATGTTTGCCTTCTGGTTCCCTCTCGTTTCTGGTGGATGAGGGGGTGGCAGAGGAAGGGGTTCTCCTGACAAATGAGGTTTTGGCAGGGTAGTGCCTGTAACATTTTGGAATAGGGGACATAAGCAAATGCTTGATGTCCTGCAGTTCCTTGCTCTTCTCCTGCAGGTCTTTAAAAAGTTCTGCAAACTGTTTTCCAAACAAAAGGTTACGGTCTAAGGGAACATCCATAATTTTAGTTTTAAAGTCTTCTGGAAGAGGTTGTAGGCGCAGCCAAGAATATTTGTGGAGGATGGAAGCAGAAGCTGCTGACCTAAGAGAGGCATCTGCAGTGTCATAACAGCACCTAATCGAATGTCTGGCTACATGTGAAGCCAGAGACAACTTAGAAGTTATGTCTGACTTAGTAGGGCAGTCAGGTGTGGCAGAAGTCCTGTGCATATTTAACCATGTGTGTCTGGTAATTTATAGCACGGAAGGCCAAGGTGGAAGAGGTGCACTTTTTTTTTTTTTTTTTACCAATCCTGTCCAAGTTTTTGCTGTCTTATCAGTGGGCAAAAGGGATGCAGAGGGAATAAGTTTGGATTGCTCATCTGGGGAGAGAGCAATAACTGCAGTGTCTGCCAAGTGGGGTTTAACTAAGAATTTTTGATCATCAGGTACCTTATGAAACCTATCTGGTCTTTTAGGTGCAGGTGGTTGAGAGTCTGGATTTTTGGATGCAGAGATAAAAGCATCGAGATAGGCAGTGAAGACTGGTTGGATGGCTGATGGGGAGGAAGACTCCACTTGGAGTTCAAAATACCTCTGGGTAGTGTCCCATTTAAAGTATTCATTCCTCTTATTGTTTCACCAAAGGTTATGTCCTCTGGTGGTGAGTCGCCTTCAACGGATTCCTCATCAGGTGAATAATATTCTAAAGGAGAAACAATCTGGTATGCACAAGAAAAAGACTCTTCAGAAGAGGAGTAGTAAGGGTCTAGTCCCTCCTCTCCTTCTTGGACAGACTGCAAGGGGAGAGAAATGGCAGAGGCAGGCCTAGGGCTGAGCACAGGTATAAGTGGAGGGAGTAGAGCCTGTGGGCCATAAAGGCCTGCATCACTAAGTTAGTGAAAGATTGCCAGTCTGGGACTCCTTCAGGGGTAGGAGTCAAATGTTTAGTTTTCTGTTTTCGTTTAGTAGGTGCTGGTTTGGGAGAAGGCCTAGGCTCAGAAGCCTGTGTGTCAGGAATGGGAGGCTTTGAAGGTCGTCAGACTGTTTCTGGTTCCCCTTAGACGTCGGTAGGAACAGACATCTGGGCCATCTCTGTGGACATGCAGGCTGCAACTTCTGATGCGGCTTTCTCGGTGGGAGCCGAAGTAGTCAGTTGTGTCAGACATCCCTTAACTCTTAAATCGGAAGCTGGTGGGACGTCCGATGGCGGAGAGGCAAAGTACACTTGTGTACACTTACCACAAATGTAGATGTTCGAGTGTATTCACTGTTGCAGTCATTACATTTCAGTTATCTGCTTGCAGTTAGCCCTCAGTCGGCCTGATTAACAAAGTCTTGGGTCCTGCGTCAGTCCCTTCTTCCATGACGTCAGGTCGTCAGGGGTACAAAAACATGCAGCCGACGCCATTACATCGTTTTTCTTGCCCCATATGCCAGGTGCCCCCCTAATGGGAAGCACTTAAAAAGTACAAAGACATACCTCCAACAAAAAAGCAAATACACCAAAAAGGCTTTTAAACATAGTAAAGGAAAGTAGAGGTATAGCCAAAAGAAGTTAGGGGGCTGGAGGGAGGGTAAACAGGACTGCAACAGTGAACACACTCGAACATCTACCTTTATGGTAAGTGTACACAACTGTAATATGTTCTTCGTGTTTCACTGTTGCAGTCATTACATTTGGGTAGATTCCCAAAGCTATGGTCGGGAGGAGGAATTTAGATAGCATTAGGGCCAGCTATAAGGCCCTGCAAGACTGCAGTGGCAAAGCCAGCTCTGGATTTAGAGAAAATTGGCAAATGATAATGCTTGGTGAAAGTATGTACAGAACTCCAGGCAGCAGCTTCTAGGATGTCCCTAGTGGGGACACCTCTACGAAAGGCTGTAGAGGTAGATGCAGCACTGGTGGAGTGAGGTCTGATCCCCTGGGGGATAGGTTTTCCATGATGCTTATTGCAGAAATGAATGCAATGGCTTATCCATTTAGAAATGGTTTGCTTTGAAATAGCCTTCCCCTCTGCCCCTGCAGCAAATGTCACCAGCAGTTGTTCAGATTTCCTTTGAGGTTTAGTCCTGTCCTGTCCCAAGTAGACTAAGTTGTCTGTGCACATCTAAGGAATGCAGTATCCGTTCCCCTTTATTCTGTGGATTGGGAAAGAAGGTTGGCAAATGAATGGACTAATTAAGAGCCACACTGGATATCACCTTGAGCATGAAGGATGGATTGGTTCTGAGGGACACCCTATCCACATGAAAGATGATTAAAGGCTCCACTGCCAAAAGGGCCTGTAATTCAGATACCCTTCTAGCTGAAGTGATTGCTAAAAGGAAAGCTGTTTTCCAAGAAAGAAATTTTAAGTCTGCAGTAGCAGCTGGCTCGAAAGGAGGTAGAGTGAGTTTCTCCAAGACAAAGTTATGGTCCTAGGCTGGGGTTGGAGCTCTCCTGGTTGGTCTCAAAATTTTGGCCCCTCTGAGGAACTGCTTGAGCAGTGGAGGAGAGAAGAGGGGAGGGTTCTGTGTTACAATGAGCTGAAATGGCTGAGACATGGATTTTAATGGAGGAAAAAGACAGGCCCTTGTGAAGCATCTCAGTTAAGTATTGTAAAATCTGAGGTAAACTGGGCACTGCTGTGCTCATCCCTTGAGACTGGTTCCAGGCACAGAATCATTTCCATTTTTCAGCATAAGATTTTCTAGTACTAGGCCTCCTTGCCTCTAAAATGATATACATCACAGGTTTGCTGAGGGATGGTAAAGGAGAGATTAAGTAATTAGCCAGGCTGCAAGGTTCAGTGTTAGAAGCTGAGGCTGCAGAATCTGGTTCTCCTGCTGAGACAGCAGGGAAGGAGTCTGAGGCAGGTGTCATGGAAATAACCATGACACACTGCACAGGAGGGGGTTGGCAAGGCCAGTCTGGAGCAATCAAAATCATCCTTGGTTTGTCCTGTTTGATTTTTAGTAGTACTTTGGAGAGCAGAGGCAGTGGGGGGAAGGCATAGACCGGTAGGTTTTTCCAGCTGAAGGACAGAGCATCCACTTTCCAGGCTTGTTTGTGGGGATTCCTTGTGCAAAATTTGTCCAATAGGTAGTTCTGGGGAGAGGCAAATAGGTCTATATCTGGGCTCCCCCATTTGCTTGTCAACATGTTAAAAATCCTTGGTTCCAGTTTCCACTCGTGTGGGTCCATGAGGTTTCTGTTTAGTCCGTCTGCCAGTGTATTTAATTTTCCTGGCAGGAATTGAGCTTGTAGGTCCACTTGGTAGCTCAAAGTTGTGTTCCACAATGCCATGGCTAGTCTGCAGAGGGGGTAAGAATGTGTACCCGCCTGATTGTTTATGTACCACATAACAGTGGTGTTGTCCGTCTTTACCATTAGTTGCCTTGGAAGAATGTGGTCCTTGAAGGCTGTCAAAGCATTCTGTACAGCTAACATTTCTTTTTGATTGATATGCAGGTGCATTTGACTTGGGTTCCATTTGCCCTGAATGCACTTCCCTGCCAGGTGAGCCCCCCCCCCCCTGCCAGGTGAGCCCACCCCCTGCATAGTCTGATGCGTCTGTTAGGGTTTGGGCGGCAGGGCGTGGTGTGAAAGGTAGTCCCTTGTTTTGGTGGCAGGCCTCTGCCCACCAAAGGAACTCTAGCCGTAGGCAAGGTATGATAGGAATCATTGTTTATAGGTCTTGAGAATGTTGACACCATAGGCTTTTTAAATACCACTGTAGTTTCCTCATATGCAGTCTTGCATATGGAATTAGAAGAATGCAGGAGGCCATGAACCCCAAGGCTTGCAGTATTTGTCTTGCAGATAGCATGGTTTTTGTGGCCACTTGTTTGAAGTAGGTTGTCAAATTAATTTGTTTCTCTGGTGTGAGGTAAGCCATCTGGGAAGTTGTATTCAAGCTTGCTCCCAGGAATATAATTTGTTGACAGGGTACCAGGTGTGATTTCTTTTCGTTATGGTGTACCCTAGACAAGTTAGAACCCTTTGTACAAAGGCCAGATGATTCAAAAGTATATCCTAGCTTTCTGCCTGAATTAGACAATCGTCCAGGTATGGGTATATTTGAATATTTCTTTGCCTGCAAAATGCAATAACTGGAGCTAGACACTTTGTGAATACCCTGGGCGCAGTAGATAAGCCAAAGGACAGTGCAGAGAACTGTGTGTAGCCTGCTTTGAAGCATAGGTATCTTCTGCAAGATTCCCTGATTGGGATGTGCAGGTATGCTTCTTTTAAATCTAGTGTTGCCAACCAGGCATCTTTGCCTAGCATTGAAAGTAATTCGTGAAGAGTCAGCATCTTGAATTTTGGAATCTCCAAAAAGGTGTTTAGACAGGTCCAGGATAAGATGCCATGAATTGTTTTTTCTTGGTACCAGGAAAAGTCTTGAGTAGAAACCTTGTCCCTTTTCCCCTTCTGGTACCAGTTGAATAGCCCCCATGCTTAAGAGAGAAAGTACTTGTTTTTGGGCCTCTGCCTACTGATTTGGGGGTAGGTCCGGCCACCCGCTTGGTGTTAGCAATGTGTGGAAGTGAAATCTGTATCCCTGGGACACTATATTTAAACCCCATTTGTCCTGGATAATGAGTTCCCAATTCTTTGCATGAAGAGCAATCTCCCCCCGACAAAGGGGCAGTCAGCTGATAAGTGCTTGGAATTTTTAAAAGGAAGTCATTGAGACAGTTTATCATGGGGGGAGTCTTATTCCCAGATTTGGAAGTGGAGGCCCCCCCACTGCTTAGTTCTGTGTGTCCTCTGGGACTGAAACTTTTAGTTATGTACTTACCATAACAATAGATGTATGTGATCCATCTCGCCTACATTCATTACTGACTGGTTCGGAGCCGAGAATCGGCTCTGACTCTGCCACTATAACTAGCACGAAGTCTCTCATTGGCTGGGCTAACCCTGTATCCCAGGATGCATCACACCCAAACCCCCAGATCTTGTTTGCCCCAACATGATTCTCCCACATACACCATACCACAAGGATAAATAAGTAAGAGGAGAGAAAAAATAATATCCTCAGAGAAATCAGAATACAGGTTTCCTCCAAGTCCAACAGGTAGGGGGAAGGAGGGCGGGTACGTAAGAATGTAGGAGAGATGGATCACATACATCTATCGTTATGGTAAGTACATAACTGAAAGATGTAATGTGATCCTATCTCGTCTACATTTATTACTGATGGGACAGCATCCCTAGCACCTAAATCCCGGGAGGCTCACTGGAAAACACTCCTGAGCACAGTGGAACAAAAGGAAGCTCGACCTCTAGAGGCCACGTCCAGTTTGTAATGAGAAATAAAGGTATGTGGAGAAGTCCAAGTAGCCACTGCACATATCTCATCTATGGATAATCTAGCATGAAAGGCCACTGAAGTTAACATAGCCCTGGTAGAATGCGCCCTAACTGGAAAGGGAAGATCCTTATCCGCTAATGCATAAATAAATGAGATGCAGTCTCTAATCCACTTAGCTATGGTGCCCTTAGTTACAGATCTGCCCATTCTATTGTCCAAAAAAGACAAACAACTGATCTGATTTTCTCTCCTGTTGTGTCCTATTTAAATAAAACCTCAGTTGTCTATGCACATCCAACTGGTGCAATTTGTATTCCGCTTTGTTGGAGAACCTTGGGAAAAAGACCGGAAGCTCAATAGACTGGTGGAGACAAAGGGCAGAAGAGACCTTAGGGAGAAAAGAAGGATTAAGTTGCAGCGATACTCTGTCCTTATGAAAAATTAAATAAGGAGGTTTAGCAGAAAGAGCTTGAAGCTCCGATACTCTTCTGGCTGAAGTTATGGCTACAAAGAAGGCAGTCTTCCATAACAGAAATTTCAATTCGCAGGAGGCTGCCGGCTCAAAGGGAGAGGAAGTCAAAGCTCTGAACACCACATCTAAATTCCATGGCAAAACGGGCTGCGAAACCTGAGGGCGCAGCAGCCAGGCTCCATTCAGAAAGGCTTTACACAGCTTATGACCCATAAGGGAAGGCTGATGTGCAACATGATAACTGGAGATTGCTGCCAACTGAATCTTTATGGTGGAAGCAGCCGAGCCTTGTCTAACACCGCGGACACTGGTGCTGTAAGGGGGTCCAGATCACGTTGCTGAGCCCAAATTGCAAATCTCTTCCATTTACTAAAGTATATTTTCCTAGTAGAAGACTTGTGGGAGGAAGACAGAATATGAACAACTTCCGGGGTAAAAATATGCTGTCTAACTAAGGTCGGAAATGGAGGAGCCAAGCAGCGAGCTTGAGTGTTCGTAGGGATGGATGGCGCTGTCTTGACTGATGAGTCAAATAGGTCTGGAGCTGGGTCAGGAATCCAAGGGCCATCCACCGCATACTTCCGAAGGAAGGGGAACCAAACTTGACGGGGCCAGTGTGGTGCGATCAAAATCATTTTGCTTCCCAAGCAAGTGGCCTTCTGAATCACTCTGGGTAGCAGAGGGACTGGCAGGAAGGCGTAGAGCAGACCGGAGGGCCAATTGTGGACTAGAGCATCCCTGGGAGACTCCCCCTGTGGGGGGATCAGAGTGAAAAAATTTCTGCACTTTGCATTCAGGGGACTGGCAAAGAGGTCGCAGCAGGGAAGACCCCACTTGGAGAAGATCTGCGCAGCCACTCTGTCGTTCAGGGACCACTCGTGAGGCATCAGAATAGCTCTGCTCAGCCTGTCTGCTATCACATTGGACTTCCCCGGAATGTGCGTTGCCACTAGAAAGCGCTGGGAAGCGATCACCCAATTCCACACTCTCATGGCCTCTCTGCAAAGGGGGTAGAACTTGGTTCCTCCCTGCTTGTTCAGATACCATTCAACCGACATATTGGAGAGAATCGCAATAGTTCCCCTGGGAAGAGAGCTGTGAAGTGCCTGCAACGCTAGAAGCACCGCTCTCATCTCTAGAACATTGATATGCAAGTGAACCTCGTGGTCTTGCCACGTACCTTGGACCGTCTCGCCCAGATAATGCCCCCCCCCCACCCTATCTGGGAGGTGTCCGTGGTTACTGTGGCAATAGGGGACGGGGGGCTCAAGGGTCTCCCTTGGTCCAGATTGGACGAGAGAAGCCACCAACGCTGATCTTGCCGGCATCTCTCCGTGAAGAGGATCGGATGGGACAAGGGGCGTTCCTGATATGACCACTGGGCCGAAAGGAGCCACTGAAGTATTCACATGTGTAACCTGGCCAGCGGAACTAAGAGAATGGTAGCCGCCATTGATCCCAACAACTGAAGAACCATCCTGGCTTGGGCTTTTCTGCGGGGTAGTAAAGCCAGGACTTGGGCCTGTAACACTTTTATTCTCTCCGTCGGTAGAAAGGCTCTCATCTCTACGGAGTCTAGCTCTGCACCGATAAAGGCAACACGCTGTGATGGCAGCAATACAGACTTTGCCCAATTGAATGAAATCCTTAGAAGATGGCCCAATTTGACAGTAGCTCTCGTAGCTTGAACAAGTAGATGCCTGGTGGGGGCGGTGAGGAGCCAGTCGTCGTCTAGATAGGGAAACACCTGGAATCCTAGACGTCTCAGGTGAGCTGTCACCACTGCCAGACACTTGGTGAACACCCTGGGGGCTGTGGTGAGACCAAAGGGCAGGGCCCGGAACTGAACATGACTGGCTCCCAGCCAGAAGCGTAAATGATTCCTGGAAGCCTTGCTTATCTTGATGTGATAATAAGCATCATTGAGGTCGAGGGAGCACATCTACACTCCTTTTTCCAGCAATGGGAAAATGGATTGCAAAGTGACCATTCGGAACTTGGACTTCTTTACAAAGCGGTTTAAACGGCTGAGATCCAGAATGGGTCTCAAGTCCCCTGTTCTTTTTGGCACCAAAAATAACCTTGAGTAAGTTCCTAATCTGATCTGGTCTGCGGGGACTAGTTGGATGACTCCTTTTTCTAGCAGCTTTGAAACCTCTATTGCCGCCTGATGCCATTGACTGGGTGGAACATCTGGGATTTTCCTTGACGGAGGGGGGGGGATGAAAAAGGGGAATGGTGTAACCTCAGGTGATGATACGAGGCACCCATCGATCCTGAGTGATGGACTCCCAGGCCTGAAGATGCTCCGAAAAACGACCCCCGACTGGCTCCGGAGACGCACAGTCGGGTAATCCCTCAGGGACATTGGTAGGAGGAACCACGAAAGGACTCATGGTCTCCTGTATTGCGGGGGCCTCCACTGCCTCTAGGGTGACGCCTTCCATTAAAATTCCCCCCTCCTCTGCCCCTAAAGGGGGGTCACTTTGATGGGCAGGGGAAGACTTTTGAGACTTTCTGAACCACATTTTCCCTCCCCTCTGAGCCTTGGGATAAGGCCTAGTGGGAAGCGAAAAAGCAGGCTAACGGCAGACAAAGTCTTACCCTCCTGCTCACATCTAGTGAGGGTGTCTTTCACTTTAGGTCCAAAAAGGGAGGACCTGTCGAATGGGGTGTCTGTGAAAGAAGACTTGAAAGCCTCCGCAAAATGACACAAGCGCATCCAAGCTTGCCTCCTAAGGGCTACGCCCGAACTCGCTGCTCTACCTGCCCCTTCGGCTGCATAGGATATGAGCCTCATGGACGAGTTGACGATGGAAGAAAGGGTAGACAGCTGGGCGTTAACAGACTGGGCCATCGCCTCAGGCAGGTTACCCGACAGGGTATCTCCCAACTCCTTTATGAGATCCCTTTGGAGCCACGTAAAATGACACAAGTAATTCAGCGACCGCAAGGTAAAGGTTGCTGAAGACAGCGTACGCTTCCCATACCTATCCATACTCCTAGACTCCTTATTAGGAGGATGGATGGAGGTAGAAGCCTCCGCCACGTCCTGCTGGGTGGCAGACGCCACCACCATGGCATCCACAGGTACTCCCTTGGTCAGAAAGTCTTTTCCAGGAGGCGCAGATAAAAACTTATTGGGGCGGCTAGGAACTGGCTCCACAGAGTCAGGGTGTTCCCACACCCTTCGACAAATAAGATCCAATAATTCATCGAAGGGTGGAGACACCCAGGAGGCGGAAGGCTGGGCTCCGAAGGCCTTGAGGAAGACAGACTCCTCCTCAGAAGGGTTTTTGGAAGGCCAGTCGCCCCGCTGTCTCAAGATCTCCAGGCTATCAGAGAACGAGATATCATCCGAGGACGACTTTGGGGACCCTTCTGCATCATCGAGGTCGGTGTCCGAGGTGACAGACTCATCTGGGGAGTCTACGTGCTTCCTCTTACACAACTTCTTCCTGGGAGGCTCTTCAGGGACAGACTCTGAAGGGCCCTCAGAAAGTAGGGGACCACACATGGAGGTATCCTCAGGCCCGGGAGCCCCGCTGTCCAGAGATAGGGGGGCACCAGAAGCTCTAGTCGCAGCATCTAGGGAAGGAGTTGCTGATTCAGGTGAAGTCATGATGGACTTGGCCAGCGCGCTCCTCATGGCTTCGAAGGCAGGTCCACCAGAATCGGATGAAAAACCCGCCTCCGAGACCAGGACCGGAGTCGGGGTACCTCTAGCCAAAGCACCAAAGGGGAGACTCGGAGCCGCAGTCTGAAGCCCAGATGTATCCCCCTCGGGTCCGACTGAGGACACCCGAGTACCGAAACCTGTAGACGGAATGGAAAAGGTTGGAGCTGATGTCAGATCTGAAAGACTCGCAGGAGGTTTCAAAGCCGACCCAGGGACTTCACTCGATTCGGCAGACTCTGGCTCAGATGACACTGAGGTTGTTGGAGGAGGAAGAAACGGAACCGATATAGTAGCTGGCTCCGGAGCCGACTGGGCTGGAGCCGAAAATAATTTAGTTAACACTGGCGACTGGAGGAGCCTCTGGACCACCCTATCGACATCCGAATCAGAGAGCCTGGAGGACTTGGAGGAGACACATGGGGGCCGAGAAACCTTCTCTGTCAGAACTGAGATAAGGGTAGGGGAACGGCTCCGAATCGGCTCCAAAAGGATCGGAGCCGAAGTAGGCTCGAGAAAGTACAGTTTTGTACCTACCATAAATGTAGATGTCCGAATTGGATAGCATCTGCAGTCATAACAACTGGGTTGTCCTGTCGTCAGGCAGCCCTTCAGTCGGCCGGATTCCAAAGTCCGGGTCCGGCTTCGGCTGATGTCGCACTTCACCCGACGTCATCTCTGTTGGCCTTCGGGTATATAAGCATCAGCCGACACCATTTTCTTCAGTGTTTCTTGCCCCAGATGCCAGAAGCCCTCTAGAAAGCTAAAAAATTTTGGATAGATGCCAATGTTTCCAAAAGATAGAGGTAAACACAAAAATAAGCATGTATGTACATAAATACAAACAAATACACCATGAAAGAAGTCCCCCCACTAGCTAGCTATTAGAAGGGTAAACACCCTAGGAGTACCACAGAGGGGAAGGAGGGAGGGTAATCCTGACTGCAGATGCTATCCAATTCGGACATCTACATTTATGGTAGGTACAAAACTGTACTATGTCCTTCATGGATGCATCTGCAGTCATAACAACTGGGTAGAATACCATAGCCAACTAGGGAGGAGGATAAAGGTAGATTATGGTGTGTTTAGGATCCCTTGCAGTACAGCAGTGGCAAACCCTGCTCGGGATCTGGAATATAGAGGTAAATTATAATGCTTGGCAAATGTATGCACGGAGGTCCAAGTAGCCGCCTCAATAATGTCTTTGGTAGCCACTCCTCGTAAGAAGGCTGTGGTAGTGGCTGTTGCCCTTGTAGAATGAGGTCTTATGTTCTGTGGAATTTGCTTTCCATGGAAGGAGTAACAGAATCGTATGCAATTTCCTATCCATTTTGAGATTGTCTGTTTGGAAATAGCTTTTCCTTCCCTTCCTGTTGCATAGGCTACGAAAAGTTGGTCAGTCTTTCTGCTATTTTTGTTCTGTCCAAGTAGTAGCGTAGCTGTCTATGTACATCCAAGGTATGCAGTATTCTTTCCCTCTGTTTTGTGGGTTGGGAAAGAAGGTAGGTAGGTGGATTGCCTGGTTTAAGGACACTCTGGATACCACCTTAGGCATAAATGTAGGATTAGTCCTCATGGACACTCTATCTTGGTGGAAGATTAGAAAGGGTTGCACTGCCATTAAGGCCTGTAGTTCTGAAACCCTCCTTGCTGAAGTAATTGCCAGTAGGAAAGCAGTTTTCCATGACAGGTGTTGCAGGTCTGCTGTTGCTGCTGGTTCAAAAGGTGATAGAGTCAATTTTTCTAGCACAAAGTTCAAGTCCCAGGCTGGTAATGGTGGTTTCCTTGGAGGTTTTACATTCTTGATTCCTCTGAGGAACTGCCTGAGCAAAGGGTGTGAAAAACAGGTGGATCAAAGCTGTATTCTGCTGAAATAGCTGATGCATGAATCTTGATGGAGGAATAGGACAGGCCTGAATGAAGTAGTTCGCCAGATACTCCAGAATGTTGGGCATATCTATGTTTGATACATCTTTACCTCTTTCTGAGCTCCAAATGACAAACCTTTTCCATTTCCCAGCATAGTTTCTTCTTGTTGAAGGTCTGCGTGCTTCAAGAATAATGTCTTTAACTCTTTGTGAAAGCTGTGGATTAGCAGCTGCTATGTGATGTTCCATGCAGTCAGTTGCAACGTTTTTAGGTTTGGATGCATGGTGCTGTAGTTGTTCTGAGTTAGCATCAAAGGCATCAGGGGTATAGGCCACATATTGTTCGAGACATGCTCCTCAGCAGTGGGTACCAATGTTGTCTTGGCCAGTTTGGAGCTATCAGGATTATCCTTGGACGTTCCTCCTTGATTTTTAGTAATACTTTGTGTATCAAGGGAAGAGGTGGGAATGCATATGCTGTTAGTCCTTTCCAGCTGAAGGAGAGGGAGTCCACTTTCCATGCTAGTGGGTGGAATGTCCTTGTGCAGAACTTTTTGAGCTGGTGATTGAGAGGTGATGCGAATAGATCTATCTGAGGCATTCCCCATTTCTTTGAGATGGTCTTGAAGATGTCCGGTGCAGCTGCCATTCGTGGACATCCGATGTAGTCCTGCTTAACATATCTGCTAGAGTTTTCTTTTCCTGGTACAAATATTGCCTGTAACTGGATGTTGTAGCTGAGTGCCAGGGTCCACAGCTCCAAAGTCATTCTGCATAGGGGGTAGGAATGAGTGCCTCCTTGTTTGTTGATGTACCACATGACTGTGGTGTTGTCTGTCCTTATCATCAACTGGCCTTCCTTGAGAAATGGTCTGAACTTTTGGATTGCCAGTTTTACTGCCAGCATTTCTTTTAGGTTGATGTGCAGGTGAAGTTGGTCCTGTGTCCACAATCCTTGCGCATTTGTCCAGCATATGTGCCCCCATCCCAGGTCTGAAGCATCTGTTGTGATGGTCTGGCTTGCTTGACCTTTGCGAAAGGGCAGGCCTGGGTTTGACTGGCATGCGTGAGCCCACCATAGGAACTCCTGTTTTAAGCATGGTATTAGTGGAATTTCCGCTTCTAGGCTGTGTCTGTGTTGGGACCATAAATTCTTTAGGTACCACTGAAGCTTTCTCATATGTAGTCTGGCAAATGGAACCAAGATTATGCATGATGCCATGAAACCCAAGGCCTGCAGTACCTTTCTTGCTGTTAACTTGTTCAGATTTGTTAGTGCCAAGAAGTAAAGAGGAGTTCTTTTGTTTTTCTGTAGTTAGGAATGCCATTTGCCTTACTGTGTCCAATTCCGCTCCCAGGAAAGTCCTTGTCTGGGATGGTATCAGCCTTGACTTTTGTAAATTGACTGTGTATCCCAGTGCTTGAAGCAAGTAAATGACCCTTTGTAAATCTGTTGTCAGCTTGCTTTTGTTGTCCGCTTGTATCAGACAGTCGTCCAGGTATGGATAAATTTGAATTCCCTGTAGTCTGCAATGGGCGATTACAGATGCCAGGCATTTTGTGAATACTCTGGGCGCAGTAGATAAGCCAAAGGGCAATGCTGAGAATTGATAGTGCTCTGATCCTGCAAGAAATCTGAGGTATCTTCTGCAGATAGGTCGAATGGGGACGTGCAGGTATGCCTCCTTGAGATCTAGAGTTACCAGCCAACACTCCTTGCCCAGCATGGGAAGAAGTTGCTGTAGGGTCAGCATCTTGAATTTTGGGACAATGATGTAAGTATTTAGGGTAGACAGGTCTAGAATTGGTCTCCAACTTTTTCCTTTCTTGGAACTAGGAATAGTCTGGAGTAGAACCCCTTTCCTTGCTCTGCTGTTGGCACTTTTTCCACAGCTCTCATGTTTGCTAATTCCATTATCTGTTGTAGAGCCTCTGTTTTTTGATTTGGAGGTAGGTTTGGCATTCCTCTTTTGACTGGTAAAGTGTGGAAGTGGAACCGGTAACCTTGATCTATGGTTCGTAAAGTCCACTTGTCCTTTGTTATGTGGTGCCAGTTTTTTGAAAATAAGGTTAGCTTTCCGCCTAGAGGAGCTGCTATTTGTTCCCTGGTTGGCGGGTTTAGGTTTAAGTCACTGTGGCTGTGTTGATGTAGAGGCAGGTGTTGATTCTGTGCCTCTGTTGTTACCTTGCCACTGTCGTCCTCTGCAGGCACCTCCTCTGGATTGGTTTCTGCCTCTGGAACGTCTATTCCTGCCCCTTTGAGGTCTTGTGGAGTCAGGAAAGGACCAATTTTTGGCAGGCCAGTTCCTGCTAAACCTTGGGGTTGAACCTGCAAGAATTCTTTAACTGTCTGGACTGATTTTGCCTTTTCTTCCATTTTCTTCATAACCTGCTGGGCAGGTGTACCAAACAAACTTGATTTATCCATAGGAGCATCAAGCAATTTAGATTTAACATGATCCGGTAAAGCTTGCTCCTTTAGCCATGCATGCCTTCTAATTACTGTGCCAGTCATGGCTGATCTAAATGAAGCCTCCAGTGCATCATAGCCACATTTTAAAGAATGGTTACTAACCTGCTGTATGTTATTTACCATTTCTAATACATAATTCTTATCAAGAGATTCATCAGTGGTTAGCTTTTTAGTTAACTGGTCAAGCATAAACTCTTGGTATTGTATCATGTGAAACTGACAATTTAAAGCTCTAGCTGAAAGAGTGGCTGAAGTGTAAACTTTTACCCCATCTGTCTAATGACCTTGCTTCCCTTTCAGAAGGAACAGGGTTTTTAGCTATAGTCATGACTACTGCCTTGGGACCCTGGGATATAGTTTGGGTCGGCAAGAGGGCCTTGTAGAGGTGGTGATGAGTATCTGGCACCCTGTAAAATCTGTCTGGTTTGGCAGGGGCTGGGGTAAAGAATCTGGAGCTGAGCAGGCATCATTGAAAGCATCATCCACCACAGAGAGAACAGGAGGGATAGCTAAGGGCCTGTGCTGTGGTAGGTGCAAAAGGTCCTAAGTCTTTCCTGGAGTCTGAAAAATCCTGTTGCTGCCATTGGAACTGTTCTCATGGCATGCAAGGTTTCCCCAAAGGAGAATTCTTCTGGAGGAAGCAGCTGGAATGGATTCTTCAGCATCAGAATCTTCAAAATTGGAAAAAGGAGCCTCTGGCTGGTCAGTTATGTCTGATTCATCAGCAGAATCATCAGAGGACACTGGCTCAGGGGGCTCTGCCCTAGGTCTCTTTCTGGGGCTGAGAGGCCCTGTCTGGGTGAGATTGAGATCCTCTAATTAATGAAATTAAATCTTCTGCCAAGGTAAGCATTTGAGAACTGGCAGAGGGCCTGGTGGAAGGGGGTTTAACAGGCACTGTTTTAGTAGTCTTGGCTGCTTTAGCCCTGGCGAAGGCCTTAATGGACATGGCTGCTGGAGGCGTAGCAGCACCACGTGCTGGGGTAGAGACATCCAAGGGAATGGTGTCTGATAAGTCAGTGGTAAGCACCGTAGTGGGTAAAATTTCTGAGGCCGATTCAAGAGTGTTAGCAGGGACCTCAGTTGTAGTGATAGTTTCAGGTGTAGTTTGATCAGTTTTCTCGGTTTGCGAAACCGAGACACTCATGTTTGCTTAACCATGGTTTCGGCGAAACCGCGGACCGCGAGTCGGTCTTTTCTTTGCGTTTTTGGCAGAATGAAGTCGGAGGGTCCGACGGCATAATGTCAAAGTCAGAACCGAAAAACTGTTCTGCAAACTCTGACCGACGTCTAAGCGTTATCGGTTGAAAGAAGCACAGGACGAACAAGCTGCTACGCCGTGGGCTGGGCCTAAACAGGGCAGGCAGTAAGAGTGGAAATCTTTATGAGGTATTTGTTTCCCACAGGTTAAACAATTATTAACTTTTTCTGACATCGGCTGAGGCAAGAAAGAGTCCCCAACGGGTACTTAGCTTTAGAAGTCTTGGTAGTATTCGGTAGAAGTAATCTCTGGATCCGACCGACCGGCACTTGCGAACAGCTTCTGCTTGGTACGCGGCAAGAAAGACTGAAGAAAATGGCGTCAGCTGATGCTTATATACCCGAAGGCCAACAGAGATGACGTCGGGTGAAGTGCGACATCAGCCGAAGCCGGACCCGGACTTTGGAATCCGGCCGACTGAAGGGCTGCCTGACGACAGGACAACCCAGTTGTTATGACTGCAGATGCATCCATGAAGGACATCTACCGCAACCTCCTTCGGCACCGACGACCGTTGAGTTGAAGAAGTCGACCCTGCAATAGACAATACTTCCTGCGGCTCCGAGACCAGGAGGAAGGAGAAGTAGTTTTAGATCTTTTCTCCGGAGGCTCCAAAGAACTAGATGGAGCCGGAGACTTCATTTTTGACTTTGATCTGGGTTTCTCTCAGAGGGAGGAAAGGACGCCAACGTTTCCTCAAAGGAGCTTTTAATCAAACCCTCCTTT